>NC_136419.1:212457500-213057500 GCF_052625555.1 Lactuca saligna
CCTGCCTTTTTATAGCATTCAACGAATAGTATAACAAGCATATGAGTCGAAGTTTATTCATTCCGTTTATCCTTAAAGGGATAAAAGCAATATATGTGGGCTCCTCGATGATTTAGTGATGACACCCCAAAGTGCTTAGCCAAGCGTGGACTGATTTGATTTGTTCAATTAGTTGGTCATCATAAATCGGAAATCGGGAAACAACAGATGGACCGATAGAATGATTATAATCCTTGTCTCAGTCCATATGCTATCTAGGATAGAGGAATATATGATCCTTTATCTCATGGACGCGTCATTGATTTGTTTAGAGTTTGAGAGCTGCTTTTAAGAGCTACTATTGCTAGTCGGGTTTTGGAATCATACACAATAATAGTTTTAGACTTATCCAAGTGGGAGACTGTTGGATTAGATATCTATGCCCAAATTACTATTGGTATATATTCGACACGACTTGGCATGGTCCATTTGGGTTGCATGGCATTGGAACGATTGGATAGACAAAATGAGAAAAAGGATACTAGTGATGTATATTAATAGATTATAAGTTCTAATATATTAATATGAAATCATATTATTTAATTAGTATTGATCAAGAATTAATTTCCAATTAATTTAGTGATCAACAGGAACTAATTAAATATGGACTTTTATATATAGTTGGTGGGCCAAGTTCATTGAGTTTGAGCATAGAAATCTTTTCTCTCAAGTTATTCCAATATGTTGGTGATGTTGTGTGAACTATTTGAGGTGTCACACTTGAGGCACTAGGCTCTTAAGCTCCATGGAATAAAGCTACAACAAAGAGGTACGTTATTCTACTAGATTTTATATTACTTGTACTTCATAATATGCTAGTAAGGATAATACATTGGAAAAGTGATATTTGCATGTATAATAGAGAAAACATAGATCCAAGGTATTTAGTGTTATATTTACACCTTAGGAGTGTTAGAATGCTCAAAACCCAACAAAATTAGGTTGTTTACACCTCACTAATGTTTAGTGGTATTCCAAGCACCAAATCCCATACTTCTAGAACTTAAACCCTTCATGTAATAACCACTCCATCCCCTCTCTTCTTCTTTTATTAACTCTCGGACAAGGTTGTCTCACCCCCAAACCAGAACGGCGAAAACATTCGGGGTGGATGACTTCATGTAAAGTATCTTAACAAAAAGTATAATAGTGAAGAAAGCAAACACAACCATCATTAATATAATTAAAAAGTGTTACACCATAGAGTACGCTTACATGTTTCAAAATCAATCACATCATGATGGAAAAATATGTTTTAAATTTAACACCTTAGCGTCCCATCCTCGAAAGCAGTTGATTACCTGTTTAGCGATTTCCTGAGAATACAAGTTGTTTGAAAAAGTGTCAACACAAAGGTTGGTTAGTTCATAAGAGTTTTAATTGAGAAATAAATTGTTTTCCTTGTAAAATCAGTAAACATATTCCAAAAAATCCAATATTTTCCTTGAAAAGTGTGTTGTAAGTTTCCGTTTTATGAAATTGTGCATCCTAGAATTCCCAATAGTTTCCTTCCATAATCACCAAGTCTATATAAATTATATAAAATTTAAGTTAAATAAACCGTCGAATGTAATTGGTCTGCCACCTCAGTATTGTGTTGTGGTAACTCTTGCACCAAATCCCATACTTCTAGAACTCAAACCCTTCATGTAATAACCACTCCATCTCCTCTCTTCTTCTCTTATTAACTCTCAACCAAGGTTGTCACACCCCCAAACTAGAACGGCGGAAACATTCGGGGGTGAATGACTTCATGTAAAGTATCATAACAACGAGTATAATAGTGTAGAAAGCAAACACAACCATCATCAATATAATTGAAAGAGTTACATCGTAGAGTACGTTTACATGTTTTAAAATCAATTACATCATGATGACAAAATAAGTTTTGAACTTAACACCTTAGCGCCCCGTCCACGAAAGCAGATGATTACCTATTTAGCGATTTCCTTAGAATACAAGTTGTTTGAAAAAGTGTCAACACAAAGGTTGGTGAGTTCATAAGAGTTTTAATTGAAAAATAAACTGTTTTCCTTGTAAAAGCGGTAAAGGGATTACAGAAAATCCAATATTTTCCGTCAAATGTAATGGGTCTACCCTAGGCCCACAACCAAACAAGGAACAAGAAATAAAGCAGTCCCACCAATTCTAAGTCGATCACGACTAAAATCTATATAACTCTAGCATATACCCTTTGTAATTATGGCTGAAAACTAACAATTCTATATAGAATGTAGTCTTAAAAACCAAAGACTGAGACTATACCTATCATAGTTCATTAAGTTGTGGTAGTGGACATAAACTATACATATCATAATTCACCAAATAGAAGTAGTGATAGTGAACATGAATTATGCATGTTATAGTTTATCCAAAAGTGGTGGTGGAAGTGAACATAAACTATACATATCATAATTCACCAAATAGTTGTAGTGATAGTGAACATGAGTTATGCATATCATAGTTTATCCAAATTGTTTGTAATGTAATGCAACCTAACTATACGTACTATAGTTAGCGTATTTGTTGGTAGTGTACACTTATAATAGTTTATTGTAACTACTAGTAGTAGTGGCAAACCTTCGTATATGATTCTTATCATTAATATAAGGTAAATAATATGTATTATCATTCACTTGTATTTAATTAGTACTATCCTTGTCATGGTCTACCAAATGTTTATGACAATTTATTATTTCACCATACTTAATATAGTAAAAATCCATTTGTTTTCATATGTATGTCTACATACCAAGTCAAAATGACACATAATGTAATTATATATAATCACATAATGATACAAACCTTGCTCAACAAGTTACAAGGTGTGAATGGAAGTTGTAAGCTCTCAACTTGTTTTTAACATTTCTTTATTGTTTTGGAAAAATCTCAAAAAAATCATACGAAGTCGAAAACTGAATCCATAAACTCTAGGAGTTTAGAAAATATGTCTAGTTTGTTCATTAATTTTATCATGATTTTCAGATGTCTCTAACTTGTGTGAAAATGTCCATATTCACAGACTGTTGCGAATTCGTAGCTAAAGTTATAGGCGGTTTTGGAAAAATCGCCAAAAATTGTAGAAAAATTGTATGAACATGTGAAAGTAGTAATTTTAAAGGTATAAACCTGAAATATTTGCATCTAATATAGTTTTGAAAACTAAAATGTTTAAGTTGACCAAAAGAGTCCATGAATGGAGTTAAATTTTTCGGATGAAAGTTGTTGGAAGAGTTTAGTTATGTTCTTGGTGATTTAACTTGTATTACCCCCCCCCCACCCCCACCCCTTAAAACTTGAGAAAAACATGAAAATATAGGGGTATGAACTCACCTTATTTAATTTCAGTGGATGAATGTCGAAGAAGAGAAGTGTTCAACTCAAGAACACATAGAAGATTGCGTTGAAGGTTCGAGAATCTGACACCAAAAGTGTAATAATCGTAAGGATGATGAAGATACATACAAAAACTAGAAGGAAAGCATTGGAAATCTTGAAATTGAGAGAGAATAGTTGAGAGAAAAGTGTTTGATCTTTTGGGTGGAAATGAGAGAAATGAGTGAGAATGAGGAGAGAGGATGAATTTACCAGCTATTAGAATGTGAGTATGGCTTGGAAATAAGTGGGAAAGGACTATGAAGTGACTAAGAGTGGTGGGGAGGGGTGTGGATTGGTCATGGAGTGGGTATGGGTGGTTGCTTTTGTCATAAAATAAAGAAAAGTCAACAATCCACCTCTTGTACTTCATCCACTCTTCTTGGATAACATTTATCCCCAAAAATGTGATTAATTAATAAATATGGGGCCTTCTATGTTAAAATAAAGTTTTGGGTGAAAATCCCACGTTAAAGTGATAAAAAACGTGCCTAAAATGAAGTCGTTGTCGTAAACCGGGTGAAATTGAGCTTCCTGCGAGACCTCTTGGTGCTGGGCTGAGGTTCGGTCCTTGATGAAGCTAGCCTGAATGCGAATGGACCGAGAGCTGTGAGAGGCGAAATAGACCGAATGTAGCTTCAGCCCGAAAGTGGCTTCAGTTCTCCCTACGAGGCTCGGGCCAGAGCGCTTCGGGTTCGGGTCATATGTGAAATGGACCGAAGGGTTCAGTCCCTCCCCTTGGTTGCGAGGTTCGGGTCCGAGAGGCAGGTTCGGTCCTAGGCTTCGGCTTAGCAGGGTTCAGCTCCTACTTGGACCTTCGACCCTAAGAGGGTTCGCCCCTTTAATAGGGGTTTCAGGTCCTTAAGGGTATTTTACTCGATTTTACCCTGTTTTAAGCGGTTTTTGACCCGGTTAAGGGTCGGGATGAACCGAATGATTCAAAAAGTTATAGGAACTTTTGAGAGAGATTTGGGAGAGATTTCCAATAGAGAGAGATAGACTGAAAACGATCGAGAGAGGTTTCGTTTGTGACATTTTTGAGTGTCCGGCTTCACAATGCAAGGTCCATAAACCCTGTTAATCCATGTTTAAGCGTCCTACACATTCGTGATGGGTATGCAACATTGTTTTATCAGTTTGGTTCATTACTTACCACAGTTTTAGGTTAAGGAAATCTAGATATACAAACTTTTCAATTGATGATTTCTCATTAGAATAGCGAGTTGTACAGTAATTACATAACATAAACCCTAGTATACAAGTGTTAACTGAGTTGACCAGTTTGACTTGTTGACTTTGTTTAACTTTGACTTGACCAGAATTTGGCGGTTGTCACATCATCACCCCGTTAGAATAAATTTTGTCCCGAAATTTGCAATTTGACCGGGACTTCGAGAGTTCGGGAAGAGATGTGGGTACTTATCGGAGTACAATAAATTCATAGGTGAGGACCAATCCGTCTGATGTTAAATGATGACCTAGTAATTTCTTAATATAACTTGAGTTAAGTCAATTTAAAGAAGTGATCATTTTGGAAAGAATGTGTATTCTATGTATGCCTTTATACTCTCCGTTTTATTCTAGTTATTACTACAAAGAATGATTTATGTTGTTGTTAGTGAGTACTAGCAATACGAGTGGTTCGATAATTTATGATGAAATTTATAGTATAAGTCCTACCAATTCTTTTATAATCGCTTGGTATAAATCGGTCATATATCATTAAGATTGTAAGGGCAGTTGAATGTGGGACTCCGCCTGAAGCCTATAACCAAACAAAGAACAGGAAGTAAGGCGGAATTATACATTCTAAGTCCATAGAATCTTAATGATATATAGCCATAAGATTTACACTAGCCATCGTAGATTCCTCAGTAAAAACCCTATGTTTTTTTATATACATGATAAGACTTATATGGGTTCATCATGTTTTTGAGGTTTACGATTGATAAACCCTATCTTGACACTAGTTCTAGTAAAGTTTAAATCCTACATGTGGTGGCCAGGATCGCGTACCATTATTTACAGGTGGTTCTGGGGAGGTTTCTCCTGCGGTGATCATAAGTACCCTTCCAGCGTCACCAGCATTCCTTATCCTTGGACAATCTCTCTTAAAGTGTCCCGTTTCACTACACTCTTAACAAGTTGGGCTTGATCCAACTCCGGGGAACTAGTTGATGGGTCGTATCGGTGCCTTACAGAAACGGGTAGTGTGTTCCTTCCTATTGCAATTCATGCAATGCAATTCTCCGCAATCCCCAGTGTGATGGAAGCTACACTTGTTACATTTAAGAAGGGTTCCGATGTATCGATTTATGGGTCTGGGAGTGGCACATGTTGTGGCAGCATGGACAAAGACGATCTACTACTTATTGGTGGGGTCTTGGGCTGATTGATTTTTCCCATTGTCCCAAGACTTCCTTTTATAGTTTCCCTTGCCATCTTGCTCAGGGGTGGTTTTCATAGTGCCATGGCTGCCCCTATGGTCGATGAGTTGTTGTGCCAATTCCTTGGCACTGCCAAAGGTAGTTGGTCTTGAAGCCAACACGCTATCTTGAATTTGGGGAGACAATCCCCAGAGGTATCGTTCCACCTTCTTTTCCTCAGTAGTGACCATCGCGGGACAAAGGAGTGTTAGATCACATAATCGGTCGGTGTAAGTTGCAAGGTCAGAGCCTGTCATCTTGAGATTCCACAATTCTTTCTCTAGTTTTTGTACTTCGCCCTTTGGGCAATACTCTTTCAGCATTGGTGTCTTTAAGTCTTCCCAGCTTAAGGAGTCAGCTACTGCAAGCGTCAGTGACTTAACGTGGCTTTTCCACCAATTAAGGGCTCGACCAGAGAAAGTACAAGCTGCAAATTGGACCTTTCTTGCTTCGGGACATGCATAGACCTCGAAGACTGATTCTTTCTTCTAGAACCATTGCATCAGAGTGATAACGCCTTCGCTTCCTTTGAAAGGATCTGGTTTGCTATTGATGAAGTCCTTATTTCCCTTGTACGCCCCATACTGTCCCCATTGTTAGAGTTTGTGGCACTAGTGTTGGATAAGGTGTCTAAGTACATAACTTATTTGGTATATACTTGACCTGACCTGACATGGTCCATTAAGGTTGCACTTCACCCGAACAATTTATATGTATAACCTTATAAGAATAGTATGTTTATGATTTATTAATATATTATAAGTTATAATATATTAATATGAAGTCATTTTATTTAATTAGTTTTAGTCCTAAATTAATTATGAATTAATTTAGTGATTAAAAGGAACACTAATTAACCATGGGCTATTGCATTTTATATAATGTGGGCTTAAACTCATTACGAATGAGCTAAGCATGCATTGGGTTCCATGTGTAACATCCGGAATCCTAGGTATATTATTTAAATATTTATTTTTGGATTATGTGAAGGAACTCGGCGAGTTGATGCTTAGACTCGCCGAGTAGGGTTGTGGTTGATCATCCGGGTGCGCATTGGACTCGGCGAGTCCACACTGTATTATAAAACCCTAATCCTCCGGGGTTGGAGCCTATTTAAGGGTACTCTTAGCCTCCTATTGCGGATACCAATCCCTTGAGAGCACCCTTAGTGATCTATATCGTTTGGGAGGAAGGAGAAGCCATTATTGATCTTTCTATCCTTGGTTTGGCAAAAAGAAGGTGATCAAGAGCAAGAGGAGGCTGAAGGAGGTGTGATTCAAGTTGTTTCAGAGTCCAGAGACTTCAACTTGAGGTATTCTATCAAACCTTATTCAGTTTTGGTATTAAACTTAGAGATTAGGGTTTTGTAACCTCTTGTGAGGATGTTTATGTGGATAAATTGGTCCCTTGTCGAGTCTATGCTTTGGATCTGGACTCAAAGAGGTCCAAAGACTTCAATCCATTAAGCTTTATGAGTCCTTGTGGGGTGATTGGACTTAGGTTGCCATTTTTAGGACTAAATCACCATTTAATACCATTATGTATATATATAAGCATCAAGTTTCGAGCTTTATGTGAT
The DNA here is from genome assembly GCF_052625555.1 of Lactuca saligna. Taxonomy (NCBI): domain Eukaryota; kingdom Viridiplantae; phylum Streptophyta; class Magnoliopsida; order Asterales; family Asteraceae; genus Lactuca; species Lactuca saligna. The sequence goes on from NC_136419.1 coordinate 212,464,920, forward strand.
TATATTGCTTGGGAAGGTTAGATCTATGGATTTGAGGAACAGATCTGACCTGAGGAGGTCAATAGAGCTTATGCATGGCATGTACTCACCGAGTTGTTCTTAGGACTCGGCGAGTAGAGTAAGGGTAGCCCCACGATTTTTGCCTGTGGACTCGTCAAGTAAAGGGGGGGACTCGACGTGTTAAATGGGACTAAAAGAGTTAAGTGGATGCAAGTGGGCTCGCCGAGTTGCCCAAGTGCACTCGCCGAGTCGGGTCAAAGTTGACTGTTGACTTTTGTTGACTTTTAGGGTTTGGTTAGTAGTAAGGCCTTTAAGCTAGAAGAGCGGTAAAATGGTCTTTTACCCTTCTAAGGATGTTAAGAAAGGGTGGAGTATAATTATATTTATGGGAGTATTTGCTTTATGTGTTTAGGCGGAGGCTATATCGTATTTCTACCGAGTCAGTGATTTACCGAGATATCAGAAGTGAGTCTTCTCACTATACTATACCTGGAAGGGTACCTATGTGTGACCGGAAGGTCGGATATGTTATATGATATATGCATTGTATGCGATTAGTTACCCGTTTTGTATGTGCTATCTATGCTATGCTTGAAATGGGCCGGAAGGCATTATGTTATGGGCCGGAAGGCATTGTGATGTGGACCGGAAGGTCGACGCGAGTAGGACCAGAAGGTTTACCGGGTCGGGACGGAAGTCCCCAAATAGACATGGACCGGAAGGTCATGGCTTGGAAGGGCGTACGTGTGTAGGTGGTATTTTGGGGAACTCACTAAGCATTTATGCTTATAGTTGTTGTGTTATGTGTTTCAGGTACTAGCGAGGACCGTGGGAAGCCGCCAGCTTGATCTGTACACACTGATGGAAGATTTATTTTATGATCTTGGGATTTATTTTATTATGATGACATTTTCTAAACATGAGAATTAAGAATATTATATGATTCTTTATATTGTTTGAAAAATGAAAAATTGTTTTGAAAATTGACGTTGTTACAAGTTGGTATCAGAGCCTTGGTTTGAGGGATTCGGGTGAACCTTCGGGCATAACTGAACTCAAACGGAGGATTTGAGAAATATTTTCCAATAATAAAAGCATTAAATTTTACAAGAGGTTTTGAGATAACCAAAGAAGGAGCAGTGTGTACGGTCAGCCGGCGCCCGAACGGTAAAATCCCCAAGATACCCTTACAATATGTATTATGAGATATGCTATGATATGTTATGCATGCTAGAGTAGACTAGGTATTAATATTAGGACTAGAGTGGCCTGATTTGTGATGCCTTAGTCTAAGAGAATCCTACTGCTATGAGATGCCTTGAGAGCGAGTAGGTAGCCAATGCATAGCACGAATAGAGTACTTGCGTTCCGGGATCCAAGGAGGAGGACTTGGGGTGAATGTTGATGCGGTGTAATCAGTAGTATAGGGCCCATACTAATGAAGACACCGGATCAGTGGGCAGCCCAAGTAAGAATCCTTTGGGTATTGGAGGCTGAGTAGGGTTGAATTATCTTGTGCGAGTATGCTCGATCGAGTCTATGATATTTTTATGTTGTATTTCAGATGCATCATGGTTGTGACACGCCACAGGCCTGGGACGAGTGGTGTGAGTGATGAGGAGCTTCGTCAGATGATCCACGATGAGGTGGCTGCGACAATCAGGGCTGAGATTCCGGAGATGTTTGGGTCTATCAAGACCACAATGTTGGAGACTTTTGATGAGCGGTACGCCAGGGTGACTGAGATAGTAGCCGCAGCAACTACAGCAGCTGTGGCTGCTGCCAGACCTCAGGGAGGTGACTCGTTGTTGTTCCAGGAGTTCACCAACACGAAGCCACCTGAGTTTGATGGGATGCAGGATCCGATCACTACGATGAGATGGATTGCTGACATTGAGGGATGCTTCTATACGTGTTCATGTCCTGAGCATCTGAGGGTACAGTTCGCTTTGAACCAGCTCCGCCTAGGAGCGAAGGATTGGTGGAAGTTCGTGACAGCGAACCTCACTCTTACAGAGATTTCAGCAGTGACCTGGGAGAGGTTCACCACCATGTTCAGAGACGAGTATGTTCCCCCGGTAGAGAGGGAACGGCTGATTCAGGAGTTCTTGACCCTCAAGCAGGGTAATGATTCGGTTGCTGTGGTCTCCCGGAAGTTCCATGAGACGGCGATGTTCTGCCCTGAGCAGGTGTTCACTGAGCAGGCACGAATGAGCCAGTATTTTGGTATTCTAAGGAGGGACATTCGGGATTTCGTGTCGAACTCGACGTACCGGACATTTGCTGAGCTCCAGGAAAATGCCCGGAAGAGGGAGATTAAGTTGGAGACTCAGGCCAGGGAGGAGGCTGAGTCTCAGAAGATGGATCGGCGGCCGGCTCAGTCTCAGCCGGTAGCCAAGCGGACCAAGTCTGCCGATTCGAGGACGGGAGGCCAGAAGGGCCGCACATGCGGGAAGTGCGGCAAGGGATGAGAGGGGGCATGTCGATCGGGCGCTTGCTACAAATGTGGCAAGGAGGGGCATATCGCTAGGGATTTCCCCAAGGGATTTATGGTTTGCTTCCATTGAAACCAGACCGGCCATCGGAAGGCCGAGTGTCCTCAGCTACACTAGGATCAGCACAGGGATCTGCGCCTACTGCTAGGGTTACCGAGATTCGACCGGCAAAGGTCGAGGCTCCGAAGGCTCAAGGGAGAGCTTTTCAGTTGACTGCAGAGGAGGTCCGCGCAGCGCCCAATGTCGTGGCTGGTATGTATTATTTCGTGTATTTTGTTTCATGTTGAGATATTGTGCTTATATTATGATATGCGTAGGTACTTTTCTTATGAATTCTGTACCTGCCTTGGTATTATTTGACTCGGGTGCGAGTTGGTCTTTTGTATCTTTGGCTTTTAGTTAGCACATCGGTATTAGTCGGGAGGTGATGAGTCGACCCCTAAGGGTTTCCATGGCTAATGATAAAGCGGTGCATGTCACAGAGGTGATATGAGGATGTGTGCTCGAGATTTTTGGCATCAAGTTCCTAATTAATCTAGTTCCTATCGCGATGGGAGATTTTTGTATCATCGTGGGCATGGATTGGTTGAGTAAGTTTGGAGCGGTTATTGACTGCGAGAGACAGCTGGTGACCATATGTGACCCTAGTGGGGGAGTGCTTACTGTGTATGGCGAAGGGAACCGGTGTGGGTCAACTTTTTGTTCGGCTGCCACGATAAGACAGAGTTTGCAGCAAGGTTGCAGTGGATTCATAGCCTATGTGATGGACACACGAGGTCCTGATAGTGTGCGAGTTTCCGGATGTTTTTCCCGAGGAACTGTCGTGCGTGCCTCCGAAAATACAAGTGGAGTTCCGTATCGATTTGGTTCCAAGAGCAGCACCTATTGCCAAGGCGCCTTATCACCTCGTGCCACCAGACATGCAGGAGTTATCCTTGCAGGTTTAGGAGCTGTTGGGGAAGGGGTTTATTCGACCGAGTAGCTCACCTTGGGGAGCGCCGATCCTTTTTATCAAAAAGAAGGATGGTTCACACTGGATGTGTATTGATTACCGGGAGTTGAACAAGTTGACGGTCAAGAATCGGTATCTGTTACCAAGGATCGATGATTTGTTCGATTAGTTGCAGGGGGTATCTTGGTTCTCCAGGATAGACTTGAGGTCGGGTTATCATCAGATGAGGGTTCGGGATGAAGATATCTAGAAGACTGCATTCAGAACTCGTTATGGACATTACGAGTTTGTGGTGATGCCTTTTGGGCTCACCAATGCCCAGCTGCGTTCATGGATCTCATGAACAGGGTGTGCATGCCAATGCTGGATCGGTCGGTGATCGTATTCATTGATGATATTTTGGTATATTCAAGGTCTAGGGAGCAGCACGAGGAGCATTTGAGGGAGATCCTTGGAGTTCTGAGATCGGAGAGGTTGTATGCCAAATTCTCCAAGTGTGAGTTCTAGTTACGAGAGGTCCAGTTTCTAGGGCATCTTGTTAACCAGAAAGGGATATTGGTCGATCCGGCCAAGATCGAGGCGGTGATGAGATGGGAGGTGCTGAGATCACCCACTGAGCTTAGGAGCTTTATGGGATTGGCCGGCTACTATCGGAGGTTTATTAGCGATTTCTCCAAGATCACCGTGCCACATACCAAGATGAACGGAAGCGTGTTGTATTTTCTGTTGGATAAGGTGTCTAAGTCCATAACTATTTCTGGTATGTACTTGACCCGACCCGGCATGGTCCATTTGGGTTGCATGGCACCATGCAATTGGATAGAATAAATGAGAGAAATAACACTTGGAGATTATTAATATATTATAAGTTCTAATATATTAATAATATTATTTGATTAGTTTGATCAAGAATTAATTTAGAATTAATTATGTGATCAAAAGATAACTAATTAAATATATGGGTTGATTATGTAAATCATCCATATCTTGTATAGTGGGCTAAAAGGCTCCATGGACTATCAAGTTGGGTTCCACCCATAGGATGCTCCATGGGAGTTACAAACCCATGGGTCATGGAAATGAAGAGTCATGACACATTAGGGTTTAACCTTAGATGTGTCAACACTATATAAGTAACATGTTCTCCACCTAAAATCGGCTACACTAAGAAATAAGAGGGCTTGGCCGATTTTGAAGAAGTGAGTGTTCTCTCATAAGTTCTTCCAAGAGCATTTGGTGTTGTGTGAAGAATTTGAGGCATCACACTTGGGGTGCTAGGCTCACAAGGTTTCAAGGAACACAAACAACAACAAGGTAAGTTATTCTATCTATACTTTATGATAAAATTGTTCCCCATGTATGCTAGATAGGAATATAACCTTGGAATTCAACTTTGCATGACAATTAGACAAGCATAGATCCAAGGTTATTAGGGTTGCATGTACACTTAGGAAGTGTTAGAATGCTCAAAACCCATCAGTGGTATCAAAGCCAGGTTTGTTTGCTCTTATTTGTGCTTAAAAGTTGAAAAACAGAATCGGAAATCTTGCTGTCTGCGAATGGACTCGTCGAGTCTATAGGGGGGACTCGTCGAGTTCATGAGTATCTTCAACCAACTCAGCGAGTCAGTTCATGCACTCGGCGATTAGGGTCGACTGAGTGCAGAATTTCGATTCAGTTGCTGGAAATGAATTAGAAACATTACCCTAAACTGTTTTGGTAATTGAAAACTTGTTTTTGGTGGTGTAATGTCTTTGCTAATTCATTTACAACAACTAGTTATCAAAATTACAAAGTTTTAAATGTAATTTTTGATTGTGTTCATATTCATGTTCTTGTTCTTATGATGTTTTAGATGATCATAAGAATTATTTGTAACCAATGTGGTAGATTAATTCTTGATCATAATGTGTTTTAATGGAGTCCATAACTTATCCTTAAGTTATGGAAAACCAAGAGTCACACTTGAATTAAAACCATTAAAAACACAAGAGTTAGAAAAATGAAGAGTCTTCATTTTATTACTCTATTAAACTCATAAGTTACAAGAAATGAAAAGTTTTGAAAGTTACAAAACTTGCCCTCAAGTTTTGGAACAAGTAAAGTTTAGTTAAAACTTTAAGTTCCAACCCCTAGAATTTTAAAAGTTAAAATTCAACCCTTATACTTATATTATGATGATTTAATAATTATATATATATATATATATATATATATATATATATATATATGTATATATATATATATATATATATGTATAAGAATAAAGTCGTCTTACCGCTAGTACGCCTCATTCACGAAGCCGGTCTATAAGGTGGGTATAAGGTTGTTGCCTATAAAATGGTGACTTAATGGGTGTTTATTCTCACCCACCGCTTGCTTGACTGGTGGAGGGTCGTTAGCCGAACGGGTAAGACAAGGACTTATAAATTCTCATTCAAAGTATGATGAATATAATAAAGTAACTAAATGTCTTATTAAATTCCCAATCTTACTTACTTTAGGAAAATGTGAATAAGGTGCTAATCCATGAAATTACACTTTACACTTTGTCTAAGTCGTTGGTGGAGCGTGTGTGGTTAACCGGTACACTAACTTGGACTTAACAAGGTAGGTAAAGGGTGACTTAAGGTTTATTATAGTATCGGTGGAGCGTGTGTGGTTTACCGGCACATCGATTGAGTGATAAACTTTAAGGGTACCAAGTGATTTGCATGGTTACTTTCACACCTCGTTTTGTGATCCTCGGCATCCCAGTCACAAAACTTGGAGGGCACTCTCGAGATTGAAACATGCCTTTGAAAAGTTCATTGGATCTCAAAGAATCTAGGAATTTCTAAAACCAATAAAAACTAAATATCTAATATTTCGGTTTTCGTGGTGGAAATTGGTGAATCGTGATTCACCTACCTTTCAAATATGGTATAGCTTAGATTACGGCATACCTCTTCTAAGTTATATTATATTGTGATTGGATCCTAGCCTTAATATTACATTTGGGTGTTTTATTAAGGACTCTCTTAAATCTAAACTAAACTTGTTCTTCTCTTTCAGATGTCTTCAAATAATGCTTCTGGCTCGAATCCTAATGGCTCCTTTACTCTTATGAGTTTGTGTGGGAAAGTCACCTTTGATGGATCCAACTTCAATAAATGGATCAGAAACATCAGGATGATTACCCGCTACGAGGACAAAGAATATGTCCTTGACAAGGAGCTTAAGGAAATTGATGAGTCCACTGCAACTCCACAGGAGATCGCTAACTTTCATACTCATGAAAGAGATGCAACCAAGGTGGCTTGCATCATGTTGGCCACCATGACAGCTGAACTCCAAAAGTCTTATGAAGATTTCTACCCTTATGAAATGCACCAAGATTTGATGGAAAGATACCATCAAAGTGCATGACAAGAGAGGTACGAAGTCATCTGCTCCATGATAACAACCATGATGAAGGACGAAGAGTCCGTCACGAGCCACGTGCAAAAAATGCAAAGGTATGTGGATCGTTTGCTGAAGCTTAATGTGAACTTCCCTGAGGAGCTTGCAATAGATATCATTTTGCACTCCTTACCATCGTGCTATGATCAATTCCGCATGACATATCACATGAACAAGGAAGAGGTCACCCTCAGCAAACTTCAGGGACTTCTCAAGACCGCAGAAACAGGTCTTAAGGGGAAGTCGGTTGCTATCACTCCTACTCCAGACTCAACTCCGGTCTTGGCAATTGGGCAAAGTCGAGGGAGGAAGAGAAAGACATCTTCGAAGGGTACCAAGGCTCGGACCCTTGATGGCTCTTCTTCAAGTGGAACCAAGAAAGGTTTCATTACTCCTTCTTCTGACCCAAAAGAGGCTGAATGCTTCTATTGCCATGAAAAAGCTCATTGGAAGCGGAACTGCCCAAAGTACCAGCAGGATGTGAAGGATGGGAAAGTTAAACCCAACCATGCAGGTATTTACACTATCATTTCTAATAATTCACCCCATTCGAAATCTTGGGTCCTTGATACCGGTTGTGGTATTCATATTTGTTGTGACTTGCAGGGACTAGGAAGAAGTGAGAATGTGGAGCAAGGAAGAATAAACTTAATCATGGGGAATAGGAAAGTTACACCTGTCACCAAGATTGGAGTTTATACTTTATCGCTAAGTAGTGGGTTAAATTTAGATTTGAATAAATGTTGTTATTCGCCAGAAATGGCAAGAAATATTATTTCCTTTCATGCATTGTACAAACAAGGTTTCACCTTTTCGTTTGATAATGAAGTTGGTTCGATTAATGCTTTCTTTAATAATGTACTTTATTTTAAAGCATTACCTTGTGATGGTGTGTATGAAGCTGTATCTGTTGTAGATAACTTAGGAAATAATGTTTTGTGTATTGATTCTACTAATAATAATAACTTGGATAAAGCATCATTATGGCATTGTCGTCTTGGACATATAAGCAAGAAACGCATAGTCCAACTCCAAAAAGATGGAGTCTTGGAGTCGTTTGACCTAAAGTCAAATGATAGTTGCGAATCATGCTTACTTGGAAAAATGACAAAGTCACCCTTCACAGGCTCGTGTGAAAGGGGTGAAGGTTTGTTGGACCTTATACACACGGATGTGTGTGGACCATTCAAACATGCCACAAGGGATGCTAATCGTTATTATTTGACTTTTACTGATGATTACAGTAGATATGGATATGTCTACCTAATCAAGCATAAGTCAGAGACTTTCGAGAAGTTTAAGGAATTTAAACAGGAAGTCGAGAATCAATTGGGCAGGAACATTAAGATGCTTCGATCCGATCGGGGTGGTGAGTATCTTAGTTCAGAGTTCCTCGACTATCTAAGGGAATGTGGGATTGTCTCACAATTGACACCTCCCAGGACACTGCAGTTGAATGGTGTGGCTGAGAGGCGTAATCGAACCTTGTTAGACATGGTTCGTTCCATGATGAGTCGAGCTTCGCTACCAATCTCATTCTGGGGGTATTCCTTAGAGACTGCCGCCCATATCCTTAATCTAGTCCCTACAAAGAAAGTTGCCAAAACTCCTCACGAGATGTGGACTGGTAAAGTACCTAAACTAGACCACATCAAGATCTGGGGTTACGAGGCTTTCGTGAGACGCGAGACTCATGATAAGCTCAAACCCCGAAGCGAAAGATGTATTTTCATTGGCTACCCACAGCAATCCTTTGGTTACCTCTTCTACAGACCTAGTGACAATGTGGTTTTTGTAGCAAGAAGAGGAGTCTTTCGAGAAAGAGAGTTTATAAGCCAAGGAGACAGTGGGAGGCAAGTTGATCTTGAAGAAATTCAAGAGTCAAGTGGTGAAGGAACTTCAAACTCTAGCCCTCAACTTGAGGAGGAAACTCCTGTTGACCCAATTGACGAATCTGTACCTCTGAGGCGTTCCACGAGAGTTAGGAGTGCACCTGAGCATTACTATGGATTCCATATTACTGTAGAAGGTGAGACACTTATTAGTGATGGGACACTAGTAAGTCAAGATGACCCTAACAGCTACGAGGAAGCCATGGCAGGCCCCGAGTCTGCCAAATGGAAAGAGGCTATGGATAGCGAGATACAATCCATATATGACAATCAAGTTTGGAACTTAGTTGAGAATGTACCTGGTCGAAAGACTGTAGGGTGTAAATGGGTCTTCAAGAAGAAGACCGACATGGATGGTAAAGTACACACTTATAAGGCTAGACTGGTTGCAAAGGGCTTCTCTCAAATTCCTGGAGTGGATTATGATGAGAACTTTTCTCCGGTAGCCAAGATTAAGTCTATTCGGGTTCTGTTAGCCATAGTCGCATTTCATGACTATGAAATTTGGCAAATGGATGTCAAAACCGATTTCCTTAATGGGAAGTTGGCTGAAGATGTTTACATGAGTCAGCCAGAGGGTTTTGTCAGCAACAAGTAACCTAATAGAGTGTGTAAGCTTGAGAAATCCATTTATGGATTAAAGCAAGCACCTCGCAGATGGAATCTTTGCTTTGATGAAAAGGTCAAGGAATTTGGCTTTTCTAGGAGTGAAGATGAATCTTGTGTATATGTCAAGGCTAGTGGGAGTATAGTTAGCTTTTTGGTATTGTATGTGGATGACATACTACTCATAGGAAACGACATTCCAACCCTGCAGGAAGTAAAGTCCTGGCTTGGAAAGTGTTTCGCTATGAAGGACCTTGGTGAAGCTGCCTATATTTTAGGGATAAGGATCTTGAGAGATCGGAGTAAAAGACTAATTGGACTTAGTCAAAGTACCTACTTGGACAAGGTTCTGAAGAGATTCAGAATGCAAGACTCCAAGAAAGGAGAGTTGCCCATCCAGAGTAACGCCAAACTGAGTAAGACACAAAGCCCTAGCACTAAGGCTGAGATAGCACAAATGAGTCGAGTACCTTATGCTTCGGCTGTAGGATCGATCATGTATGCTATGACGTACTCGACCTGATGTAGCTTTTGCCCTGAGCATCGTTAGCAGGTTTCAGGGGAACCCTGGCAAGGCACACTGGACTGCGGTAAAGAATATTCTCAAGTACCTACGAAGGACTAAGGACTGGGTCCTTACCCTCGGTGGGAGTGATGACTTGAGAGTTGTAGGGTATAGTGATGCTAGCTTCCAGACTGATAGGGATAACTTCCGCTCTCAGTCGGGCTGGGTCTTTACCCTAAATGGAGGAGCAATTTCTTGGAAGAGTTCCAAGCAAGAGATAGTAGCAGATTCTACTTGTGAATCAGAGTATATTGCAGCTAGCGAGGCGGAAAAGGAGGCGTTATGGCTGAGGAACTTCATTGGAGACCTTGGAGTTGTACCAGCTATTAAAGAGCCAATGGAAATTTTCTGTGATAGTGAAAGTGCTATTGCGTTAGCCAAGGAACCAAGGGATCACGGGAGATCCAGACACATCGACAGAAAATACCATTTCATCAGACATCGGATCGAAGAAGGACTCCTCGTGGCAAAGAGGATATCATCAGATGAGAATCCGGCAGATCCCCTCACGAAGGGACTGACTCGGGTTAAGCATCTTCAGCATGCTCGGAGCATAGGGCTGAAGGATGATATTAGATTTAGTAGTTAGATAACCTCGAAATTTGTAAAGTGTAATTGACATTTGATGATGAATAAAACTTTTTTATTTATGAGTAAAGTGTTGCTATCTCTTCTCAATCGTTTACTATATTTCTTTTGCATGTTTTGACTTCCAGAATAATTTTGTTTGGTATAACATATTATTCAAACCTCCACAGTCGGTCATATGTCGGAAGTAGGTATGAATCAAGACTGTCATGTTTGGTTGTAGAGGTCTTGGACAAGGCTACAACAGTCATGAGTGCTCATAAGTTCTGAGCATTGGACTCAACCTACGCTCACTGGAATCACTTCATGGAATTCTATCTCGAGTGATCGTGAGACGGTAATATCATATAAGTCTTTAAACCTAGAGATATGATATGTTACTTACAAGTTGCTTGTGCATTGATTGTACGAAAAACGCATTGGTAACTCGATGTTATAAATCGCGCTCTTGTGTGTAATTCAATGAGTAGTAGAACAAACATATGAGTCGAAGTTTATCTGTTCCTTCTTGGATTAGAAGCTGATATCTGGGCCCCTCGATGATTTTGTTTTGACCTATGTACCGGCCCGGTCAGAACTAAATTGATGTGTTCAATGAAGTTCTTTGTCAAACAAATCGGAAATCGGGAAACAAATCGTTGGACAATAAGTAAGACATTGTTCCATGTATTTGTCCGACTGATATCTAGAACAAAGGATTATATGATCACTTATCTTAAATGGCGTACTATCATCCTCTCAGTTTCGAGAAACCTTGAAAAGAGCTACGATTGCCGATCGGTTCCTGAAGTCATACTTGCAGTAATAGTTATTAGACTTATCCAAGTGGGAGACTGTTGGATAAGGTGTCTAAGTCTATAACTATTTCTGGTATGTACTTGACCCGACCCGGCATGGTCCATTTGGGTTGCATGGCACCATGCAATTGGATAGACTAAACGAGAGAAATAACACTTAGAGATTATTAATATATTATAAGTTCTAATATATTAATAATATTATTTGATTAGTTTGATCAAGAATTAATTTAGAATTAATTATGTGATCAAAAGATAACTAATTAAATATATGGGTTGATTATGTAAATCATCCATATCTTGTATAGTGGGCTAAAAGGCTCCATGGACTATCAAGTTGGGTTCCACCCATAGGATGCTCCATGGATGCTCCATGGGAGTTACAAACCCATGGGTCATGGAAATGAAGAGTCATGACACATTAGGGTTTAACCCTAGATGTGTCAACACTATATAAGTAACATGTTCTCCACCTAAAATCGGCTACACTAAGAAATAAGAGGGCTTGGCCGATTTTGAAGAAGTGAGTGTTCTCTCATAAGTTCTTCCAAGAGCATTTGGTGTTGTGTGAAGCATTTGAGGCATCACACTTGGGGTGCTAGGCTCACAAGGTTTCAAGGAACACAAACAACAACAAGGTAAGTTATTCTATCTATACTTTATGATAAAATTGTTCCCCATGTATGCTAGATAGGAATATAACCTTGGAATTCAACTTTGCATGACAATTAGACAAACATAGATCAAAGGTTATTAGGGTTGCATGTACACTTAGGAAGTGTTAGAATGCTCAAAACCCATCATTTTCATGGGGTCCGGAGCAGCAGTCCCCATTTGAGACACTTCGCCAGAAGTTGTGCGAAGCCCTGGTGCTTGCACTCCCGGAAGGGATGGAGGATTTTGTGGTATACGTTGATGCATCAATATCTGGGTTAGGGGCAGTGCTTATGCAAAGGGGACACGTGATAGCGTATGCGTCCAGGCATCTGAAGCCTCATGAGTCGAGATATCCCACCCACGATATGGAGCTGGGGGTTGTGGTGTTTGCCCTCAAGATCTGGCGTCACTATTTGTACGGGGTTCGGTGTACCATATACACGGACCACAAGAGTCTGAAGTACTTGATGGATCAGGCCAACCTGAATATGCACCAGAGGAGATGGTTGGATGTGGTGAAGGATTATGATTGTCAGATCCTGTACCACCCAGGCAAGGCTAATGTCGTAGTCGATGCTTTGAGCCGTAAGACGGAGAGCGCCCCGATTCGAGACGTTTGTATGAGGTTGATAATGATGACTCCGGTATTGGACACCATCCGAGGGGCCCAGGCTGAGGCTGTGAGACCAGAAAACCAAAAGAGGGAGCGAGTTGTTGGGAAGGTATCGGAGTTCGTTACCGATAGCCGAGGACTTATGACATTTCAGGTTCGGATTAGGGTACCGTTTGTGGGCGGGAAGCATACCATTTTAATGGAAGAGGCACATCGATCGAAGTTCCCGATCCATCCTCGGGCCACTAAGATGTATATGGACCTAAGGAAGGAGTATTGGTGGCCCTGTATTAAAAGGGATGTTGCATGGTTCGTTGAGAGGTGCCTTACATGTTGCCAGGTTAAGGCTGAGCACCAACATCCGCATGGTAAGCTTCAGCCGCCGGAGATCCCCGAGTGGAAGTGGGAACAGATTCCCATGGATTTTATCACCAAATTGCCAAGGACTGCAAGAGAGTCGATGCAATTTGGGTGATTGTGGATAGGTTGACGAAGAGCGCTCATTTTCTTGCTATCATTGAGAGCTCTTCTGCTGAGAGGCTGGCATACTTGTATGTGAGGGAGGTGGTATCGCGGCATGGGGTTCTGATATCGATTGTTTCAGATCCAGACGTGCGATTTACTTCCAGATTTTGGAAGAAGTTTCATGAGGAGTTCGGTACCAGGCTGCATTTCAGTACCGCATACCACCCACAGACGGACGGACAGAGTGAGCGGACAATTCAGACACTCGAGGATATCCTTCGAGCATGGGTTTTCGATTTTGGCGGAAGTTGGGACACATATCTACCCTTGGCAGAGTTTGCGTACAACAACAACCATCATTCGAGCATTAGTATGCCACCCTTTGAGCTTTTGTATGGGAGGAGGTGTCGAACCCCCATTTGCTAGGGAGAAGTGGGGCAACGTGTAATGGGTAGTACTGAGATCGTGCTTCAGACGAATGAGCAGATACAACAGGTCAAGCAGAGGTTGGTGACCGCTCAGAGTCGTCAGAAGAGTTATGCGGATAGGCGTCGGTCCGAACTTGAATTTCAGGTTGATGACTTCGTACTCTTAAAGGTCTCTCTTTGGAAAGGAGTGATCCGATTCAAGAAGAAAGGCAAATTGGTGCCTGGATATATTGGACCTTTCAGGGTAACCGCGAGGGTAGGTAAGGTAGCCTACCGTTTGGATCTACATGCAGAGTTGGGTCAGATTCACGACACTTTTCATGTGTCGCAGTTGAGGAAGTGTATAGCCGACGAGTCGGCAGTGGTACCATTAGAGGATATTTAGATGGATGCATACCTGAACTATATGGAGAGACCGGTGGCAATTAGGGATTGGAAGGTCAAGGTTATGAGGAATAAGGCAGTGCCTTTGGTGCAAGTGCAGTGGCAGCACATGAAGGGGTCAGAGCTGACCAGGGAGCCGGAGCGCGAGATGCGTGACTAGCGTCCTGAGTTGTTTGTAGAATGAGACTTCGAGCACGAAGTCTGATTCCAGTGGGGGAGAATTGTAACATCCAGAATCCCATGTATATTATTTAAATATTTACTTTTGGATTATGTGAAGGAACTCGGCGACTTGATGCGTAGACTCACCGAGTAGGGTCGTGGTTGATCCTCCGGGTTCACATTGGACTCGTTGAGTCCATGCTGTTTTATAAAACCCTAATCCTCCAGGGTTGGAGCCTATTTAAGGGTACTCTTAGCCTACCATTGCGGCTACCAGTCCCTTGAGAGCAACCTTAGTGATCTATATCATTTGGGAGGAAGGAGAAGCGATTATTGATCTTTCTATCCTTGGTTAGGCAAAAAGAAGGTGATCAAGAGCAAGAGCAAGCTGAAGATGTTTATGTGGAGCAATTGGTCCCTTATCGAGTCTATGCTTTGCATCTAAACTCAAAGAGGTCCAGAGACTTCAATCCATTAAGCTTTATGAGTCCTTGTGGGGTGATTCGACTTAGGTTGCCATTTTTGGGACTAAATCACCATTTGATGCCATTATGTATGTATATATATATATATATATATATATATATATATATATAAACATCAATTTTCGAGCTTTACGTGATTATATTGCTTGGGAAGGTTAAATCTATGGATTTTAGGAACAGATCTGACCTCAGGAGGTCAATAGATCTTGTGCATGGCATGTACTCACCGAGTTGTTCTTGGGACTCGGTGAGTAGAGTCAGGGTAGCCCCACGATTCTTGCCTGGGGACTCGTCGAGTAAAGGGGGGGACTCGGCGTTTTAAATGGGACTAAAAGAGTTAAGTGGATGCAGGTGAACTCGCCGAGTTGCCCAAGTGCACTCGCCGAGTCGGGTCAAAGTTGACTGTTGACTTTTGTTGACTTTTAGGGTTTGGTTAGCATTAAGGCCTTTAAGCTAGAAGAGGGGTAAAATGGTCTTTTACCTTTCTAAGAT
Organism: Lactuca saligna; assembly: GCF_052625555.1. Lineage (NCBI taxonomy): Eukaryota > Viridiplantae > Streptophyta > Magnoliopsida > Asterales > Asteraceae > Lactuca > Lactuca saligna. Next base: position 212,479,942 of record NC_136419.1, read on the forward strand.
GTTAAGAAAGGGTGTAGTATAATTATATTTGTGGGAGTATTTGCTTTATGTGTTTAGGCGGAAGCTAGATCGTATTTCTACCGAGTTAGTGATTTACCGAGATATTAGAGGTGAGTCTTCTCACTATACTGTACCTAGAAGGGTACCTATGTGTGATCGGAAGGTCGGATATGCTATATGCTATATGCATTGTATGCGATTAGTTACCCGTTTTGTATGTGCTATGTATGCTATGCTTGAAATGGGCCGGAAGGCATTATGTTATGGGCCGGAAGGCATTATGATGTGGACCGGAAGGTCGACGCGAGTATTACCGGAAGGTTTACCGGGTCGGGACAGAAGTCCCCTGAGACACATGGATCGGAAGGTTATGGCCTGGAAGGGCGTACGTGTGTAGGTGGTATTTTGGGGAACTCACTAAGCATTTATGCTTACAGTTGTTGTGTTATGTGTTTCAGGTACTAGCGAGGACCGTGGGAAGGCGCCAGCTTGATCTGTACACACTGATGGAAGATTTATTTTATGATCTTGGGTTGTATTTTATTATGATAACATTTGCTAAACATGAGACTTAGGAATATTATATGATGGTTTATCTTATTTGAAAAATGAAAACTTGTTTTGAAAATTCACGTTGTTACACCATGGATGATCCATGGAGGTTTTAACCCATGGATCCTTGAAAAGGAAAAGTCATGGGTTATTAGGGTTTACCCTAATCGTCCACACTATATAAAGATGCACATATTGCAAGAAATGGCAACTAGTTGTGTGAGAACTAAGTGGTGGCCGATTTCAAGAGTGCATATACATATTCTTTCTAGTTTGCAAAGTTTGTGGTGATTTCTGATTCCATTTGAGGCATTCACATTATTGGTGCTAGGCTCTAAAACTCCAAGCAATCAATCACTATCAAAAGGTATGTCATTCTTCTAGTGTTTTATGATTCTAGTTCTTCATCCATGCTAGTTAGGATGTAAACCTCATAAATTATTATTAGCATGTATTTTAGAGAAAACATAGATCCAAGGTTTATTAGGGTTGCATGTACACTTAGGAGTGTTAGAATGCTCAAAACCCAACAGTGGTATCAGAGCCTAAGCTTATTTTCTTAAATACTTGATGCAAATTGCTGAAAAATGTCGAAAATTTGAATTTTGCACAGCTGAATCGTCGAGTCCTTCATGGAACTCGTCGAGTCCATGCATATATTCAGCCAACTCGCCGAGTAAGTTCATGCACTCGATGAGTTGGCAGGCCTGAGTGCGAATTTTCAAGTTTTGGTGCTGGAATTGGTCTAGAATCATTACCTTAAACTGTTTTGAACTTATAAAACCTATTTTTGATGTGGTAATGATGATGGTGGACCAATTTCAAAGTTATAATCAATGTTTCAAGTTTATATATGCTTATATGATTCTTGAAAGTTGTTGATTATGATTGTTCATGAACTTATGAGTTTTGATAGATCATAGGAATTGTTCGCAAATTATTTGATAGAATAATTCTTGTTCTTTATGACATTGAATGAACTCCATAACATGTCCTCAAGTTATGGAATTCCAAAAGTTTTTTCTTTTAAATGTTTTTTAAGAAGTCATAAGTTACACTTTTGAAGATTTTTTTTCTAATAAATGTTTTTGTGGACTCCATACCTTGTCCTCAAGTTATGGATTTCCAACAGACTCTTCATTAAAAGTTTTAAACATTTAATTATAACTCATAAGTTATGAATATCCAAAAGTTTTTGAATTGTTCAAAACTTGCCCTCAAGTTTTGGAATTTGTAAAGTCTCACACAAACTTTAATTCCATACCCTAGAAGTTTTAAAAGTTAAAATTATATGACAACCTGGAATTTCCATTCTGTACGAACATTATCGAGTAAATAGAAGTTAGAATAGTCACAGTAAATTTTCAGACTTTTCCGTATAAGTTTGAGTATTTCGGGGTTTACACTTAAGGAGATATCAGGAGACTGGATGCACTAGGGTTTTGTGTAACTCTGTTGTTCGAAAACTCTATTATATTAGACTTCATTTCACAAATGAAATATTTTCTTCCAAAAATCTCAAGACTATATATAGAATTTTGAGCCATATTCATTCATTTGTTACATTTCCAACTAGACAAAATCCATTTCTCTCTCATGGATCTTCAGGTTTTCATCCCAAATCGTGAGTACCTTTTCTCTAGTTGTATTATATGGCTTATAATGTGCTTAATAACATCAATTTTATAACAAAACAACTAGATTCGAGAGTTTACCACCCAAGAACACCTTGGGGAGTAAACTCTTAAATTGATGCCTATTCCTTTCCTGTAATGTGTAACTACCTTAGACTTGTATATGAGTGTATATAAGACTAGAAATCGTCCATAAAACACCAAGAGTAAGTTGTTGACGGCCGAAGAAGTTCTTGGACCGTGAACTCCAAACTCAAGGCCAAAGAGTGCATTTAACTACTCCTAAAGCCTTGGACAATTACCAAGATTTACTCCTAGTTAATATAAGCACTTTAAAACATCAAAAACCCCTCCCAAAGAGAGATTACGGCCCTAATATAGTTCTTGGGCCGTGAACATTAAGGAAAGGTACCAATGTGTGCCTAAGGCCTTCATTAGCCTTATATAATTGTCTAGAACCTATCTTACATGAGCTTGGGACTTGAAAGCATAAAAAAACCCCTTCCATGTGAGTTTACGGCAGTAAACTCAAAAGGAATTGGCCTTGGGGCCGTAAACTCCTCATAGGAGTGTATTGGTGCCGTAAACCCTTCCAAGAATTAATCCACCAAGTTGGAATGCATCTAGGGATCATTTAGGACCACAAAACACCAAAGGACATTAAGCCTAGGAGTTCACGACCGTAAACACAAGGGTTTACGACTGTAAACTCCTTGTGTGGGGTTTAATGAAGAGTAAACTCATGTATAGAGTCTTTTGGAATCCTAAACCCCTTTAGCCTTGTCCCACAATAACTTAGATACAATCCTTAGGGCTTATAACACTTATATAAAGTGTTTATTATGTTCTAGGATTTCTTAATGTTCTAGTATTTCTTAATGTTCTAGGATTTCTTAACATCTACAGGTGAGTTCGTACCCCTTAATCAATGTTTTAAATGATTTTAAATGCTTTAATGGGGGGGGGGGGGGGGGGAATACAGGTAGAAAACAACATGTTATTAAATCAATCATATGTATTTATAACTGTGTTTTCCTTCAGCAGATTTCACATACTACAAAATGTGATGCACGAAATGGTTTTATATCTTAAAAATACCTTGATAGCAAAAGTATTACGTTTGAAATGTTTATTAAAAATGACATCAAGTCATTGTTAATTATTGTTCAAAACTCCGACATGTCTTACAAAACCATTTTTACCTTCTTGAAGAAAACTATATCCATGCACTTATATTCTTTTATATGTATTGATGTTATAGTTTTCATCCTTCATTCAGTTTCCCACGCTCTTGTGTACCAAGGGTGTATAAGCCTATTTGGACAATCAATTACCTTCCATTTAACTATTATAGGGATAGTTATGAGATACATAACATTATTCCTATTACAAATAATTACATCTGAGTCAGTTCATTCATGAGTCTACACAATACATTACATGAGTACGTTACATGAATACATTACATGAATGCCTTACATGAAAACATTGCATGAATACCTTACATGAGTACCTTACATGAACACATTACATGAGTACCTTACATGAATACATTACTTGAGTAACTAACATGAATACATTACATTAGTACCTTTACGTAGATACATCTTCCTGTATACATTTACATGGATACTTGTACCTCGATTTACTAGGATGATTTATTAGTACCTTCTATGTAAATTGTCCTGCCTATCCCAGTTCAACGGGATATCTAGACGGGACTAACCATTCTGAATCCCAGCTGTTAGCACCAGTGGTTGATGAACATATACGGATGCCTACGTTTATTACTTATACTAGGAGTACTTTTACGGGACTAACCATTCCTTGGGCCTACTGTTCGCTATAGAGGTTGATGAACATCTACGGATTCCTACGGTTAATACTTATATTAGGAGTACCTTTACTGGACTAACCCTTCCTCCCACCTGTTGTAGTTGTAGAGGAAAATTGAATAATCTACGGATGTTCAAAGGTTATACATTTTCCTATTACTTCATTTTTGTGATACATTCACATAAATGATGATTTAGACTATATATTGTTAATAATAGTCATAAAAGGAAAAACTATCATTTTCACTTACAAAACATTCGGGTCTTGGTAGAAGACTACATTTCATACTAGTAGGAAATAAGGGATTTTCTAGGGTTTTCATACTTATATCAACTGCTTCATTCAAATATTTACATAGCATACATAATAGATTTCCATAACAAGACAATGACATTTAAATACTTATGAATTCACCAGCTTTAGGCTGACACTCGCTTTCAAGATAACTTGTATTCTCAGGTCACCAGTAGATAGGTACGATGGTCAGGTTTTAAGAAGATTGAGCAAAGACAAGACTCGTCTTTTATTTTGATTGTATATTTTGGTGTCTTATTACAATGAAACAACACATATGTATTGAAATTTACTTTTAATGCAATGGATGATGTTGTTTCTTGTTTACTACTTTACACTGTTATGATACTGTACATGACGTCCATCACCCCGGAACGTTTCCGCCGTTCTTGGTTTTGGGGTGTGACAGATTGGTATCAGAGCATTGTTTATAGTGAATATAGTATATCAACCCATAAAACATATACTAACTATTAACACATTGAGATTAAAACACTCTGTCTAAGAGTTATACTTCTAAATAATAAAATATTTAAGTAAGTATCCGTGCCTGCATTCATACTAAAACCAGTGTCACAATGACAAGAACAAAAGTATTACGATTGTTGAATATCACAAGTAAGCCTAGGGATATATGGTAAGTCTTAGGAATTGCGTAGCCTGATCAACTATGCTGGTCCAAGGAGTGATTAGCATATGCCCAAGAATGGTTGTGATGTTTCAACAAGTATAAAAACTTACCAACACAACCATAAAGAAATACCATAGGGGTATTTGGTCTTAATGTAATTATCTTAGTTAGTTCGTCTAATTAGCTATTTCTTATATCCCTTTTCTGGCGTAGATTAAAATGGCTGGATTTCACCATGGCGATTCGTACTTCCCAAACCAAGGCAACGGTGGATGGCTAGAGGAAGAACCAGAAGATGACCACCCAATCCCTTTGGATGATCACCATGCTGAGGGTTTTTCCCATAGTTTTGACTCGGTGCCTAAAGTCAACAACCTACCCCTAGCTGCTTAAAACCCAAACCTGAACCCCTGTCCCACATTTCAAGGACCCACACCTCTGTGGGCCAGAAACTTGAATACATGGAGTCAGGAATAAGGTCAACCTATCCCCTAAAATTGAGATAGAAGTTTCTACAACCTCACTGAGGGAGGTTCTGCTGATAGGGTCCTACCCATCATGGTTCGTAGAATTTCAAGGAACACAATACTGGGTCAATCAACTACCAATCGAGTCCTGTAGATTGACGCCAACTCTGGCGTTAGCACAGCCCGCATTCGCCAACTAGATTCTGATCACGAAATGACTCTGGTCCGCAATGTAGCTCTGCAGAGGGAACTTGCTGAAACAAAAGCTGAAGTTACGGAACTTCAAGCTCAGCAAGCAAGAGCTGACATGCGTATGAGGGACATGGAACGTCTACTATCAGGATCAAGGACTCATGCTAGCAGTTCTCGTTGCCGATAGAATCTCGTCGACTCATCTTTTGGATATAACCTAGTTTATCTAAAAACTTTGGTCTAATTTCGTATCTTTGTAAATCTTAGACCTGTTAGGTCTTGATCTACTCATAGTTCTGTCAAAATTTTCCTATCTTGGTTGATGTAAGGCCTACTTATTGGCTATTTTCCTGAACTTGTCAGTATTATTGATAGATATCTAATCATATGGAAATTATTATCCAAATGCTATCATGTTCATTTAGTTATACTATTCATTATGTTGTTGGACTATGGAGAATTAGTCCATGAGACACACTCAGTATTCATTTATTCTTATCCCTGTCGTCATCTTTTAAACGTATAGTTAAAGATGCCGCCACGCAGGAATCCCAGGCGTAACCCAAACAACGAAACACTGATACCACCACCTCAACCTCCTCAACCACCTTTTCCTTTCGATGCCACTATATTCCAGGAAGCCTTCACATCAGCAGTAGCAGCTGCTGTGTCAGCCATCAATACTCCTATCCCTAGTGGATCGGGAACAAGTGCACTTCTCTCAAACCACGGCAAAAGCCATGGACACCCTCGGGAATGCACCTACAAGGACTTCACAAACGCCAAACCCCACATCTTCAATGGAATTGGGGGTGTTATGGTGTTGAGATAATGGATTGAAAAGATGGAATCCGTCTTTGAAATCTGCGCTTGCCAAGAGGGCAACAAGGTCAAGTTTGCAGCTTGTACCTTCTCTGACAGAGCACTAACATGGTGGAACGACCGTGTTAATTATCTAACCCTAGTGGTGGCATATTCCATCAGCTGGGAACACTTGAAGGACATGCTGATGAGAGAGTACTGTCCTCGGGGGGAATACAAAAACTCGAGCAGGAACTCTGGTGCCTGCAAATGGTTGGATCCGACATAGGAACCTACACAAATAGGTTCTGTGATCTGGCAACCCTATGCCCTGATATGGTTGCTCTCGAAAGCAAGAAGATAGAGAGAGATATTTGGGGACTGTCTCCCCAGATCCAGTCAAGTGTGTTAGCTTCCAAGCCTGTCACTTTTGATAGTGCCAAAGTGATGGCACAATCTCTCATAGATCACAGGAAACCTCAGAATCCAACAATCCCTACACCTATACCACAAAAGTCCAACCCCGACAACAACAAGAAGGGGTGGAACAAGAGGAAAAGAGGGGCTTCAAAAGAATCCACCAAGAGACAACAACTTGTGGCAATCAATGACGCCATGGTAACTCCCGTTGTCCCTGCGAACCCCTTACCAGCAAAAACTTATGATGGAACTCTCCCGAAGTGCACTAAGTGCAGTTTCCACCACCACAGACCTTGCAAGGAGATGCAGTGCTCTAACTAGAATAGGAAGGGGCATACAGTCCGTTTCGGCAAGACTCCAACAACTCAGGCCGCCTAGATTCCTAACGCAGGTATGGGCCAAGCTTGCTATGGTTGTCGTGAAGTGGACCACTACAAGAAGAACTGCCCTAAAGCGGGGATGGCTGGAGGAGTAGGAAGAGTTATGGCCCTGGGCCACGAGGAAGCGGTAGTTGATCCTACGATAGTTACTGGTACATTTCTCCTCGATAACTCATATGCTTGCATACTTTTCGACAGTGGAGCAGAGAAAAGTTTCGTAAGTCACAAATTTGCACACCTGCTTAAACAAAAACCATGCGCATTAGATAACACATTCACAGTGGAAATGGATAATGGGAAAACAGAGAGTACTAACTGCATATACGTAGGTTGTACTTTAACTTTAGATGGCCATACTTTCAAGATAGACCTCATGCCGGTCCCAATTAAATGTTTCGACATCATCATCGGCATGGATTGGTTGAGTCTTCTTCGCGTCGACATCATGTGCTTTGAAAAAGCAGTTCGTCTTATCCTTCCTAACAACGAAACCTTAGTTATCTATGTTGATAAACCTAGTACGAGCCTTCGCATCATTTCGTGCATCCAAGCCCAAAAGTGCTTGCGAAAATAATATCATGCATTCCTCGCACACATTGTCGATATGAGTCAAGAGGTGAAAGACATTCAGAAAATCCCTGAAGTAGGTCACTTTCCCAACATTTTCCCAGAAGAACTTCCAGTATTATCACCACAACACCAAGTCGAATTCAGAATCGACTTAATGCCAGGAGCTACTCCCGTAGCCAAATCTCCATATCGTCTTGCACCGACCGAGATGCAGGAACTTTCCAGTCAACTTAACGAACTTCTCAAGAAGGGATTCATTAGGCCAAGCTTCTCACCATAGGGAGCACCGGTCTTGTTCGTCAAGAAGAAAGATGGCTCGTTTCGTATGTGCATCGACTATAGAGAACTCAACAAGCTTACCATTAAAAATCGTTATCCTTTGCCCCGCATTGACGATTTATTTGATCAACTTCAAGGAGCCAACTACTTCTCGAAGATAGATCTACGATCTGGATATCACCAACTACGAGTGTTAGAGGAGGATGTTCCCAAGGTAGCATTATGGACACTACGAGTTTGTAGTGATGTCGTTCGGATTAACTAACGTGCCCGCAGTATTCATGGATCTAATGAATAGGGTGTGTCGTCCTTACTTGGATTAGTTCGTCATTGTTTTCATTGATTACATACTTAACTACTCTCGAAGTAAGGAGGAACATAGTCAACATCTCCGTAGAGTCTTAGAAACATTGCGAGCGGAGAAGCTCTATGCGAAGTTCTCCAAGTGTGAATTTTGGATCTGACGATTCGAATTTCTGGGCCACGTTGTTAGCGAAGAAGGAATACATGTGGACCCTTCCAAAATCAAGGCCATCGAGAACTGGTCAGCACCGAAGACACCTACAGAAATTCGTGAATTTCTAGGTCTCACTGGCTACTATTGCAGGTTCATTCAGAACTTCTCCAGCATAGCGAAACCTCTTACAACCCTGATCCAGAAAGGCGTGGCCTTTGAGTGGGAAGAGAAACAAGAAAGAGCATTCCAAACGCTCAAACGAGCCTTGTGCACCGCACCAATACTATCCCTTCCTGAAGGAATACAAGACTTCGTGGTCTATTACGATGCATCAAATCAAGGACTCGGATGTGTTCTGATGTAGCGAGGTAAAGTCATAGCCTATGCCTCGAGATAGCTGAAGACACATGAGGGTAACTACACCACCCATGATCTTGAGCTAGGAGCAGTTGTGTTTTCTCTGAAGATCTAGAGACACTACCTATATGGTACAAAAAGCACGATCTTTACAGACCACAAGAGTCTACAGCACACATTTTCAACCAGAAAGAGCTCAACATGAGACAACGACGGTGGATCGAGCTACTCAGTGACTACAAGTGCGAAATTCTTTATCATCCTGGTAAAGCCAATGTAGTAGCCGACGCCCTAAGTCGGAAAGAATATGATGGTCGTAGAGTAAAATCTTTGACTCTAACTATCCATTCACACTTGTCCAAGCAAATTAGGGAGGCTCATCTCGACGCTTTGAAACCTGAAAATGTGGTAGGTGAATCCCTTAGAGGGATGGATAAGAACTTGGAAGTCAAGGGTGGCGGAGCCTTATATCTCATGGATCAGATCTGGACACTGAAACACAGTGGCTTCAGAGACTTGGTCATGACCGAAGCTCACAACACTCGTTATTCCATCCACCGAGGTTCAGATAAGATGTATCTGGATCTTAAAAAGTTATATTGGTGGCCAAACATGAAATTAGATATTGCTACCTTCGTGAGTAAATGCCTTACTTGCGCAAAGGTCAAGGTCGAATACCAGAAACCCTCAGGTCTTCTACAGCAACCGTAGATACCAGAATGAAAGTGGAAGCGGATCACTATGGCCTTCATAACCAATTTTCCCAAGACGATGGGTGGACTTGATGGGTCATCGTCGATAGACTAACCAAGTCTGCACACTTCTTGCCAATCAATGAAACAGAAAAGATGGAGAAACTTACAAGAACTTACATTAGGGAGATTGTAAGACTGCACAGTGTTCCCTTATCTATTATTTCGGACAGAGATAGTAGATTCACTTCAAGGTTCTGGTAGTCATTACAAAGTTCCCTAGGAACTAGGTTGGACATAAGTATAGCCTACCATCCACAGACCGACGGACAAAGTGAGAGAACTATCCAAACATTAGAAGATATGGTACGAGCCTGTGTGATTGACTTTGGGAAAGTTGGGATACCCATTTACCCCTTGTCGAATTTTCCTACAACAACATTTATCACACGAGCATAAAGGCAGCTCCATTCGAGGCCCTCTATGGCCGAAAGTGCAGATCCCCTCTGTGTTGGGCTGAGGTGGGTGATACCCAGTTAGCTAAGGGACGAGTTCCCGAAAGCACTCCCACGGGTCTGGAGATCATTCGGGAAACGACGGAGAAGATCATTAAAATTCGTGAACGATTGAAAGCCTTTAGAGACCCACAGAAAAGCTGCGATGACAACCGAAGGAAACCGTTGGAATTCTAGGTGGGTGACCGAGTTCTACTGAAGGTCGCACCCTAGAAGAGCTTCATACGCTTCAGAAAGTGTGGGAGGCTCAATCCAAGATACATAGGGCTTTTTATGATTCTCGCGAGAATCGGCCCTGTAGCTTACAAACTCAATCTACCGCACGAACTCAGTAACATACATCCTACCTTCCACGTCTCGAACTTGAAAAAGTGTTTTTCCGACGAGACTCTTGTTATTCCACTCGATGAGATCGAGATCAAAGAGAACCTCAACTTCATGGAAGAACCAGTAGAGATCATGGACCGAGAGGTCAAGCAGACAAAGTAGAGTCGTATCCCGATAGTGAAGATTCGCTGGAACGCCAAGCTAGGACCTGAATTCACTTCGGAACAAGAGGATCAGATGAAACTAAAATACCCTCATCTTTTCGCTTAATTATTTTGTAACTTCTTATTTGCTTAAATTGTAATTTTGGAATGAAATTCCTTCTAACGGGGAGATGATCAAACAACCCGGAATTTCCATTATGTACGAACATTATCGAGTCAATAGAAGTTAGAACAGTCATAGTAAATTTTCAGACTTTTCCGTATAAATTTGAGTATTTCAGGGTTTACACTTAAGGAGATATTAGGAGAGTGGATGCACTAGGGTTTTTTGCAACTCTGTTGTTCCAAAACTCTATTATATTAGAGTCCATTTCATGAATGAAATATTTTCTTCCGAAAATCTCAGGACTATATATAGAATTTTGAGCCATATTCATTCATTTGTTACATTTCCAACTAGAGAAAATCCATTTCTCTCTCACTGATCTTCGGGTTTTTATCCCAAATCACGAGTACCTTTTCTCTAGTTATATTATATGGCTTATAATGTGCTTAATAACATCAATTTCATAACAAAACAGCTAGATTCGAGAGTTTACCACCCAAGAACACCTTGGGGAGTAAACACTTAAAATGATGCCTAGTCCTTTCCTGTGATGTGTAACTACCTTAGACATGTATATGAGTGTATATAAGACTAGAAATCATCCATGAAACACCAAGAGTAAGGTGTTCACGGCCCAAGAAGTTCTTGGACCGTGAACTCCAAACTCAAGGCCAAAGAGTGCATTTAACCACTCCTAAAGCCTTGAACAATTACCTAGATTTACTCCTAGTTAATTTAAGCACATTAAAACATCAAAAACCCCTCTCAAAGAGAGATTACGGCCCTAATATAGTTCTTGGGCCGTGAACATTAAGTAAAGATACCAATGTGTGCCTAAGGCCTTCATTAGCCTTATATAATTGTCTAGAACCTATCCTACATGAGCTTGGGACTTCAAAGCATAAAAACGCCCCTTCCATGTGAGTTTACGGCAGTAAACTTAAAAGCAATTGGCCTTGGGGCCATAAACTCCTCAAAGGAGTGTATTAGTGCCCTAAACCCTTCAAAGAATTAATCCTCCAAGTTGGAATGCTTGTAGGGATCATTTAGGACCACAAAATACCAAAGGACATTAAGCCTAGGAGTTCACGACCGTAAACTCAACGGTTTACAACCGTAAACTCCTTGTGTGGGGTTTAATGAAGAGTAAACTCATGTATAGAGTCTTTTGGAACCCTAAAATCCTTTAGCCTTGTCCCACAACAACTTAGATACAATCCTCAGGGCTTATAACAATTATATAAAGTGTTTATTAAGTTCTAGGATGTCTTAACATTTACAATTAGTAGTTTAAGACTAATCGGGTGCATGTATGTGTGATTATATGTTCATTAGGATCATAGTGTGTGTACAAGTCCTCACTTGACACTTAATAATGCGACATTGTTCAGTACATCCAAACCACCATCTACAAGTGAGTTCATACCCCTTAATCAATGTTTTAAATGCTTTATATCTGTGTTTTCATTCAGCAAATTTCACATACTACAAAATGTGATTCATGAAATGGTTTTATATCCTAAAAATACCTTGATAGCAAAAGTATTACATTTAAAATATTTATTTAAAATGACATCAAGTCATTGTTAATTATTGTTCAAAACTCCTACATGTCTTATAAAACCATTTTTACCTTCTTCAACAAAACTATATCTATACACTTATATTCTTTTATATGTATTGATGTTATAGTTTTCATCCTTCATTCAGTTTCCTACACTCTTGTGTACCAAGGGTGTATAATCCTGTTTGGACAATCAATTACCTTCCAGTTAACTATTATAGGGATAGTTAGGAGATACATAATATTATTCCTATTACAAGGAATTTCATCAGAGTCAGTTCATTCATGAGTCTACACAATACATTACATGAGTACCTTACATGAATACATTACATGAATGCCATACATGAAAACATTACATGAGTACCTTACATGAATATATTACATGAGTACCTTACATGAACACATTACATGAGTACCTTACATGAATACATTACTTGAGTACCTTACATGAATACATTACATGTGTACCTTTACATAGATACATCTTCCTGTATACATTTACATGGATACTTGTACCTCGATTTACTAGGATGATTTATTAGTACCTTCTATGTAAATTGTCCTGCCTATCCCAGTTCAACGGGATATCTAGACGGGACTAACCATTCCGAATCCCAGCTGTTAGCACCAGTGGTTGATGAACATCTACGGATGCCTACGGTTATTACTTATACTAGGAGTACCTTTACGGGACTAACCATTTCTTGGGCCTACTGTTCTCTATAGAGGTTGATGAACATCTACGGATGCCTACGGTTAATACTTATATTAGGAGCACCTTTACGGGACTAACCCTTCCTCCCACCTGTTGTAGCTGCAGAGGAAAATTGAACAATCTACGGATGTTCAAAGGTTATACATTTCGCTTTTCGCGATGTCGTGTTAATCCTAATACAAAAGGATAACAATTACATTCGTACATTTTCCTATTACTTCATTTTCGTGATACATTCACATAAACGATGATTTAGACTATATATTGTTAATAGTATTCATAAAAGGAAAAACTATCATTTTCACTTACAAAACATTCGGGTCTTGGTAGAAGACTACATTTCATACTAGTAGGAAATAAGGGATTTTCTAGGGTTTTCATACTTATATCAACTGCTTCATTCAAAGATTTACATAGCATACATAACAGATTTCCAAAACAAGACAACGAAATTTAAATACTTATGAGTTCACCAGCTTTAGGCTGATACTCGCTTTCAAAATAACTTGTATTCTCAGGTCACCTGTGGACAGGTACGATGGCCAGGTTTTGATAAGACGGAGCACAGACAAGACTCGTCGTTTATTTTGATTGTATATTTTGGTGTCTTATTACAATGAAAGTGTTAGAACAAAGTTCTATCAGGATCATATGATTCTAAGCAGAATATAAATAAAAACGTAAATAAGAACACAAGTATTGCAATGAATATGTCGAATGATTAACGCAAAATACCCCAGAAGAGCTCGATTAAGAACTTCAATCTTTAGAGGTATTTAGGGTTACAAGAATCAACGTGAACGACTATTCTCTCTTCCATCTTTTGAGAAGAACCTTTTGGTTCCTCTTTTACTTTCTCAGAACTGTAACTTCCTTGCCAATTTCGGTTCTCATTGGTAGGAAATTTTCTTCTTCCGAATTTCTTTGGATTCGTTATCATTAGAGCATACTCCTCACTTGTAAGATCACATTCTGACATGTCTGACTCTTCTTTTTCCTCAACAACACTTTTTCCTTTAGAGATAAGAGCCAGTGATCCCATGCCAAAGACCACTTTCGCCTCCTTAGTTACAACACTTTCATGTGACTTCAGTATACCTACTAGTTTCGCCAGAGAGTAGCATTTGAACTATTCATGCGCCTTCACTGTGGAAACCACAGCCATCCATTTTGGTCTGAGCCCGTTCATGAATGTAACTTTCTATTCGATCACCTTCCTTTCAATTCCATGCTTGATCGTCTTAGTTAAAAGATGATTGAACCGATCAAATGTCAGAATGAGCTTCTCTTCATGTTTCTATTCAGATGCTCCAAAGTCTGACAGCAACAAAGTTTGAATGGAGTGTTCCAGATCCTCATCAGTTGAGTAGATTTCCTTCAACGTATCCCAGATTTCCTTAGCAGTTGTGAATGAGCCTACAAGCCGAAAGGTGTCAAATTGTAAGGAAAATCTTATCATTCGCATGGCTTTGACATTACACATAATCTTGTCCTTCTCATCTTGTGGCATCTTCTGAACATCTGTCACCAACTTGTTGTAATCTTTCTGTGTCTTGACGATCATGTTTGTTTTTAAGTGCACAAACGGTCCAAGAACAATAGCTTCCCAGATGAGATAGCCATTATCTTCGGATCCAACCACGTAATCTTCAAAGTGATGAGCCCATACTTCGTAGTCTTGAGTGTAGAGTATAGGAACTCTAGTTGTAGAACGTGCTATTTGAGATGTTAATAGGGTTTGTATGCGTATCTTCATGAAACATGGTGAGCTGCTAGAATCTTACCTATAAACTTAAGATTAGGGTTTTATCAAAAGCTGAGTAGTCGTCGTTAAGAAGACAACGGCTTCGATAAAAGCGGAAACCCTAACTATTTATGAATAAAGAAGAGAAGTGTATCGACGAACACAATCTCCTGCTCTGATACCAATTGTTAGAACAAAGTTCTATCAGGATCGTATGATTCTAAGCAGAATATAAATAAGAACGTAAATAAGAACACAAGTATTGCAATGAATATGTCGAATGATTAATGCAAAATACCCCAGAAGAGCTCGATTAAGAACTTCAATCTGTAGAGGTATTTAGGGTTACAAGAATCAACGTGAACGACTATTCTCTCTTATATACGCATACATGCATGCATATATTTATAACAAAACCCTAACAACTTATCTAGATGAAGGAAACTATTCTAGATAAGTACGGATGGACAAGCCCAATCCGATTACAAATCAAAAAGCCCAAGACGCAACACTAAAATATTCAACAGAAAGAACACATATGTATTAAAACTTTACTTTTAATGCAATGGATGATGTTGTTGCTTGTTTACTACTTTACACTGTTGTGATATTGTACATGACGTCCTCCACCCCGGAACGTTTCCCGCGTTCTTGGTTTTGGGGTGTGACAAATTCTAGCCTTATACTATTATAAGATTAATGGTTAATAATTATATATATATATATATATATATATATATATATATATATATATATATATATATATATATATATATATATGTATGTATCAGAACAAGTCGTTTTACCGTTAGTAGGTCTCATTAATGAAGCTGGTCTATAAGGGGGGCATAAGGTTGTTGCCTATAAAATGGCAGCTTAATGGGTGTCCACTCTCACCCACCGCTTTTTTAATCGGTGGAGGGTCGTTAGCCGAACGGGTAGAACAATGACTTTAAATTCTCATTAAAAGTATAATGATTATTATAAAGTAACTAAATATTTTTTTAATTCCCAATCTTAGTTACTTTCGGAAAAATGTGAACATCGTGCTAACCCATGAAATTCACACTTTGTACCTTACCAAGTCGTTGGTGGTGCGTGTGTGGTTAACCGGCACACTAACTTGGACTAGTAAGGATCATAAAGGGTGACTTAGTATTTATCATAGATCAGTGGAGCGTGTGTGCTTAACCAGCACAATGATTATGTGATAATATTAAGGGTACCAAGTGAATTTTCATGGTTATTCACACCTTGTTTTGTGATCCTCAACATCCCAGTCACAAAACTTGAGAGGGCACAATCGAGATTGAAACATGCCATTGAAAAGTTCAATGAATCTCAAAATATCTAGGAGTTTCAAATCCAATTAAAACCTAATAAATTATTTCATTTTTTATGGTGGAAATTGGTGAATCGTCATTCGCCTACCTTCAAATATTTTATAGCTTGGATTATGGCATCCCTCTTCCAAGTTATAAAATATTGTGTTGGGTCCTAGCCTTAATATTTCATATTGGGTGTTATATTAAGGACTTTGAATCACCTAACTTGATTATCTCCCATTATAGATGTCTGGTTCAAACAACTATAATCTATCCAAATCTCTTGGAACAAGCTTTCCTCTTTAAGATGATGTTCCTCAACATCATGCTTCTCTTCCTACACTTCCTCCAATTATTCTCCCTAACCCACAAGTTTAAGGTCACTCAAGCCCTAATGGCAAGCAAGATCTATGTGTGCTCACATCTTGGAGATAAAGTCACATATTGACAAGCTGGGAGAGTTGGGTATCAAAGTCATGTGAAAGTTGGATGTTCAATCACTTTCTTAGTAACATAGTGAGTCCCTTTGGGACTACTATGAGACAGACTATGACATGACCCTTAGTGATCTTATCTATTTGCTTGGTGCTGCGGAATCAGCAATGATTTGGAACACTAGTAAAGCAAATTTGATTAGAATACCAACTTCCAAAATCTTAAATGGACATTGACAACGGTAGCGTTGCTTAAGAGTTATGATATATTACTTCGGAATAGATAACAACAAGGTTTTCATATGGATTTTAAGGATAAGTTTTTCAGAAAAAATTTTAAAATAGAAAAAAAAGGGTTTTAATTTTATTTATTTTAAAAATATCCTTACAATGGCATTTGTGAAAAATTGTTGGTTATATGTTTCCAATAATAGCAAAGTGGATTTGATTCTTTCATTTGTGGTAGTGTCTGAATTTAGCAAATGAGGAAAGGTTTTCATCACCCAAGTTTCAATTGGACCAAAACTTGGAATCATACAAGCTATTTTGTATGATGGATGAGAATTTTCATCTTTGGAAAATTAAGACTAATTCCTTATGTAATCAAGGATAGGACTAAAGGGATCGTGTACACATGCTTGTGCACTGGTCAAGTCACCGTAAAGATTGATAAGACTATTCGTCATGATTTGCTAAAGCTTAATAAATATGGTTATACTTACAAGTTTAAGTATAATTCTGAAGCATTCATCTGTGGCAGAATGAATGGGAAAGAATCAAATTAGGCAGAAAGATAAAAGTTTCTCAAATATGAAAAGATGGGAGAGTAATTTAGTATCGTGTTTTATGATCATCATAATGATTAAGATACCATATCACAATTGATTCTCTAAGGACATCTTAATGCATTCTTATGGCTAAGAAGATGAGTCATGAATTGTTGGATTGGTTAAATTAAGAAGATGAGCCATACTTCGTTCCAAAACAAAGTATTAGAGTCGTACTCCAAGATTGTAACTTGAGTGACACATCTTAAAAAAGGTTTATTAACACTAGTCAAATGTAAGAGTAAAATGTTTTCTACTCTTATACATTTGAAATTGGTAAGTTGTGATGTTTTGAATAAAACGAAGACCAACTTAGGCCAATTGTGTGAAGTGTTGACCTTGATAAGAATCCACACTATCCATTGAATATTTGTTTAGTCAAGAAATGGTTATTGATAAGAGAGTCTTATATGTCAAGAGGACAGTGGGAGTCTTAAAGGTCTTGATTGTTTCAAGAACTAATCAAGGATAAATCCTATAGTTCTTCACCAGCACACAACTTGAGGTTTATAACCTATCGTGTTGACATTTCTATGCCCCTTCCAGTTAAAAGTTGGCTTTACATAGGAGTTCTGAGATTTCTCAATTGGTTGCATAAACAATTTGGAAGCATTGGTGGGCCTTGTGCTACCAAGTGACAAGAAATTAAGATTTAACAAGTTCAATCCATGTAAAGCTGAATTTGTCACTAACATTTTCTTGTGATTATGGTTTTGAAAAATTCACATGGATAGGGAATCACACACCATAAAATCTAAGTGCCATAAGGTTTCTGTCCGATTCATGAAAATGATGGTGAGGAAAGGCTTTCACTAAGTAGATTTAAGTAGATAGCAATTGTGATATTTGCATTCTCAAAGTTGTTAGTGGACCTTGTGTGGTTAACCAGCACACTAACATGGACTTGTGAGAAATGGCAAATGCCTAAGCAATTGAGTATGTGATTACGTCATCCCTTTTCATAGTTCTAGAAATTATTTAGACACACAAGTGAGCTATCTAAGGAAAGGTGCATTAATCTAAATTTTAGGAGTCCAACTGATTTCTGAGTACATGTCAAAGCTAGTGGGAGCATAAGTGTTATGCTAATAATCATCATGTTAGTGGGAGCATGATAATTATGATTAGTATTGCAAGCTAGGAATGTTAACTATAGAAAAACAAAAGTTTCAATAATTAGGAATCCTTATATTTACAATAAGGATTTGGGATTGTGAAAGGAGCATCATTGGAATCATGTTCAATTCATCTATTTCACAAAAGTAAAGATCATAGACAAACATAGTGTGCATACTTGGAGTATGGCATAACTATTGTTTAGAAAAACAACGTGTACATGCTAAGAGCATGGGACAACTATTTTTTTTTATTCAAGTATTAAGTTGATTATTTGAAACAGTATACAATGAATAATGTGTAATCAATATGGTGATAAATAAAAGGTGGTTCTATTTATATTCAAAAGGGTTTTGAGACCATATTGGATTCGATTATTATTGTGTTTCACTTTGCCTGTTTTGACTTCCATCATCAATATAATTGAAAGCAAACACAACCACCATCAATATAATTGCAAGAGTTACATCATAGAGTACGTTTACATGTTTCAAAATCAATTACATCATGATGAAAAAATAAGTCTTCAATTTAACGCCTTAGCGTCCCGTCCTAGAAAGCAGTTGATTACCTGTTTAGTGATTTCCTGAGAATACAAGTTGGTTGAAAAGTGTCAACACAAAGGTTAGTTAGTTCATAAGAGTTTTAATTGAGAAATAAATTGTTTTCCTTGTAAAAGTAGTAAACGGATTTCAAAAAACACAATATTTTCCTTGAAAAGTGTGTTGTAAGTTTCCGTGTTATAAAATTGTGCATCCTAGAATTCCCAATAATTTCCTTCCATAATCTCCAAGTGTATATAAGTTATATAAAATTAAAGTTAAATAAACCGTCGAATGTAATGGGTCTGCCCTAGGCCCACAACCAAACAAGGAACAGGAAATAACGCGGTCCCACCAATTCTAAGTCGATCACGACTAAAATCTATATAACTCTAGCATATACCCTTAGTAACTATGGCTGAAAACTAACAATTCTAGATAGAATGTAGTCTTAAAAACCAAAGACCGAGACTATGCCTATCATAGTTCATCAAGTGGTGGTAGTGGACATAAACTATATATATCATAATTCACCAAATAGTGGTAGTGATAGTGAACATGAATTATGCATATTATAGTTTATCCAAAAGTGGTAGTGGAAGTGAACATAAACTATACATATCATAATTCACCAAATAGTGGTAGTGATAGTGAACATGAATTATGAATATTATAGTTTATCCAAATTGTTTTGTAATGTAATGAAACCTAACTATACGTACTATAGTTAACGTATTTGTTGGTAGTGTACACTTATTATAGTTTATTGTAACTACTAGTAGTAGTGGCAAACCTTGGTATATGATTCGTATCATTGAGATATGGTAAATAATATGTATTATCATTCACAATTATTCAATTAGTACTATCCTTGTCATGGTCTACAAAATGTTTGTATTTAACAGATGTAAACTTTGTTTAAGACAATTTATTATTTCACCATACTTAATATAGTAAAAACCCATTTGTTTTATGATGTATGTCTACATACCTAGAACTAATGACACATAATGTAATAATATATAATCACATAATGATACACACCTTGCTCAACAAGTTACAAGGTGTGAATGGAAGTTGTAAGCTGTCAACTTGTTTTTAACATTTCTGTACTGTTTTGGAAAAATCCCAGAAAAATCATTCGGAGTTAAAAACCGAATCCGTAAACTCTAAGAGTTTGTAAATGTGTCTAGTTTGTTCATAAATTTTATCATCATTTTTAGATGTCTCTAACTTGTGTGAAAATTGTCCATATTCACATATTGGTCCGGATTTGTAGCTACAGTGATAGGCAGTTTTGTAAAAATCGCCAAAAATTGTAGACAAATCGTATGAACATGTGTAAGTATTCATTTTAAAGTTATAAACCTGAAATTTTAGCATCTAATACAGTTTTTAAAACTAAACTGTTTAAGTTGACCAAAACAGTCTGTGAATGGAGTTAAACTTTTCTGAAGAAAGTTGTTGGATGAGTTTTGTCACACCCCGCTAAAGCAGAAACGCAAGGTATGACAGCGATAACGGTTTCAATGCAAAAGATAAAGATACATCACCATAGCAGTATTTAAAAGTTTACAACTCATAGCTTCAAAAGAAACAAAATACAAGTTTTTCAAAATAACATTGTTCAAAATATAGCTTCATAATAGCTTCAACACGATGCAGCATGCTCTATGATGATGAATCTTTACATCCACTTACTAATTACTTCCTGAAAAAGCATGTAAAACGAGCGTCAACTATGAAAATAGTTGGTGAGTATCACAAGTTTATAAAAATCGAGCGTACAATAAGGCTTTTCGTAAATACAAGTACATTGCTTCAATGATAAACAAGTTGATTGCTATTAATGAATACAAGTTTATTGTTATAACGAGAAACGAGTTTGTATGTGTATGAGCAAACAATGAGTCTCAACCAAACCTATGACTGAAGCCCTATCGAGATCTATGCTTATCGTTCCATAGATGAATATGGTATCATGCACTCCAGCGATTTGGGCGAGTGAGGAGTTGTCAATTCCTAATAGCGCTATCCATAACGACCATTGGCTCAAAGAGTTAATGGTTAGAGATAAGGGAAGGGCCTTAGTACGATAAGTTCTCATGTTCCGTGTTGCATAGACATACATAAAGAAACATAGCAATACAATAGCAATCATGTTTGATACAATTCAATTTAAATACAACATGCGAACAGTAGTTTTTCTGGACATGCTTTTCCACCCCATAACATAAAAACCGAAAATAAGGGAGTGCGTGAATATTCACAATGTTTTGTGTAGACACAAGCGGTACTTCGGGATGCACCAACGTCTTACTACAGGGATCCTACGACATCAAACACACGCACTAGTGAGTTTCCATGTCGATATCTAATGCTAATATACTAAACTCTACATATAGGGAAATGCCAATTTATGTTTTAGTATTAGATTTTATATCAATTAGTTACACTTTTTCTGAAGTAATGAAATTCTATATATCGGGCGATTAATTACAACCTTGGAATATAAACTTTCCAAATTTTTAAGTCCTTATTACAACATAAATTCACGAAAATAGCATTCGAGGGATAAAAATTCTCAAACTTTTTATTTAACTGTTATTACATAATACTAAGCTGGGAAAATTATAAAAATGGATTTCCAAGCTGTTTAATTATATTTTATGATTTTTGAGCATTTATTTCAATAAAAATTGAAATAAATAGAAAACAGTTTCCAAAATTACCCAAACTTTTTATTTAATTGTTATTATACATAAATAGGCTGGGAAAAATATAAAAGATATTTTTCAGTGGGTATTTCTATTTGTCCTTGCTTTATTCCTTTAAATAGTCATTAATTAAAGAAATAATATTAAACAGTTAGAATAAATCACCATAAATTTTTGTAACATCATTTACAGTATAAATATCCTGGGAAAAATATCAAAAGTGGTTTTCATAATGTATAAACTGGTTTTGGGTATTTATGTATATTTAAGTGTATTTTAGTGCAATTAACTTTAGAAAATAAGAGAAAAATAGTTTACAGTAGAGAAAAATATTCAAAATTTTTATGTAACCTCCTACTCTATAATATTATATCCTGGTAAATTTTCATGAATTTTGGATAATCAGAACTATTTCTCCCATTTTTAGACCATTATAATTACCAAAAATCGGGAAAAATAGTAAAACAAGATGGAAAATCTTGAAATTATTTTTTGGAGTCACCCATCACAGGTAAGGTATGCGAAAATTGTTAGATACAATTTTCACATCCTATAAAGTGGTTTTGTAATTTATCATGTCCTAAATAAAAGAAAATTAGAAATCATATGAAACAGTAACAAAAATTGCTGAAATTTGGTGAGGGGTCATTATTCCCCATAAGGATCATCCATGAATTTATTTAGGATTTATTGACCTCTGGAAGTATTTTATATGATTTATGCCCTTGGTTTTAGCAATAATTCTAATAAATCAAAGAAATAACAAAAGCTCTTGAAATTTTCCAGATTATCTCATGCATGCAAGGGATTTCAAAAGGTAAAATGTAAAAAAAATGTATTCAGAAGAGAAATGAGGGTAATGATTCCAAACAATTTAAGAAAAGTTGCATGCAATAATGCACGAAGTGTAAATGTGGCTGAAGTTCATGAATTTGTGTAGTCCATTCAGTGAGGTTTTAAGCCACGAAATTTCAACCATAATTCACTAGATATGTTAAGTTTCAAAGTTATTTTTCCTCAGATTTATGGTTGGGTTTAAGGCCATTGTTTAAGCAAGATAAAAATAGTGATCACAGAAAAAGAGCTGTATGCGCAACCTTTTTGTAAAATCTGATAAAAATCGGATATTTAATATTTTACAGTGAGACCAGTTGGGTTTGAAAGTTAACTCGTGGAACTAACCAATACAAAACGAATATCATGATTTGGTTAAGAAATGACTGAGTTATGACTGTTCAAAGTCGAACAAAGTAATCTGGCAGATTGCATGTTTGCTTGTGTGCATTATTAGGGTATTTCAACAAGAACATCATGCATGTCTTTGGAAAGGACCGATTTCTAACACATGCATGGAATGAATGAGCATCCAAGATGTACTAGAAATGGTTTAAATGCTTTTGTTCATGCATGAACACAAAAGAAATGGAGAAGAACATGAAATATTATGTTTTGATGTCACATGATCATATGTGCATCTTTTCCACTCCTTGCATGGGTTTGATCCTGGATTTTCACCATCTCTAACACATGCATTGTGTTATGGTGAGAATCTACAAACCACAAGGGGAGAATAAAGATTTCTAGCCATGGAAAGGCATAGAATCCGAAAAGTAGAGAAGACTAAGAAGAAAAAGAGGTTTAACCATGAAACTATGGAAGAAGATGTTGTTGTTTACCTTGGTTTTGACCTTGAGAGAAGTAAGAACACTTCAAGGGCTTCACAATCTCGAAATTTTGCAGAGAAATGAGAGGATTTTCGTGAGTTTAGAGAGAGGGAAGAAGAGAGTGAAGTGTGTGAAGAGAGTGAAGTGAGAGAGTGAAGAGGGAAGAGGTGGAGTAAGGGTTTAAGCTTAATGATTGTGTTTTGGGGAAGAGAGAGGGCATGGGGAGGGGTGATGGCCTTGAAGATTCAACTCAAGAGAAGTTTTCAACTCAAGAATACTTAGAAGATTGCCTTGAAGATTCAAGAATCTAACACCAAAATGGTGCAATTTGTGTAAGCAATTCATGATTGGAGTAGAAGGAAGTGTAATAATCATAAGGATGATGAAGATACTTACCAATAGTAGAAGGAAAGACTTGGAAATCTTGAAATTGAGAGAGAAGAGTTGAGAAAAAGTGTTTGATCTTTTGGGTGGAAATGAGAGAAATGAGTGAGAATGAGGAGAGAGGGTAAAATTTCCAGCTCTTAGAACGTGATTATGGCTAGGAAATGAGTAGGAAAGGACTATGAAGTGACTAGGGATGGTGGGGAGGGGTGTGGGTTGGTCATGGAGTGGGTATGAGTGGTTGCTTGTGTCATAAACTAAAGAAAAGTCAACACTCAACCTCTTGTACTTCACCCACTCTTCTTGGATAAGATTTATCCCCAAAAACGTGATTAATTAATAAATATGGGGCCTTCTATGTTAAAATAAAGTTTTGGGCGAAAATCCCACGTTAAAGTGATGAAAAACAGGCCTAAAATGAAGTCATAGTCGAAAACCGGGTGAAATTGGGCTTCCTGCGAGACCTCTCAGTGTTGGGCCGAGGTTCGGTCCTTGATTAAGCTGGCCTGAATGTGAAATGGACAGAGAGTTGTGAGAGGAAAAATAGATCGAAAGTAGCTTCGGCCCGAAGGTGGCTTCTATTCTCCCTGCGATGCTCGGGCCCAAATGGTTCAAGTTCGGGTCATATGCGAAATGGACCGAAGGGTTCAGTCCCTTCCCTTGGTTGCAAGGTTCGGGTCCGAGAGGTAGGTTATGTTCTGGGCTTCGGCTTAGTAGGGTTCGGCTCTTACTTGGACCTTCAGTCCTAAGAGGGTTCGCCCCTTTAAGAGGGTCTTCAGTTCCTTAAGGGTCTTTTACTCGATTTTACCCCATTTTAAGCGGTTTGTTACCCGCTTAAGGGTCGGGATGACCTGAATGATTCCAAAAAGTTATAGAAACTTTTGAGAGAGATTCGGGAGAGACTTGGGAGAGATTTCCAATAGAGAGACATAGAGTGAAAACAATCGAGAGAGGTTTCGTTTGTGACATTTTTCAGTGTCCGACTTCACAATGCAAGGTCCGTAAACCTCGTTAAGCCATGTTTAAGGGTCCTACACATTCCTGATGGGTATGCAACATTGTTTTATCAATTTGCTTCATTACTTACCACAGTTTTAGGTTAAGGAAATCTAGATATAAGAGCTTTTCAATTGATGATTTCTCATTAGAATAGCGAGTTGTACAGTAATTACATCACGTGAACCCTAGTATACAAGGGTTAATTGAGTTGATCGGTTTGACTTTTTGACTTTTTTTGACTTTGACTTGACCAGAATTTGATGGTTGTCACAAAGGTGCATCACCTCCACCACCTTCATCATTACTCTTAAACTCACCCAAACATTTCTCTCTAGAGCTCTCAAGAAAATCTCATTTCCCTCTCCAAATTCGTGTATGCTTATGTGGTGTTCATGAACCTTTCTTCAAAGATCATCACTTTTGGGTAAGCTACTCTCTAAATAAGATGATTAATTTCTTTTTATGATAAATCATTCACTCCTTAATACTCCATTTCATGATCAATGTTCCTTAGACACCTCATAAGCCCGAGATCTACCAAAGAAAGCTTGCTAGGGATGAAATCTCTCTCATTCTTCATCAAAAACCAAAATCATCAAACCAAAGTGAGTTCATATCCCCCTATTTTAGATTTTTACTATGTTTTGGGGGAGAATACAAGTTGTTTTCTGTAGATCTATGTGTATATGCATGATTTTGTGTGTTTTTCATGATATAACTGTGATTATGTGTTATAAACTTCATGATCTTGAAAATATACTAAAGTATGATGATTTTTGTGGAAGATAACATTTGATAGAACTTATTAATATGGTGCTTAGATAAAAGGTGTTTTTATTTACACTTACGGTGTTGGGGCCATATAGGATTAGTATTATTTTTGTGGTTCACTTTGCATGTTTTGACTTCCAGAATGATTAGATCATTCTTCCCGAATGATTAAGTTATTCAAACTATCCACATTCATTTATATGTTGGAAGTAGATATAAATCAAGATTGTCATGAATTTGACTTGTATGATTTGTCTAATGTGCATTAGACATAGCAAGAGTTCCTACAACATTCATGAGTGCTCATAAGTTCTGAGTATTGGACTCAACCCATGCTCATTTTGTAACAGCCCGGAATTTTGGGTATTGTTGGGACATTTTAGGAAGGGACTCGGCGAGTTGGTGCCTGACTCGCCGAGTAGGACCACAGGCGTGGTCGCGGATGCGCGACTGGACTCGACGAGTCCAGATATGGACTCGGCAAGTCGACGCTGTTCAGCAGAAACCCTAGCCGTTTAGTTTGGAACGTATATAATGCCTCTTAGGCCGTCATTGTACGTTTTTTTGGCCGATTGTGAAGAACCTAAGCATCTGTGGACGACTAGAGGAGAAGGGAAGGCTATTGGGACCTTGAGGAGATTGTTAGGCAAGAAGAGGCAAGGTTTTGGTCAAAGGAAGATCAAGAGGATTGAGTTTTGAAGGTTGGGGACACAGAGAACACGTTTTTCAGGTAATACTCGGACCATTTCTGTTGTTTTGGTGGTGTACACGAATCTAGGGTTTATGAGACCCATTTGGGGATTAGATAGATTATTATGTTGTTACCCAATCGTTTATACCCCAGTAATAGGATGCTTAGAGGTCCAGAAAGTCCCATGATTACATGTCTCGGGACCATGCGTATTTCAGGAGGCAGATGATCGACTGCATGGCATGGACTCGCCGAGTCCAATGATCAGACTCGGCGAGTAGCTTGAAGATTTACTGGGACTCGCCGAGTTGTTCTTCAGACTTGGCGAGTAGCTTGAGGATTCATTGGAACTCGTCGAGTTGTTCTTCAGACTCGGCGAGTGGAGTCGGGGTGGCCCCGCGATTCTTCCACGAGGATCTCGTCGAGTCAGGAGGGATACTCGACGAGTAGAAAGGGGAACAACAGGGAAGTTGGGGAGGACGTCTAGACTCGTCGAGTCGCCTTTGCACTCGACGAGTCCGGTCAAGTTGACCGTTGACCAGAGTTGACCTGCATGTAATTTTGTAGGGTTAGTTGTCTTGTTTAATAAGATTATTAATAAGGGTATATGGTATTATAGGGAGACTGCAGATCGGCGGACCGAGTGCGAGTGGTTTCAAGAGTTTATAGTTTACATACTACGAGGTGAGTCTTCTCACTATACTTTACCCGGAAGGGTGTGACTGTGAGACCGGAAGGTCGTATATGATATGTGTTATTTATGCTATAAATAGACAGGTAGATGCTATGCATGATATGTATGTTTATACGGGCCGGAAGGCGATATGTTATGTGACAGAAAGGTCAGGTATGATGTATGATGTATGTGCCATGTGTATTATATTAAATGTATTATGTGTTGTAAATGTTATGGGCCGGAAGGCAATGTACTATGGGCCGGAAGGCAATATGATACGGGCCGGAAGGCAATATGTTATGGGCCGGAAGGCGATTATGTTACGGGCCGGAAGGCAATGTATTGTGGACCGGAAGGTTAGGGCCTGGAAAGGCGTATGTGTGTAAGTCGTACATAATAGAGAAAACATAGATCCAAGGTATTTAGGGTTGCATGTACACTTAGGAGTGTTAGAATGCTCAAAACCCAACAGTGGTATCAGAGCCTAGGCTTGTTTTCTTGTTATACCTGCAATAGAAGCTGAAAAATCGAGTTTTGATGCTGTCAGCCCAGCTGACTCGTCGAGTCCATGAAGGGACTCGACGAGTCCAAGGCAAAATGCATCCAACTCGCCGAGTTGAGTTCATGCACTCGACGAGTTGGACCCCAGACAGCATATCTTCGAGGTTTTTGGCTAGAAATGGACTAGGAACATTACCCTAAGTTGTTTTTAACTTATAAACCTGTTTTTAATGTGGTAATGTTCATGCTAATCCATTTTCAAAGATAATTGTCAATAGATTCATGTTTTGTATTAGTTTAAAGGTTAGACTAATTATATGAAAAAGTTTGATTTGAATTATCTTGTTCTTATGAGTTTCTTAGATTAATAGAAAAAGTTGAATGAAATAGTTGTTTTCAATCAATTTTAATCTAAGAGTTGAGTATAAAATGTGTTTGTGTAACTTATCCTCAAGTTACATGAAGAGTCACATTAAAGACTCATAAAACTCATAAAGTTGGCAAAGGTTACAAAAATGAAGAGTCTAGTTCCAATTAATTGGAGTTATGACTCCATAATTTGTCCTCAAGTTATGGAGGACCAAGAGTCTCTTCATTAAATAAATATATATAAAAAAAAATAATGTAACCTTAATTAATTTCATAAGTTATAAAATAAAGAAAAAGTTAATTCTTTATTAGTTTAAAGTCTTCCATAATTTGTCCTCAAGTTATGGAACTTGAAGAGTTTTTGGATTAAAACTACTTTAAACATATAAGTTATGGAATTAATTAGTTTTGAATAGTTTCAAAACTTGCCCTCAAGTTTTGGAATTTGTAAAGTTTTCTCTTATGAATACTTTAATTCCAAGTTAGCCTTTAGAATTTTAAAAGTTAAAATTCAACCCTTATACTTTATAATATTATAAGTTAATAATATATATATATATATATATATATATATATATATATATATATATATATGTATATGTATAAGAGTAAAGTCGGTCTTACCGCTAGTACGCCTCATTCACGAAGCCGGTCTATAAGGTGGGTATAAGGTTGTTGCCTATAAAATGGCAACTTAATGGGGGTCCACTCTCACCCACCGCTTGCTTGACTGGTGGAGGGTCGTTAGCCGAACGGGTTTGACAGGACTATAATTCTCCCTTCATTAAAAGTATTAATGATAAATACTAAGTAACTAAACTCTTAATAATTCCCAATCTTAGTTACTTAGGAAAATGTGAATAAGGTGCTAATCCATGAAATTACACTTTGCACTTTGTTTAAGTCGGTTAGTGGAGTGTGTGTGGTTAACCGGCACACTAACTCGTATTTAACAAGGTAGGCAAAGGGTAACTTAATGTTTATCATAGTATCGATGGAGCGTGTGTGGTTAACCGGCACATCGATTGAGGGGTAAACACTTAAGGGTACCAAGTAATTTGCATGGTTACTTCACACCTTGTTTTGTGATCCTCGGCATCCCAGTCACAAAACCTGAAGGGCACACTCAAGATTGAAACATGCCATTGAACAGTTCAATGAATCTCAAAAGATCTAGGAGTTTCAAATCCAATTAAAAACCTAATAATACGTTTCGTTTATCTTGGTGGAAATTGGTGAATCGTCATTCACCTACCTTCAAATTGTTTTATAGCTTGGATTACGGCATACCTCTTCCAAGTTATAAAATAGTTTGTTGGGTCCTAGCCTTAATATTTCATATTGGGTGTCATATTAAGGACTTTAAGATCAACTATCTTGAATATCTCCCAAAACATGTCTGGTTTAGACATTTATGATCTTCCCAAATCTCTTGAAACAAGCATTCCTAATGAAGATGATGTCCCATGGATATCATACTTCTTTCTCCTCCTCCAATTATTCTCCCTAACCCACAAGTTCTTGAAAAGTTTAAGATCACTCAAGCCCTAATGGCAAGGCAAGGTCTAGGTGTGATCACATCTTGGAGATGTAGTCACATATTGACAAGCCGGGAGAGTTGGGTGTCAAAGTCTTGAGAAAGTTGGTGGTTCAATCACTTTCTAAGTCACATAGTGAGTTCCTTTGGGACACCTATGAAATATACTATGACAAGACCCTTAATGATCTTATCTATTGTTAACATCAACTTCCTGAAACTTTATGGACATTGACAATGGTGACACTGGAAATACAGAAAAAGCATTCTCTTCCCAATGGAAAGGGATCGGCCATAGTCAACTCGGTTGACCAAATGGTAAAGAGAAAAGTCTAAGTCTGTGATAGTCTCGTGTACCATTATCAAAGGGTCCATATGTTTATATTGCCAAAGTAAGGGTCATTAGTTGCGAAGCTGCCTAATTTACCTAAGGATGTTAAACTCAATAAGATTGACTCTACTTCAGGTAAAAGACCACTAATCTAACTCTGTTAAGTTTCTATTTTCAGATTCCTGATACATGATGTGACTGGGTCACATGGTAATGTTTTAAGAATCAAAGAAAAGTAAAGGAACTTAAAGAAAGAATATGCTGAATCTGATCGTGTAGATGGATTTCTATCGCATAGTTTAAAGATTTGATTCTTGAGCTAATTCTTAGGAGTTATGAGATATTGCTAAGGAATAGATAACAACAAGTTTTCATATGGATTGTAAGGATAAGTTTTTCCGCATAGTTTTAAAATAAAAGAAAAATTTTGGTTTTATTTATTTTAAAATATCCTTACAATGGCATTTGAGGAAAAATTGTTGCTTAGATGATTCCATTAATAGCAAAAGTGGAAATATGAAATTGATTCCTTCATTTGTGGTAATGTCTAAATTTACCAAATAAGGAAAGACTCTCATCATCCAAAGTCTCAATTGGACCGGGACTTGGAATCATGCAAGTTGTATAGCATGATGAATGAGAACTTTCAAGTATTGGAAAAAATTAAGACTAATTACTTGTTCACATGGATGTGTGAGTCAAGTAATGGACTAAGGGATCGAGTACATAGTCATGTACACTGATTAAGTCCACCACAAAAGATATAAGGCTATTCGTCATATTTTACTAGAGTTCAGTATATATGATTATACTTACAAGCTTAAGTGTAACTCTGAGACATTGGAAAAGGTTCCAATGCATAGCAGAGCGGATAAGAAGAATCAAATTAGGCAGAAGGATAAAAGTTTCTCAAATCTGAAAAGATGGGAGAGTACTTTAGTATCAGTTTTGTGATCATCTTAATGATTAAGAAACCATATCAAAATTAGTTCTCTAAGGAAGTCTTAGTGCATTCTTATGACTAAGAAGAAGGGATCTTGAATTGTTGAAATGGTTAAATCAAGAAGATGAGTCATACTTCGTTCCAATACAAGTCTTAGAGTCATACTCCAAGATTGTAATTTGAGTGACATGTCTTAAAGAAGGTTTAAAACACTTGACAAATGTAAGAGTAAAAGTTTTCTACTCTTGTACATTTGAAATTGGTAAGTTGTGATGTTTTGGATAAAACAAAGACCAACTAAGGCCAATTGTGTGAAGTGTTTGTCTTGATTAGAATCCGCACTATCTCTTGGATGTTTGACAAGGGAGTCTTATAGGTCAAGAGGACAGTGGGAGTCTTAAAGGTTTTGAAAGTCTCAAGAACTAATCAAGAATGAAACCTAAAGTTCTTCACTAGCACACGACTTAAGGTTTATAACCTATCGTGTTGACATATTCTGTGCCCATTCAAGTTAAAGTTGGCTTTGCATATGAGTTCTTAGAGTTCTCAATGTGTTGCACAACAACTTGGAAGCAATGGTAGGCCCTTGAGCTGCCAGGTGGCAAGAAATTAAGATTGAGTTCAATCCATATGGTTTTTGATTTGTCATTATCCTTGTCTTGTGACTATGGTTCTGGCAATTCACATGGATAAAAACACATACACCATTAAATCTAAGTGTCATAAGGTTTCTCTCCGATTCATGAAAATGATGGTGAGGAAACAATTTCACTAAGTAGATTTTAGTTAGATAGCAATTGTGATATTTGCATTCTCAAAGTCGTTAGTGGAGCGTGTGTGGTTTACCGGCACACTAACTTGGACTTGTGAGAAATGGCAAAGGTCAAAACGATCAAGACTATGATTACGGCATCCCTTTTCATAGTTCTTAAAATTGTTTTGACACAACCATGAGCTATCTAAGGGAAGGTGTATGTTTTTTGATAAAGTCTTATCAAAACAATCTAGTATCAGAAATCTGAACTTTGGTAAGAAAGTCAATAAAGTATTGATTTCTAGAAGTCCAGCTGTTTTTTGAGTACATGTCAAAGCTAGTAGGAGCATAAATCATCATGTTAGTGGGAGCATGATAATTATGATAAAGATTGCAAGTTAGCAATGTTAATTATAGAAAAACAAAAGGTTTCAATTGGGAAAAAGTTATTTTGCTATAATTAAGGGAGAGGAAATTATACTTCATCTCAAATCTATAAGCTTAGATCACGAGGTTTTAATCATTTAGTCATGGAAGTATATATGAATTTCATGTTGGAATGGCTCAACATAAGGAAATTTTGTATATGGGTCCATTATTTGCATTCTTAAATTCGATTATGATTACGGCATCCCTTTTCATAATCTGAATTATGAGAACTTGGAAAATAGAAATGGAAATGTTATAGCAAAAGACTGGTTTAGTCTTTATGTGAGACATCATGAATCGTGTCCCATATGCTTCGGATAGAGGATCGATTACATGTGCTATATTCATCCTTTCTAAAATTTTCCAAATGCCTGGGGCATTAAGAAGGGAAAAGGTTTAGAACTGGATATGACTAAAAGGATTAAACAATTGTCGAGGACAATCTAAGGTTTACCAAAGATTGGTTGCTCAAGGACAGTTGGAAGTGTAGTGATAATTCTGGAAGGACCATATTGACATAATCTATAAGAAGGCAACTCTTGTTCAGAAGTGATAGTCAAAATGGAATCTGGAAATGTTTCAAAGTTAGAATTTTTCCAATCTGTTTAAGATTAGGAAACTTAATGCAAGAAGGATGTTTCTAAGGAGCTGATCTCCTTTGGAATACTCTGTAATGATTGTTGCCAAGTCTTTCTGACTTTGTGCATAATCATTATAAGAGGATCAATGCATATAAGTTTAGAATCTAACAGATTTCAGTAAATGGCATGAATTTGGAATTCTTGCATTTGCAGTAGGGATTTGGGAGTGTGAAAAGAGAATCATTGAAGTTATGTTCAATTGATCTAGTTCACAAAGTAAAGATCATAGAAAACATAGTATGCATACTTGGTGTATGGCATGCTAGTGTTTAGAAAACATAGTGTGCATGCTTGGAGCATGGGACAACTATTGTTTTAAATTCAAGAATAAAGTTGATAGCTGAAACAATATACAATGAATAATGTGTAATCATATGGTGATAAATAAAAGGTGTTTTATTTATATTCATAAGTTCTGAGACCATATTGGATTCAATTATTATTGTGTTTCACTTTGCATGTTTTGACTTCCCGAATAAACTAGGTTATTCTTCCGGAATGACTAAGTTATTCAAACCATCCACAGTCGGTCATATGTTGGAAGTAGATATGAATTAAGACTGTCATGGGTTGGCTTGTAGAGGTCTAAGTTGTTGGACAAAGGGCTACAACACTCATGAGTGCTCATAAGTTCTGAGTATTGGATTCAACCCGCGCTCATTGGAATCACTTCATGGGTTTTATCACGAGTGATCATGAGACGATAATATCTTATATTCTTCAAACCTAGAGATATGAGTTGTTACTATGAGTTGATAGTACATTGATTACACGAAACGCATTGGTAACTCGATGTTATAAAACGTATCTTTGTGTATGATTCAACAAGTAGTAGAATAAGCCATATGAGTCGAAGTTTATCCATTCCTTTTACCTTCGGGATAAAAGCGATATCTGTGGGCCCCTCGATGATTTGATGATGACAAATGGAAGTGCTCGGCCGGGCCAGGACTGATTTGATTTGTTCAATTAGTCAGTCGTCATAAATCGGAAATCGGGAAACAACAAATGGACAGAGAGAATGATTATAATCCATGTCTCAGTCTATATGATATCTAGAATGGAGGAATATATGATCCCTTATCTAATGGACAAGTCGTTGACAAAGATCAGAGTTCATCTACAAGGTCAGAGTTCGACAGAAGCTTTTGAGAGCTACGATTGCTAGTTGGTTCCTGAAGTCATACGCAATAATAGTTTCAGACTTATCCAAGTGGGAGACTGTTGGATTAATGTCTAAGTCCATAACTATAATTGGTAAGACTTGACCCGACCCGGCATGGTCCATTTGGGTTGCATGGCATCATGCACTTGGATAGACTAAATGAGAGAAATAAGACACTTATGGTTATTAATATATTATAAGTTCTAGTATATTAATAATAAGAATAATAAGGTTATTTAATTAGTATTGATCAAGAATTAATTTGGAATTAATTAAGTGATCAAAAGAAGACTAATTAAATATATGGGTTGATTGTGTAAATCATTCATTCTTATATATGTGGGCTTGTGATCCAAGATTCCTTATGTTGGACTAAGTCCATGGGGTGACCCATGGATACTCCATGGAGGTTAAAATCCATGGAGCATAAGGAATGGGTAAAGTCATGAGTTACATGGTGTAACCCTAATAGCCACCATATAAAAGAAACCCATGGCTCAAGAAATCGGACAATGTGTGTATGAGGGCTACACGATTTCATGAAGTGTTCTAATTTCTCTCTAAGTTATTCCAAGTGCTTATGGTGTTGTGTGAACCATTTGAGGTGTCACACTTGGGGCACTAGGCACTCAAGCTTCATGAAGACAAGCACTATCAAAGAGGTATGTATTCTATCTTGTTATATTGATATTTTGTATGCTAGATTAGGATAATACCTTGGAGGTTCATATTTGCATGTATAATAGATAAAACATAGATCCAAGGTATTTAGGGTTGCATGTACACTTAGGAGTGTTAGAATGCTCAAAACCCAACAGTATACTGGGGAACTCACTAAGCATTTATGCTTACAAGTTGTTATGTATGTGTTTCAGGTACTAGCGAGGACCGTGGGAAGGCGCCGGCATGATGCATACACACTGCTGCTATTTGAGATCTTGGGGATTTTATATATGTATTTGATATGAAACATGAAATAAATATTATTGGTTGAATGAAACTACTTTATTTTAAATGAAAATTTTATTTGAAAATTTGCGTTGTTACAATTGGTATCAGAGCCTTGGTTTGAGGGATTCGGGTGTACCTTCGGGTGTAACTGAACTCAAACCGAGGATTTGAGGAAAAATCTTTTAAAAATAATAAATACATAAACTTTTATAAATGGTAAAGTGGTAAACAAGAAAGACACAGTGTGTACGATCAACCAGCGCCCGAACGGTAAAGATCTCTAGAATACCTTACAATGTTATGTTATACACCGAATTATGAATTGTTATGCATGCTAGAAGACTAGGTATTCCTGATAGGACTAGAGTGGCCTGTTTTATGATGCCTTAGTCTAGGGAGTTTGCTTATATGCGATATTTGATAGCGTGCAGGTAGGTAGTGCATATTAGAAGTAGAGTACTCACTATTCGGGGTTCGGGGAGGAAGATTTGGGACGAATGCTGATACGGTGTGGTTGGTAGTATTGGGCCCGTACTACCGAAGACACCGGGTCGGTGGGCGACCCAAGTAAGAATCCCTGGATGTCGTAGACTAAGTAGGGTTGCGTTATCGAGTGCAACAGTACTTGATGGAGTCTCTGATAATCTTATGTTATATTTCAGAGACATTATGGTTACGACACGCCACGGAGCGAGTTCGAGCAGTATGAGTGACGAGGAGATTCGTCAGATGATTCAGGAGGAGGTAGTTGCGGCGGTTCGAGCTGAGATCCCGGAGATGTTTGGGTCCATTAAGACCACCCTGATGGAGGAGTTTGAGGAGCGGTACGCCGCACTGACTGAAGCTGCAATCGCTGCCGCTACCGCAGCTGTGGCCGCTGCTAGGCCGCAAGGGGGTGATTCGTTGCTATTCCGGGAATTCAGCAACACGAAACCCCCTGAGTTCAATGGGACGCAGGATCCGATTGCGGCGATGAGGTGGATCGCCGACATTGAGGGGTGCTTCTATACTTGCTCATGCCCTGAGCACCTGAGGGTACGGTTCGCCTTGAACCAACTCCGTCTGGGAGCGAAGGATTGGTGGAAGTTCGTAACGGCGAACTTCACTCTGGCGGAGATTTCAGCCGTGACATGGGAGAGGTTTACTGAGATGTTCAGGGATGAGTACGTTCCCCCAGTGGAGAGAGAACGATTGATTCAGGAGTTCTTGACCCTTAAGCAGGGTACTGATTCCGTTGCGGTGGTCACACGGAAGTTTCACGAGAGGGCGATGTTCTGCCCCGAGCTGGTGTCTACAGAGCAGTCACGGATGAGCCGGTACTTGGGCGTGTTGAGGAGGGATATCTGGGAGTTTGTGTCAAACTCCACCTAACGTACTTTTACTGAGCTTCAGGCGAACGCCAGGAAGCAGGAGATCGAGTTAGAGACCCAGGCCAGGGAGGAGGCCGAGTCTCGGTGGGCGGACCGGGGACCGGCTCAGTTTCAGCCGGCAGCCAAGCGGACCAAGTCCGCTGATTCGAGGATGGGAGGTCCGAAGGGCCGCACTTACGCGAAGTGCGGCAAGGGTCATGAGGGAGCGTTTCGAGCTGGTGGTTGCTACAAGTGTGGCAAGGAGGGACACATTGCCAGGGATTGCCCTAAGGGGTTTATGGTTTGCTTTCATTGCAACCAGACAGGCCATCGGAAGGCCGAGTGCCCGCAGCTTCGTCAAGGATCTACACCTACTACCAGGACTACTGAGACCCGACCGGCGAAGGTCGAGGCCCCGAGGGCTCGCGGGAGAGCCTTTCAGCTGACTGCGGAGGAGGTCCGCGCTGCGCCCGATGTTGTGGCAGGTATGCTATCATTCACGTATTTACTTTAAAGTCGAAATGTTATGCTTATGTTGATGTATGTGTAGGTACTTTTCTTGTGAACTCTATGCCTGCTCTAGTGTTATTTGATTCGGGTGCGAGTAGATCCTTTGTATCGTTAGCTTTTAGTCAGCATATCGGCATTAGTTGTGAGCCGTTAAGTCGGCCTCTGAGCGTTTCTATTGCGGCCGAGAGGGTGGTTTGTGCCACGGAGGTTCTTCGGGGATGCGTGCTAGAGATTTTCGGGGTTGCGTTTCCGATTGACCTAATTCCTATTGCGATGGGGGATGTCTGTGTCATCGTGGGCATGGACTGGTTGAGCCGATTTAGCGCCGTCATCGACTGCGAGCGTCAGCTGGTGACTATACGAGACCCTAGTGGGGGAGTTCTTACGGTATACGGCGAGGGTACCCGTTCGGGATCAGCTTTTTGTTCGGCCGCTAGGGCGAGGCAATGCCTATAGCAGGGATGTAGAGGTTTTGTGGCGTATGTAATGGATACGCGGGAGACTTCCGAGAGACCAAGGACAGTGGAGGAGGTTCCAGTGGTGCGCGAGTTTCCAGATGTTTTTCCCGAGGATTTGCCGGGAGTACCTCCTGCGAGGCAAGTAGAGTTTGGTATCGATCTGGTTCCGGGGGCTGCACCTATTGCGAAGGTGCCTTATCGTCTTGCACCTCCGGAGATGCAAGAGCTGTCCTCGCAACTCCAGGAGTTGCTGGGGAAGGGATTTATTCGGCCGAGTAGCTCGTCGTGGGGAGCACCGATTCTATTCGTCAAGAAGAAGGATGGTTCACACCGGATGTGTATTGATTACCGGGAGTTGAACAAGGTGACGCTCAAGAACCGCTATCCGTTACCGAGGATCGATGATCTATTCGATCAGTTGTAAGGGGCATCTTGGTTTTCCAAGATCGATTTGAGATCAGGGTACCATCAGGTAAAAGTGCGGGATGAGGACGTCCAGAAGACAGCATTTAGGACGCGGTATGGGCATTACGAGTTCGTGGTGATGCCTTTCGGGCTCACCAATGCCCCGGCAGTGTTCATGGACCTCATGAACAGGGTATGCAGGCCGATGCTGGATCGGTCTGTGATCGTATTTATCGATGACATCCTAGTGTATTCGCGAACTAGAGAGCAGCATGAGGGACATTTGAGGGAGGTCCTTGAGGTACTGAGGTCGGAGAAGCTATATGCAAAATTCTCCAAATGTGACTTCTGGTTGCGGGAGGTCCAATTTCTTGGACATGTTGTTAATCAGGCAGGGATATTGGTCGATCCGGCCAAGGTGGAAGTAGTGATGAGTTGGGAGGCACCGAAGTCACCTTCCGAGATCAGGAGTTTCCTTGGGTTGGCCGGGTACTATCGGAGGTTTATTAGGGACTTCTCCAAGATCGCGGTACCGCTCACCAGGTTGACCCGGAAGGGTGTTACATTCTCATGGGGACCCGAGCAGCAGACTTCCTTCGAGACACTTCGTCAGAGACTGTGCGAAGCCCCGGTATTAGCTCTCCCGGAAGGGATGGAGGATTTTGTCGTATATTGCGACGCGTCGATTTCGGGACTGGGTGTAGTGTTGATGCAGAGGGGCCATGTGATAGCTTATGCATCGAGGCAGCTAAAGCCTCACGAGGCGAGGTATCCCACGCATGACTTAGAGTTGGGGGCAGTAGTGTTCGCTCTCAAAATTTGGCGTCACTACCTGTACGGGGTTCGTTGTACTATATACACGGACCATAAGAGTTTGAAGTATTTTATGGATCAACCCAACCTAAATATGCGTCAGAGGAGATGGTTGGATGTGGTTAAGTATTATGACTGTGAGATCCTATACCACCCAGGCAAGGCTAATGTGGTAGCCGATGCATTGAGTCGTAGGGCGGAGAGCACTCCATTGCGAGACGTATGTCTGAGACTGACGGTGATGACTCCGGTATTAGATGCTATTCGGGGGGCACAGGCCGAGGTTGTGAGATCCGAAATACAGAAGAAAGAGCGGGTCGCTGGGTTAGTTTCGGAGTTCATTAAGGATGGACGAGGACTTCTGACATTTCAGGGTCGGATTTGGGTACCATTCGTGGGCGGTACGCGTGCTACTTTGATGGAGGAGGCTCATAGATCGAAATTCTCGATCCATCCCGGTGCTACGAAGATGTATTTGGACTTGAGAAAGGAATATTGGTGGCCTTGCATGAAGAGAGACGTCGCTTGGTTCGTTGAGAGGTGTTTGACCTGCCGTAGGGTTAAGGCCGAGCACCAGAGACCGCATGGTAAGTTGCAGCCCTTGGAGATTCCTGAGTGGAAGTGGGAACAGATTACGATGGATTTCATCACCAAATTGCCGAGAACTGCCAGAGGAGTCGATGCAATTTGGGTGATTGTGGATAGGTTGACGAAGAGTGCACACTTCCTTGCCATTAGTGAGAGTTCATCAGTGGAGAAGTTGGCGGAGTTATACGTGAGAGAGATAGTATCTCGGCATGGAGTGCCGATCTCGATTGTTTCAGACCGTGATGTACGCTTCACTTCCAGGTTCTGGAAGAAATTCCATGAGGAGCTGGGTACTAAACTGCATTTTAGTACCGCATACCATCCCCAGACAGACGGTCAGAGCGAGCGGACGATTCAGACATTGGAAGACATGCTTAGAGCGTGTGTGTTAGACTTCGGGGGTAGCTGGGATGCGCATTTGCCTTTGGCTGAGTTTTCCTACAACAACAGCCATCATTCGAGCATTGGTATGCCACCTTTTGAGTTGTTGTATGGTAGGAGGTGTCGGACTCCCATTTGTTGGGGAGAGGTGGGACAGAGAGTGATGGGCAGTACAGAGATCGTACTTCAGACGACCGAGCAGATTCAGCAGGTTAGGCAGAGGTTATTGACCGCCCAGAGCCGATAGAAGATTTATGTGGATAGACGCTAGTCCGAGCTAGAATTCCAGGTTGGCGACTTCGTTCTCCTGAAGGTATCTCCCTGGAAGGGAGTGATCCGGTTCAGAAAGAGGGGCAAATTAGGGCCCCGGTTCATAGGTCCATTTCGGGTAATTGCAAGAGTAGGTCGGGTAGCTTATCAGCTAGAATTGCCAGCAGAGTTGGGACAGATTCATAATACCTTTCACGTATCACAGTTGAGGAAGTGTATAGCCGATGAATCGGCAGTGGTTCCGTTAGAGGACATTCAGGTGGATGTGAGCCTGAATTACGCCGAGAGACCGGTAGCTATC
This sequence comes from Lactuca saligna, assembly GCF_052625555.1. Lineage (NCBI taxonomy): Eukaryota > Viridiplantae > Streptophyta > Magnoliopsida > Asterales > Asteraceae > Lactuca > Lactuca saligna. The sequence goes on from NC_136419.1 coordinate 212,519,484, forward strand.
AGGGATCGGAAGATCAAGGTTCTGCGGAACAAGGAGGTACCTCTGGTGTTGGTTCAGTGGCAACACCGGAAGGGATCGGAGATAACTTGGGAGCCGGAGCGTGAAATGCGGGAGCAACATCCGGAGTTATTCGCAGAGTGAGACTTCGAGGGCGAAGTCTAGTTCTAGTGGGGGAGAGTTGTAACAGCCTGGAATTTCAGGTATTGTTGGGACATTTTAGGAAGGGACTCGGCGAGTTGGTGCCTGACTCGCCGAGTAGCACCACAGGCGTGGTCGCGGATGCGCGACTGGACTCGACGAGTCCAGATATGGACTCGGCGAGTCGACGCTGTTCAGTAGAAACCCTAGCCGTTTAGATTGGAACGTATATAATGCCTCTTAGGCCGTCATTGTACGTTTTTTTGGCCGATTGTGAAGAACCTAAGCATCTGTGGACGACTAGAGGAGAAGGGAAGGCTATTGGGACCTTGAGGAGATTGTTAGGCAAGAAGAGGCAAGGTTTTGGTCAAAGGAAGATCAAGAGGATTGAGTTCTGAAGGTTGGGGACACAGAGAACACGTTTTTCAGGTAATACTCGGACCATTTCTGTTGTTTTGGTGGTGTACACGAATCTAGGGTTTATGAGACCCATTTGGGGATTAGATAGATTATTATGTTGTTACCCAATCGTTTATACCCCAGTAATAGGATGCTTAGAGGTCCAGAAAGTCCCATGATTACATGTCTCGGGACCATGCGTATTTCAGGAGGCAGATGATCGACTGCATGGCATGGACTCGCCGAGTCCAATGATCAGACTCGGCGAGTAGCTTGAAGATTTACTGGGACTCGCCGAGTTGTTCTTCAGACTCGGCGAGTAGCTTGAGGATTCATTGGAACTCGTCGAGTTGTTCTTCAGACTTGGCGAGTGGAGTCGGGGTGGCCCCGCGATTCTTCCACGAGGATCTCGTCGAGTCAGGAGGGATACTCGACGAGTAGAAAGGGGAACAACAGGGAAGTTGGGGAGGACGTCTAGACTCGTCGAGTCGCCTTTGCACTCGACGAGTCCGGTCAAGTTGACCGTTGACCAGAGTTGACCTGCATGTAATTTCGTAGGGTCAGTTGTCTTGTTTGATAAGATTATTAATAAGGGTATATGGTATTATAGGGAGACTGCAGATCGGCGGACCGAGTGCGAGTGGTTTCAAGAGTTTATAGTTTACATACTACGAGGTGAGTCTTCTCACTATACTTCACCCGGAAGGGTGTGACTGTGAGACCGGAAGGTCGTATATGATATGTGTTATTTATGCTATAAATAGAAAGGTAGATGCTATGCATGATATGTATGTTTATACGGGCCGGAAGGCGATATGTTATGTGACAGAAAGGTCAGGTATGATGTATGATGTATGTGCTATGTGTATTATATTAACTGTATTATGTGTTGTAAATGTTATGGGCCGGAAGGCAATGTACTATGGGCCGGAAGGCAATATGATACGGGCCGGAAGGCAATATGTTATGGGCCGGAAGGCGATTATGTTACGGGCTGGAAGGCAATGTATTGTGGACCGGAAGGTCAGGGCCTGGAAAGGCGTATGTGTGTAAGTCATATACTGGGGAACTCACTAAGCATTTATGCTTACAAGTTGTTATGTATGTGTTTCAGGTACTAGCGAGGACCGTGGGAAGGCGTCGGCATGATGCATACACACTGCTGCTATTTGAGATCTTAGGGATTTTATATATGTATTTGATATGAAACATGAAATAAATATTATTGGTTGAATGAAACTACTTTATTTTAAATGAAAATTTTATTTGAAAATTTGCGTTGTTACACATTTGAATCATTTCATGGATTTTATCATGATTGAATCATGAGACAAAAGTATCTTATATTCTTCAAACCTAGAGATGGGAGTCGTTGACTATGAGTTGGTTATATATTGATTTCACGAAAACACATTGGTAACTCGATGTTATAAAATGTGCCTTTGTGTATGATTCAACAAGTAGTCAGTACAAGCATATGAGTCGATGTTTATCCATTCCTTTTACCCTTAAAGTGATAAAAGCGATATATGTGGTCCCCTCGGCGACTTAGTGATGAAAAAACGTAAGCGCTCAGCTGGGCCTGGGCTGATTTGATTGTTCAATTAGTCAGTCGTCATAGATCAAAAATCGGGAAACAATGAATGGACAGAGAGAAAGATTATAATCCATGTCTCAGTCCATATGATATCTAGAATGGAGGAATATATGATCACTTATCTAATGGACGCGTCATTCATTTGTTCAGAGTTTGGCAGTAGCTTTTAAGAGCTACGATTGCTAGACAGGTTGTGAAGGCATACTTTGTAATAATAGTTATTAGACTTATCCAAGTGGGAGACTGTTGGATTAGTATCTAAGTCCATAACTATAATTGGTATATACTTGACTCGACCTGGCATGGTACATTTGGGTTGCATGGCATCATGCATTTGGATAGACAAAAAGGAGAGAAATAACACTTAAGGTTTATTAATATATTATAAGTTATAATATATTAATAAGATTATTTAATTAGTATTGATCAAGAATTAATCTAGAATTAATTAAGTGATCAAAAGAAGACTAATTAAAAATATGGGTTGATTGTGTAAATCATCTATACTTTTATAGTGGGCTAATGCTCCATGGATTATCAAGTTGGGCTAAAACCCATAGGATGCTCCATTGTGTATTGGAACCCACGGATCTAAGGAAATGGAAAGCCATGACAATTAGGGTTTACCCTAATTGTGTCACACTTTATAAACATATCATTCTTGTCAAAATCTGCCACTAAGTCTATGTGTGGAGGGCAAGCCGATTTCATGAAGTGATGATTTCTCTCTAAGTTATGATGTTGTGTGAACCATTTGAGATGTCACATTTGGGGCACTAGGCTCTTGAGCTCCATGCAATCAAGCACCAAACAAGAGGTATGTAATTCTACTAGAATGTGTATTATGTGTACTTTATATTATGCTAGTTAGAACAATACCTTCGAAAATTGATATTTGCATGTATAATAGAGAAAACATAGATCCAAGGTATTAAGGGTTGCATGTACACAATAGGAGTGTTAGATTGATAAAAACCCAACAGAAAAGTGATAGTGTATGCTTCAAGGAAACTAAAGACCCATGAAGTAAACTACACCACCCACAGCCTCAAGCTGGGAGCTATGGTCTTCACTTTAAATATTTGAAGCCATTACGTATATGGTACCAAGTGCACCATCTTCATAGATCACAAGAGCCTCCAGCATATCCTGAATCAAAAGGAATTGAACATGAGGCAACGAAGATGGGTCGAATTGCTAAACAACTACGAGTGAGAAATGAAGTACCACCCACGCAAAAAAATGTAGTAGCCAATGGCTTAAGTCGAAAAGAGTACTCGGGTCACTGAGTAAAGACGTTAACGATGACCATCCATTCTCATTTATCCTCATAAATCAATGAAGCCCAGCAGGAAGCCTTGAAGCCGGAAACCGTCACCAATGAGGCATTGAGAGGAATGGAAAAGAACCTGACGGTCAAAGAAGACAGAACCTATTATCTTATGGACCGAATCAGGACACCAAAGTTCGGTGGAATTCGGGACGTGATAATAAATGAGGCTCACAAAACGAGGTACTCAATCCATCCAGGTTCCAACAAGATGTACCTGGATATCAAGCAACATTATTGGTGGCCGAATATGAAAGCAGAGTTTTCTACTTACGTTGGCAAGTGCTCAATTGTGCCAAGGTTAAAGTGGAGTATCGGAAGCCCTCGGGTCTACTTCAGCAACCCAAAATACACGATTAGAAATGGGAGAGGATAACAATAGATTTTATAACCAAATTACCCAAGACGAAAGACGGTCTGGATGCTATCTGGGTGATCGTTGATCCGCCCATTTCCTACCAATAAATGAGACGTACAAGATGGAAAGATTGACGTGAATATACCTGAAAGAGGTGGTTAGACTTCACAGAGTCCCAATATCTATTGTCTCAGATCAGGATAGTAGGTTCACCTCTCGTTTTTAGTTTTTGCTCTAGAAAGCTTTGGGAACCTGACTGGATATGAGCATTACCTACCACCCCCAGATAGATGGCCAAAGCAAGCGAACAATTCAGACTCTATAGGACATGCTCCGAGCATGTGTAATAGATTTTAGGAAATCCTGGCATACCCACTTGCCCCTAGTTGAATTTTCATATAAAACCAGCTACCACAAAAGCATAGGAGTCGCCGCCTTTGAGGCCTTGTATGGCCGGAAGTGCAAATTGCCCCTTTGTTGGGCCGAGATGGGTGACACTCAGTTGGCAAGAGGAAAATTACCGGATAGCACTCTCATAGGACCTGAGATCATTCGGGAAACAACAGAGAAAATCGTTCAAATCAAGTCACGACTCCAAGCGTCGCGAGATAGGCAGAAAAGTTACGCAGACAAAAGGCGAAAGTCGTTGGAGTTCCAAGTAGGAGACTGTGTGTTACTAAAAGTCTATCCCTGGAAAGGGGAGATTCTCTTCGGGAGATAAGGAAAGCTAAACCTATGATACATCGGACCATTCGAGATTCTTGCCCGATTTGGTCCAGTGACCTATAAGCTACAGCTGCCTTCCGAGCTCAGCAACGTACATCCCGTGTTTCATGTATCGACTTTGAAAAAGTGCTTGTTAGATGAAACCCTTGTAATCCCGCTACAAGACATTGAGATAAACGAGAATCTCTTGTTCATGGAAGAACCATTTGAAATCATGGACATAGAAGTAAAACATATTAAGCAAAGTCGCATCCCAATTGTAAAAGTTTGTTGAAATGCCAAACGTGGGCCTGAATTCACCTAGGAACGTGAAGATCAAATGATGCAGAAGTATCCCCACCTATTTGCTAAACCTTGAAGGCTATTTCAAAGAAAAATTTCGGGACGAAATTCCCTCAAGCAGGGGATGATGTGACAACCGGCAATCTTCTGGAAGTAACAAGTCTAGAAAAATACTAATATGTAGCCTTTGGGGGTGTATAGCACTCAAAATTGGATGTAACTAAGTCTAAAGTCCTTACTCTACGAAGAAAATTATTAATAAAGCCTCCCGATAAAGTCTCTCTCAATCTCTCCCACTGTATCTCTCTCTCCCAAATCTCTCCAAGTATGTGAATTCTCTCCCAAATCTCTCCAAGTATGTGAATTCTCTCCCAAATCTCTCCAAGTATGTGAAATATCTCCCAAATCTTTCCAACTATGTTAAATCCCTCTCTAATCTGCCTATGTAACGTTTCCTTAGTCAAATCTCAACTTAATGAGAGGAGTAAAGCTTGAAAGAACATGCCCAAGTAACTTCTTAATTAGCTTTGAACCCCCCCCCCCCCCTTTGGATCCCTCTAAAGTGACTCCAGAAGTGAGGAGCTCCATAGAGACCTGGTACCAGAAAATCTCGCATCTCGGAACATTAGTGGTACCAAAAAATCTCGCACCTCAGAGCTTCTTGGCTCCAAAAGATCTCGCCTAAGGCCACTTCAGAATCCTTAGCATGCTTCGCACCTCCTGACTCCATAAACTGAGAAGAGAACTCCGGAAACTAGAGCGTAGCCTCAGAAGTTATCAGTTGACTCCGGATCTTGCTAGGTGACTCCAGAAACCTTCCTAACCACTTCGGACCCTCGCAGGAGCATGATTCCACTTCGGATTTTTGTCATTTTCCGACCTTTTTTTCATTTTAAGATATTTTGACGTCGGGAATCACACCAAACTCATATTTTGCATGTCTTAGACCCTTAAACCCCCATTTTATGCCAAAATTAATTATTTTAAACATATTTATATAAAATAATACCCAAGATTTTTGTAGGGGTTTGACTTTGTGGTGTGGTGTGAATCCTTCATTCCCCAAGAAAATCTTAGTAAAACACATATTATCCCTAAATAATAACGTTTATCCACCAGCCCTCCATGCAAATGTCAAGTCATCCTTATCTCCCCACTTAAGAATACATGAGCTCCTTTCCCCCACCTCCCACTTCTCATGTTCATACTTAGTAAACTCCTAAGAAATGCTCTCAACTCCATCAAGCTTCAAGTCTCATTCCTTCAAAGAAAAATCCCCGATTTCTTTTTGTAAGTATTTTATCTTCTTTGACTAGTGATTCTTCACATTATTCCTATGAATTTAGTATATTTACACATAAATATTTTCCTAGAATATTCTAAAGTTCAAAGGATCTTCCAAGTTTTGGAGCTTGAAAACTCCTTCACATCTCTCCAAATCACCCGGCAAACTAACCAAGGTGAGCTTCATACCCTACCTTTTTCAATGTTTTATTGTTTTTGGGGAGAGTACAAGTCAAATCTTGTCTAAATACTTGAATAATTGCATGTATACGTATGTTTGGATGTGTGCGTGAAATATTATTAAATTATTATTTTAGTAATATTTTCATGAACGTAAGATTTCACAACTTCATAAAGAACAGTGGATGCATTGTGTACAAAAGAGTCTCCCAACTATTTGGTGTGTCTAACTAAACCCCTTTATCTATGCTTTCATGTCTAGAGATAAAAGTTATAAAAAGGGACCTTGATAAGTTGACATTATTTCTAGTAATTTTCGAAAATGGGAACTTTGTGACTGTTTGCAAACTATTAGGGATTATTTTATAACTATTTGATATAAGTAATTTCATTAAGGAAAATGTACAATTAGAGCCTTTATGACAGAAGTATTTGTGTGTTATAAAGTTGTTGCCATAAACGCACATATGTCAATGTTATATACGAATTGTAACTTGGCATTCTTCGACAAATTGAGTTGCACTTAGCATTTTATAAAGAAAAAGGGCTGTTTTTCGGCTTCGATAATATTTGATCAATTTTGATAAATATTCAAAGTGGGTTAATTCCATCAAACAAAATGAACGAAAGGAAATATTTAGTTACGACTACAACTACTATTATTTATTTAATAAATAATGGTTCTTACGCTCAAAGATCGGTTAGTATTCTAGTTAGACAAATCTTCACAATACATATATTCATATAGTATTGTACACTTTAAGTCATATAAGAGTTATAACTAGAGTCTCTTGGAAGGAGAGCGGAAATTTGTGTATAGATCTATAAGGGGTTGACACCCCACACCTTCGTTGTTCGCTACAGCAAGACCGGTGATCCTAGGGAGACAAATGTCTTGAACAAAACCGACACCTGAAGAATGTCATAACAGACATTCCGTCACATCAGTATGGTTATAACGACTCACTAATATATATCAGAATCGTATTTATACAAATTTCACATACGGATTACACTTAACTACGTTTGATCTCCTCAATGAGATCTTTTCCAAACAAGTGTTATGATTTTATGATAGTTACTATTTTTACACATCGGAAAATATAGGATTTTCTGGGAGAAACAATTTATTACGATTTCGAAAACAATGAATTAAGACACATAGGAAACTAAACTTCATTTGAATCAAGACTCACAACTATTTTGATAAGAAAATATTGGATTTTCTGGATTTCTAAACTATCATCGAGTTTTTATACAAAAATGCTTATGAACTCACCAATATATTTTATGTCGACGCTTTTCAAACGACTTGTATTCTCTGGAAATCAATAAGCAGGTTATGGATCGCGGACTCAAGATTTATTTGTTGTGTTTTGGAAATTTGCTAACTGATGTCTCTTTGTGTAAACTTTGAGAACATGAACAGGATGTAAAGCAATGTAAGCTTGGTATATTGATCTATGATGTTTAGGTTTGCTATGTTTCATTTATATACAATTTTTATGATACTACACAATGACGTCACCCGCCTCCAAACGTTTCCGCCGTTCTGGTCCGGGGGTGTGACATCAGAAGACACGTGCTCAGGGAAAAACAATGCCCTCTCATGAAACATCCTCGTAATCACTATCACACACTATATTCCCTACTTGAGGGACAAGAACTCCTGGGCCAACTGTTCCCTCTCTACGGGAGGAACTTACTTATCACAAAACATACAAGTAAACCTCTCCCAAGTCACTGCAGTGAGCTCTGTAGGAGTGAAGCTGGTTGTCACAAACTTCCACCAGTCATTCGCCCCCAATCGAAGCTGGTTCAACGAGAACCATACCCTTCAATTTTCTGGACAGGAACAAGTGTAGAAACATCCCTCAATATCATAGATCCATATCATCACTACAATCAGATCCAGGGTCCCATCAAACTCTAATGGCTTCGTGTTTCTGAACTCTGGGTACAACAACGAGTCGTACCCTTGTGGCCTGGTAGCAGCGACAGCTTCGGTGGCTACACCAGCCGCCGCTTGAGTAACATTAACATATAGCTCATCAAATGTCTCAATCAATGTGGTCTGAATAGACCCAAACATATTTGGGATAGCCTCACTGATCGCTGCATCCACCTCATCATGAATCATCCTACAAATATCATTATCGCTAACTCCATTGCTCTCAGGTTTGTTGTGCGTACCCACCATGATGTCTCTGAAACACAACACAAAATAATCAGAGACTAGACCGAGATTACTCACACCTGATCACTTGCCCCTACTTGTTCCTTAGCACCCTAAGGATTCATACTTGAATAGCTCACCAACCCAGTGTTTCCAGTAGGACGGGCCCAATACTACCTTCCACTCTGCATTTATGTTCATCCCAAGTCTTCCTCTTAGGATCCTAGCTCACAACCACTCTATATCTCATCCAACATTGACTACTCTCAAAGTAGATATATCATATGCTCATTCCTGCTACCTCTTGCACTCAAGCAAATCACGGATAGCAAACCCCTAGGCTAAGGCATCACGAACAGGCCAATCTAGTCCTAAATTATGAAATACCTAGCCTGCTCTCTAGCATGCATTACATATCTGATAACAACTTATAATACATAAAGTAAGGGTATTTTGGGAAATCATTGTTCGGGCGCTGGCTGATTGTACACACTGCTCGTTTCCTCTTTCTCTTAAAATTCTCTTACTCATTTTTAGAAAAATAGTTCATTTTGAAAATTTTCTCAAATCCTCAGTTTGAGTCTAGACATACCCGAAGGTGTATCCGAATCTCTCAAACCAAGGCTCTAATACCAACTTGTAACAACGTAAATTTGCAAACAAAAAAATTCATTTTAAATTACGAACATCACATATCATAATTCTCAAAAATATCAATTGTCAATGTCATAACATATTTCAAAATAGTTTTCAAAAGTATTTATCACAATCCAGGATCCATAAAACATATAACTCCAGCGCTATGGGTGTGTACAATCAAGCCGGTGCCTTCCTGCGATCCTCGGAAGTACCTGAAATACATAAACACATAACACAGTAAGCACAAATACTTAGTGAGTGCCATAAAATACCACACACATATAATTAGCTACTCGAGGCTATAACTTTGTAAGACCCTCTGATTAATGTGTCTCAGTGGGACCCTCCATCCCCATAGTTCGTTGGACCCCCCAGTCCGGTCTGGTTGAGAACCCTCCGGTCTCATAGTTCGTTGGAACCTCCGATCTGGTTTAAGTAACACATAATATAACATACAACACATACTACACAAGCATGCATACCCAACCAAGCATATAAGACCCTCTGGTTACTCATAGTTACCACTCTAGGCAAGATATCGTGAGAAGACTCACCTCGAAGATTGTAGGAATAAATACACACTTGGCATTCCCAAACTATCCTCCACCTAAATACATTAGAAATGTATCTAATCAATATATTTATTTTACTCATTTAACTCCTAAGTTCTCTCATTCCCTTTTAACCCTCGGGATGGATAAAAGGCCCTCTTACCCCTCCAAGGTTCCAGAAGCCCCTAATTGACCCACTCACAAAGTCAATAGAAGTCCAAACGAGTCAATAATCCAAATCGACCAGAGTCGTCGAGTGCACTCGTTCGACTCGCCGAGTCCCATCGTATCTCAGAGATCCTCAAAAAGTCCAACTCGATGACCTAACCTTAACCCATTGGGTCATCGCATAACTCAGTTAAATCAAGACAAACCCTAAACTACTCGTCGAGTCGACCCATCAACTCGGCGAGTCTATTCAGACTCCCATGCATTCAGATGATTTCAAGGCAGGATTCTTTCCCAAACTTCAGATCTATACTGTTAGGGCTCATAAGTCACGTAAATTCTTAGACTTCACGTCCATGCATGGCATTTAGAGCAAGAAATGCCAAGAACATGAACAAAGGGGGGTTATACTCACTTAAAGCTTCACCAAAGCTAGATAAAGCAGGGACCTCAAGGTGTTTGGGACCTCCTAGGGTCAAGATCTAGGGTTTTAAGTTCCTCATAACCCCAAATTCACAAAAACCCCAAAAGTGATGAAGAAGAAGAGCCTTAATCTAAGATAAGAGATCTACATCAAAGAAAGGGAAAAAGTCGAGTTCAATACCTCCAACTGATGCTTGAGAGTGAAAACCAGCAGATCCAACACCCTTCTTTGATCCTCTAGCTTGAAACCCTCTTCTTCCCTGCAAAACACCCACCAAAGGCTCATAAAAGCTCTCTTTCTCTCTCTCTCTCTCTCTCTCTCTCTCTCTCTCGCTCTCGCTCTCTCTCTCTCTCTCACTCACTCTCACTCAAGACTCGTTTAGGGTTTTCTCTCCTGAAGGATAGCCGCAATAAGAGGCCTTAAGTGCCTTTAAAGAGGCCACGGGCTCGAAAAATTAGGGTTTCCTTCAGCAACACTGACTTGGCGAGTCGGCTAATGGACTCATCGAGTCCCCTCATTAATCCACATCACCGGCCGCGACTCTACTAGACGAGTTGAGGTACCAACTTATAGAGTCACTCCACATATCTAAAAAAATACTTAAAACATTTACCAGGATATTTGGATTTTACAAATATTCTAACATTCTAAAAATCACACTGGAATATCTACAGTGTAATATTCTATTAGAATATTTCACATATCTTAAAAAAACGGCAATTTATTTTTATTTTTTTTTTAGGTAAAGAATATGACATAAATAATAATTAAAATAAGAAAATTTTGATTTTTCGTGTTATTTTACATTTTAAAATTATTTTTAGATTGTGTAATATGTTATTATAAAATTAACATGGTATCAAATTAACCTAAATCTTTCTGTGTGTGTGTGTGTCTATATATATATATATATATATATATATATATATATATATATATATATATATATATATATATATATATATATATATATATATATATATATATATATTCAACCGTCTAACATGAATAATAGCTGAAATATTTTTGGACTTAAAATGAATTTTAAGTTGAGAGGTGTTGAAGATAATAGAGTTGCGTCTTGGGCCCTTTTGTTTTACAACCGGATTGGGCTTGTCAATCCGTGTTCGGCTAGATTAGCATTCTTTTTCTTAGAAAAACTGTTAGGGTTTCATTATAAATATATGCATGCATGTATGCGTATGGTAACGGTCATCACTCTCATTGAATATTGTAAACCCTAAAATCCTCTACAGTTGACGTTCTTTATCGAGCTCTTCTGAGGATTGTTTATTGAATCATTCGACACCTTTTGATTCATTAGTTTTTTCTTTATTGTTTATTTAGACATTTATCTACCTGTTTCATAGATCTAATCGATCTTTAAGTTTGTTCTTAAATTCAACAATTGGTATCAGAGCAAGAGGCTGTGTAATCTATACACTTCTTTTCTGTGAAAAAGCTTCGATTAGGGTTATTCCGCATTCATTGATATTTATTGAGCCGTCATCTCATAATTGACGTATCTCGATATTTGTTATCTTTGCCCTAATTCGATATATTACAAGTCTGATCTTTGAACAGGTTATTCGATCAATTATGGACGAGTCACAATCCAATCTCATCAATATTTCAAACAGCATTGGATCAACGACAAAGATTCCCATCCTGTACACCCATGATTATGAAGTCTGGGCGAATCACGTTGAAGATTATGTCATAGGATCTGAGGATAATGGATACCTCATCTGGGAAGCAATTATCTCTGGACCGTTTTCTCATTCAGCAACTTCAAGGATTATTAAAACTCAAAAGGAGTATAATGATCTCCTGAAAGATGTTAAAGATGTAGCGCAAGATGAAAAAGTTAAATTTCAGTGCAATATCAAAGCGCTAAGATTGATTAGATTTGCTCTTCAATCCGATACCTTTAGGCTGGTAAGTTCATGCACAACTGCTAAAGAGATATGGGACAGGCTACGTGAATTGTACTCTACATATGAAGATCTTGAACACTCCATTCAAACCTTACTCTTGTCTGAGTTTGGTGAGTTCAAGCAAGGAACAGAAGAAACAGTGACTCAAACGTTTGATCGCTTCAATCATCTTCTTAGCAAGATGATCAAACATGACATCGAAAGGAAGCTTATTGAACAGAAGGTTACTTTTTTAAATGGACTCAGGTCTGAGTGGAGAGCAATTGTGTCCACAGTCAAAGCACACGAGCAATTCAAATCCTATTCTTTGGCGAAACTGGTGGGCATCCTAAAATCTCAGGAAAAGATCGTGCTGCAGGAGAAGACTATGGTTTCAAGTCTGGGTTCATTAGCACTCCTTTCGAAAAGCAAAGTTGTGATAGAGGACGAAGATCTCAACTTGGATGATTATGATCTCACATCTGAAGACTATGCTATGATGGTGTCAAACCCTAAGAGATTCATCAAGAAGAGATTTCCCACTAATAGGAACCGAAGCTGGCAAGGAAGCTGTAGCACTGAAAAAGTCAAAGATGAACCGAAATCTGAAGAAGCAAAGAAGGAACAGAAGGCTGAAGGAGATTCCGGAGTGAGCTGCTATTATTGTGGAGGAAAGAACCACTATGCAAAAGATTGCATCCTCAAAAAGATTGCAGAAAAGAACGAAGAAAATGATGAAGAAGCTGTGTTGATGAAAAAGCTTGATGAGTTAAGGAAGAAGAAATCTGCTGCTAACCCTTCCATGAATGCTTTAATTGTGCAGGGCTCGGTAGCTGATGATGAGTTCGGTGGCATGGAGGTTTGGTCAACCGACTCTGAAGATGATGAAGTGAGGAAGCCTTCACATGGAAAGGCCTATGTAGCGAAAGAAGAGAGCAGTGGAGGAAGATGCTTGATGGTGTCCAACGTTTCTCAGATGAGAGGATACAACACTGATGGTGGGAATGATGACATAGAACAGCAGAATCTATGCTTTGCCGCCAAACCACTCAGCGAGCAATTCAACGAAATTGATGAACTGATCAAGAAGGTACAATCAGTTTTTGTCTCATTTAAAGTCCCACAATACTCATATGAAAAGGAATTAAAAAGTGTTAATTCAAGAATCTCTCATCTAGATAGTAGTTTAACTCAAACTCGGGTCACCAACTCTAACCTAACTGATCAATTAAGCAGGGTGTCTTCGAAGAGTGAGGAACGGCGAATGTGGATCGAACTGAAGGAGTCAGAGTTAATCAATATAAAAAAGATGAAAACATCTATTTGCAAAGAGACAATTTAAAGCTTTTGAAACAGCGAAATGTTTTTTGTCTGATTGCCAAACGTCTTTATACTAATATTACTCAGCTTCATTTAAATTGTGAAATAGGGCAAAAGATTCATCGCATGATTTTACCCTTTCTTGAGTTTAAGGAAGATGAAATTGATGCTGATGCATTTAATTGTGAGAGTATTATTTCGTCTGAGGATGTTAATCCAACATATTTATATGGACTGGACAAAATTGAATCTTTCATAAAATCCAAGGACCACAAGAATATGCTCAAAAATCTTTTGGATGAAAATGATAAACTGAAGCTTAGAACCGAAACTATACAAAAATTTGACTCACTGAATGTCAACTTAAGCTCGGAAAATAAAATTGATGTTGAAAATGCATCTGAGCTTAATGAGGACGATAACATGAGTGAAATTTCTGTAGAGGACACAGTTGATTGCTCAGAATTTATCAAAAATGAACCCGAGAACTACAAAAATCTCATCTCAGAAAATTCTGTGGAATTCGCTCGGTTGTCCCAACAAAATTCCCCGATTCTTGTAGAGAAGGCAGTTGTATACCAAAAAGTTAGGACCACTCCGAATCAGGTATACAAAGTCACAGGTGTAACCGAACATCAGACTGCTGAACTAACAACTATTGTGAACGAAGACAATGCTGATGGTTGTGATGAGTTCTTCTGGTCGGCTCCCATTGACAATGTTGATGAAACGGTAGGTCTGTCTGAAAGGACTTCATGGAAAAGAAAAGGCAGATACGTTCCATAACCTTTAAATAAACCTGACTGCTTCAACGTGGCAAGTACCAGTGGAACAAAAGATGTCCCTCAAGAGAAAGAAATTCCTGCAAAAGAAGTCGCATCTCCAAGCAAAACAACATCGGTTCAGAGTGGTTCAACCAATGAAAATCAAAAACATAAAGCTAACATCCATCATCGACCGAAGCAGATGAGAAATCAAAAACGGAAAGGAATCAGAGATATAGGAAAAATCTCTCCAAAAGAAAACAGTTTTGGCAATCGCAAAATGCCTATTTCTCACATCAAGACAGGAATTTAAAACCAGCGAAAAATCCTGATGGATCGACAGAGAGAAACGACAACCGAACGCAGAGGTTCGGTTCTGAGCAGAACAACAACCGAAAGCAGAGGTTCGGTTCTGAGCAGAACAACAACCGAAAGCAGAGGTCCGGTTCCGAGCAGAACAACAACCAAAAGCAGAGCTTCGGCTCAGAGCACAACAACAACCGAACGTATAGATTCGGTTCAGAGAATGATTTCAACCAAAAGCACAGGTTCGGTTCGGAAATTAAAAGAGGTCAAAACTCTAATGTTGGTCCTTCCGTTAATCAAAAGCAAAAGAGTCACCCAGAATCTTCAATCAAGAAGTCATACCGTTCTAAGTCATCTCATTCTAACTCTTCTAACTCTTCAAAATCCTCTGTCTCTTCTTGTCCTAAAGTCCACTCTGTTTCTTCTCAAAAATCTCAATCATCAGCTGATCAAAAAGGAAAACAGAAGGTTTCAGATACTGAATCAAAATCAATACCAAAACCATTAAATCCAAATAAAATCAAAGTTTTCACCATCAAAAGAAAAGATGATACAACACTAATAAAAAGAACATATGTTGTTGACATCTCTCTTACTATTCCCGCAAACAACTCACGAGGACCCAAACAGCTCTGGGTTCCTAAATCTGCTTAATTTTTGCAGGTTATCAGTGACGAGCAGTATGACGAAGAATGGTACATTGATAGTGGCTGCTCGCGTCACATGACAGGAAGGAAGGAAGAACATAGGGAATTCAGATCTCTTTCCAATGGTGGAAATGTCAAATTTGGGAACAATTCCTTCGGAACAATCAAAGGCTACGGGATAATTACAAACGGTAATTTCTCAATTAGGAAAGTTGCATATGTAGAGGGTTTACAACACAATCTCATCAGTGTATCTCAGCTTGTTGGAGGTACTGGTCTCAAAGTCTCATTCGATGATGAAGGTTCGGAAATTATTGAGAAGAAGACGAACAAAGTTATTCTCCAATCAGAGCGCAAAGGTGAAATGTTTCCCCTAAATCTCAAACCAATCAAAGGAAACCCAGCCATCTATCTGTTATCCAAGGCACCATCTGACGAAAGCTGGCTGTAGCACAGAAGACTCTCTCATCTCAACTTCAAAGATATCAACAAACTTGTCACAGGAAGTCATGTGAGGGGTCTCCCATTGCTCAAATATGACAGAGATCATCTGTGTGCTGCATGTGAAATAGGAAAGCAGAGTCGTCAAAGTCATCCATCCATAATAAACACTAAAGTCGTTGAACCACTGGAATTACTTCATATTGATTTATGTGGTCCATCTTCTGTAGAAAGCATTGGTGGTAGCAAGTATATTCTTGTTATTGTTGATGACTTTTCACGTTTTACATGGGTGTTCTTTCTGAAGCTTAAATCTGAAGCGACTCACAAGCTAAAAGTGTTCATCAAGCAGATTGAAGTACAGCTGAAGAAGGTAGTTCGCAACATCAGAAGTGACAATGGGTTGGAGTTCAAAAATAAAGAATTTGAAGAAATCCTGGAAGAAAAAGGGGATCAGTCACAACTTCTCAGCTCCCTACACACCTCAACAGAACGGAATTGTCGAAAGACGAAACTGATCCTTATGTGAAGCTGCGCAAACAATGCTAAGTTTTGCTTCCTTACCTTTATATTTTTGGGCTGATGCTATTTCTGCTGCTTGTTTTACACAGAACAGGTCGTATCTTAACAAACGCTTCACTCTCACTCCTTATGAGATCATCAACAACAGGAAGCCAAATGTGAAGTTTTTCCATGTGTTCGGTTCCAGATGCTTCATTTTCAATTCCAAAGAACACCGCAACAAGTTTGATGTCAAAGCTGACGAAGGGATATTTCTGAGTTATTCTCTTACTTCCATAGCATACAGAGTGTTAAACAAGCATTCAAGGAAGATCGAAGAAACTTACTACGTGACTTTTGATGATAGCTATGTTAAGAAGCTAAAGGCCAACGAAGACACAGCTGGAGAAATGTTTCCTCAAACTGGCCAAGTCACAGCCTCGGTTGCTAATCTATTCGAGAAATTCATGGAGCTTTTTGATGAACCAGAGAAGGCCACTCTTTCTGAAGCCAGTGCAGCAGACAACAGGGTAGATACCTTGAAGCAACTTATTCACGATGCTGCAAGAAGAATGAATGAAGAAGAATCGAGTTCATCAGACCCTCCCCAACACAATGCATCAGTAGAGGGGGAGGATCCACCTGCATTCCAGCCAAGTTCACAAGTTGAGGGGGAGCTAAGGTCTCAACCTCCAACCGATAGTGCTTCACCAACCGAGAGTGTCTCACCAACCGAAAATGCACCACCAATCGTAGGTTCATAAACACCCGAACGATCATCACCTCAAGAAACCACTATAGCTCAAGATTCACAAGATATTCCTGCAAGATCACATGTCGAGGGGGAGCATGCTGATATGTCATTCGACTTCGACAGTCTGTCCGAACCAGAAGAAATGATAAATGCTGAATTGGATCCATCCTTTGATCCAACTTTCCCTCCTCTCACCAAATGGACCAGAAATCATCCTATTTCTCAAGTTGTCGGTGATATCTCAGAAACAGTTCTGACCCGATCACAACTCAAGGCAAAACAAGCATCCTTGTACTCAAAAGTCGAATTCTGCATGTTTAACTCATTCGTATCCAAAGTTGAACCAAAGACAGTTAAAACTGCTCTTGATCACTCTGATTGGGTTCAAGCAATGCAAGACGAACTGAATGAATTTGAAAGGAACAAGGTCTGGCGTCTTATTCCAACTCCTCCACATGCCTCGGTTGTTGGTCTCAAATGGGTCTTTCGGAACAAACTCGACAAGGAAGGGAATGTTATCAGAAACAAAGCTCGTCTGGTCGTCAAAGGATACTGTCAGGAGGAAGGCATTGACTATGAAGAGACTTTTGCTCCGGTAGCTAGGCTGGAATCAGTAAGAATATTTCTTACTTATGCTGCTCACAAAAACTTTGAGGTCTTTCAAATGGACGTCAAGTGTGCCTTTCTTAATGGAGATCTTGAAGAGATTGTGTATGTGGAGCAACCTCCTGGATTCGTGAATGAAAAGCATCCCGATCACTGTTACATTTTGAATAAAGTCGTGTATGGTCTGAAACAAGCACCGAGGGCCTGGTATGAAACGCTGACTAAATTTTTAAAGATGTCCAAATTCAAGCAAGGTTCGGTTGACCCAACCTTCTTTCGCAAAAAGGAAGGTAACCACCTTATGATAGTTCAAATTTACGTCGATGATATCATCTTTGGCTCCATGAATCCAAGCCTAACAGCTGAATTCAGAAAGCTGATGGAGACTAAATTTGAAATGAGCTCCATGGGTCCCATTAACTTTTTCCTTGGTTTAAATATCAGACAAGGACCTGAAGGCATCTTTATCAACCAGGAAGCTTACACCAAGAATCTCTTAGCAAAATTTGGCATGATGGGAGATTCAAAAGTCAAAGTCCCAATGGCATTCGGCACTAAGCTCACTCCATCCCTGGACAAACCAGCTGTTGATCTTACACTTTATCGTCAAATGATAGGCTCTCTAATGTATCTTACTGCTAGCAGACCTGACATAATGTTTTCTGTTTGTTACTGTGCTCGGTTTCAGGCAAATCCAAGGGAACCTCATATGCTTGCAGTGAAAAACATATTCGGTTATCTCAAGCGAACTACCTCTTTAGGTCTGTGGTACCCTTCTAACTCAGGCTTCTTCGTTCAAGCCTACTCAGATGCAGACCTTGGTGGTTGTGGTCTCGACAGGAAAAGCACCACTGGCGGTTGCCAATTCCTCGATGGGAAGTTGGTTAGCTGGCAGTCAAAGAAACAAACCTGCGTGTCACTGTTTACTGCTGAAGCAGAATACATTGCCGCTGCTTCCTGTACCTCTCAAGTGATTTGGATCCAGAGTCAACTCCGAGACTATGGACTCAATATGAAAAAGATCCCACTATATTGTGACTCTGAAAGTGCAATTAGGATCTGTCATAACCCAGTGCAACATTCCAAGACCAAGCACATCGCACTGAGGTATCACTTCATCAAAGATCACGTGGAAGACGGAAACGTTGAAGTACACTTTGTTACAACCACTGATCAATTGGCCGATGTCTTTACCAAAGCTCTTCCTGAAACGACTTTCAACAAAATTCTACAAGGCTTGGGTATGATGGTTGGAGAGTCGGTCCCAAATCCTCAAATCTCCATCTAAGAATGAAGAACCGAAAGAGACAGACCGCTCGGTTGCTCTCTGCTCTGGAGATTTAAAGGAACCGAAGCAAACAGACCGCTCGGTCTCTCTCTGCTCTGGAGATTTAAAGGAACCGAACCAAACAGACCTCTCGGTCTCTCTCTGCTCTGGAGATTTAAAGGAACCGAAGCAAACAGACCGCTCAGTCTCTCTCTGCTCTGGAGATTTAAAGGAACCGAAGCAAACAGACCGCTCGGTCTCTCTCTGCTCTGATGATTTACTGGAACCGAACTAGACAGACCGCTCGGTTCATCTCTATTCTGAAATTATCACCGAAATACACAGATCGCTCGGTCTATCTCTGCTTCATCATTTTTTTATGTTGTACAATTTTATCTTTTTGTTTTTTTTATTTTTCAGAAAAATCTCAAAATTACAAAAACATTTTATCTTTCTGTTTTTATTTATTTTTCAGAAAAATCTCAAAATTATAAAAACATTTTATCTTTCTGTTTTTATTTATTTTTCAGAAAAATCTCAAAATTACAAAAACATTTTATCTTTCTGTTTTCATTTATTTTTCAGAAAAATCTCAAAATTACAAAAACATTTTATCTTTATGTTTTTATTTATTTTTTAGAAAAATCTCAAAATTACAAAAACATTTTATCTTTCTGTAGTGTTTATCCAGGTATGTTTTATCTTTCTCTCAGACTAGTTAGACGTCCCTAGAAGCATGCTGCTGTATGTTGTCGCAAGCCTCTATGACCTTGAGTACGCCTTAATGATTCGATCTATACCTATCGTTTCTTCCCAATTAGGCTATTCTCTCACACTCGGTCTAGAGCTACCTTACTCTATTCATTTGATACATGAGTTACTCTGCTTTGTCCCTATTCTGTAGCAGAAGGTACGTTCGGTCTCTTAACCACCTCCTCAAATTCTACATTTACCTTCAATTCCCTAAAGTAACCCTTGATGCTTTCGGTCTTTACCACTGAAGCTTATGGTTACACAACCTCTGTGTTTATGATCTTGGATTCGATTACCACGTTCTAAGTGAAACCCAAAATCCAATACCTGAAATGAATTGACGGTGAGTGATATACTCAAGCTATTACTTGGAAATCTCATTTTCTTTTTGTGTGATCTTTTATGAAATCGTCTCCACCTAAGACATTTCTTCCCAAAGAGGTCCAGTTTATTTTTCTTTGAGATTTCTATCTATCCCATGCTTGTCACGCGATAATTCCTACCTACCTGTTCAACAGATCACATCGGTCTCACAGGTATCTCTGCCAACACTCAGTTTTATGTTAAGACTTGATGTTCGGTTAGAGGTCAGCCACCCTTCAGCCCATGATCAAAAGATGCCTTTCATTGTTTATTAATAGACAACTGATCGTATTTCCCGGGAAACCACATAAGCACTTCAAGTCTCTCTTGGCTTTGAAGGAAGCGATTCTTGCCCGGAATCTTCCGCTTTTTGTCTTCTTAATAGACAACACTCGCATCCCAAACACCTTTGATTTATTTCTTTATCTTTCACACTCTTATGCACGAAAATTAATTTTTTTCCAACATTCTGATTGCTGTTTGGTATATGGTTTTAAGTTTCAGTTGTAACCAAACAAGGGCACAAGGAATTTCAAACGATACAAAAATGATTTGGGCGCGTGCAATTGATTCGTTTCACACCCACGTGTGCTGACGTATTCCTGGGATACACCATAACTTTCAATCGCGCTTTTTCAGGCGACGTTTTGGTTTCCTCATCATCATGATTTTCTTTCTCCAGTGAACGGTATAAATAAGGGGTGATCGTGTTCTTTGGCATTTACCTCCCACGAATTCTCTCTCTCTGAAAAGTTTCCACTGTTCATCTTCTTCCACAACTCAACAATGGCGACTTCTTCTTGTGCACAAGATCAAACTGCATCTTCATCCTTGCTCTCCATCAAACCTAATCAAAATATGATTATAGAGATGACCCCGTTCTTATATGATTCGTACATGCTACACGTGGTGGAATGCCTAAAATATTCCCCATTGCTGTTAGCACTCACGCAGGTGGAAGCCGTTCCAATGTCCCTGCTTTCTCAAGTCTACACAACAGCAAACTACGACAAACACAAAGATCGCATCTACTTCACCATCCACGACAAGAAAACCTCTATGTCCAAAACAAGGTTTTGCTCTCTTCTAGGGCTTGCAGTTGATTCTTCCGTCATCTCACCGGATTTTATCACCACTACTCAACTCTTCTCAATGATGTACGAGATGGGGTATACGGATGTTCTTACTACTATCGCGAAGGTCAAGAAATCTTGTCT
This sequence comes from Lactuca saligna, assembly GCF_052625555.1. Classification (NCBI taxonomy): domain Eukaryota; kingdom Viridiplantae; phylum Streptophyta; class Magnoliopsida; order Asterales; family Asteraceae; genus Lactuca; species Lactuca saligna. The sequence continues at coordinate 212,540,591 of NC_136419.1, forward strand.
TCCGTCTCAGTGGAACGGATTGCTTACCCTTTTGATTAAGGGTTTAGCAGAGAGGTGTGGTGGTTCTGACACCACGAGTAAAGGGTTTCTCAGCATCCTGTATGGTCTTTACAACAGCATCAATCTAGATTATGGCTCCATAATCTGGTCTCAAGTCGTTCAGAGTCTCAACACCACTACACGGTACTCTGAGATATCATGCGGCCGTTTCTGGACGCTTATTACAAAAAAGGCCATGGATTCCCTTGAAATCCCAGTGATGAAGGATGCTCTTATGGCTTCAATTGCCTCTTACCACACCAAGAAGATCATCGTCTCTGATCCAAGTAAGTTTCTCCATTATGGATTGATCCCTGAATCCATGTATAGGTGTGTCACGCCTCACAGCGAAATCATGGCTGACTATAGCACCAGAACACCCTTGCCTCCAAGGGTTCTATCCGATGAACAGAGAGCTGCACTAGACGCCCTTGATCAACCTGCCAACCGTGGCAAGAGGGCCAGCAAAAAGGAGAAACCAGAGAAGAAAGAATCTGAACCGAAAAAGGAGAGAAAGCGAAGATCCTCCAAACGCAAATCTGATGCAGAGGAACATTCTCAGTCCAAATCCAAGAAGGTCAAGAAGATGGCTAAAAGAGCTAAAGGGTCTCCTTCTCCTGGCTCTGCTCCTAATGACCCATCTGACACAGAGGCTGCTGCTCCTCCAACCGAGACAACCATTGCTCAGTATCCTCAACAACCATCTTCTCCTGCAGGCACTCATCTTCCCTCTCCACCAGCATCTCCCAAAATTCCCAAATCACCCTCTCCACCAGCATCTCCCAAAATTCCCAAATCACCCTCTCCACCAGCATCTCCCAAAATTCCCAAATCACCCTCTCCACCAGCATCTCCCAAAATTACCAAATCACCCACTCCTCCCACTTCCCCTAAAATTCCTACCCCACCCCAATCACCAACACAGGAGGTCCCACTTTCTGTTCCTATAACCATCCCTCCCACTACAACAGAACCAATCATTCCACTCTCTGTTACTCAACCTTCAACCTCTATCCCCACACCAATTATCACCGAATCAGTTACTATCACCTCTTCCCAACCACCAGTAACAGTCCATGTATCTGATACAGGGGCTACTACTGTGGTTGAAACCCCTGTCATCAACATTCCCCCATCTCCTTCTCCATCCTCCAACTCCGGTGCTACCTTGGGCGGTGATGATGAAGAGTACGACTCTCTTTATTATAGCCCATACCGGATTCCCACAGACACTGATGCCGATACCCCTGTTACTAGTCAGCAGATTCAAGAAATTCACGACAAACTCGATAGTCTGCTGGCTGATAATAAAGCCTACGGAGGTGTCGTGCTGAAAGCCTTCATTGAGTCTGCGATCAAGACGTACACTGACGCTCTGGATCGTTCAACTGATGCCATCGACAACTCAGCTGCTTCATGCTCCAAAGCCACAAAGGAAGTTTCTGAGGTTGTTCACACAACTCAGATCTTTCTTGATTCTCCAAAAGAACATGCTGATTCCAGTGCGGCCAAGTTTCAGACATCCGTCTACTCTTTCTCGGCTACCCTTCAAGGTGAAACCTCCAAGTTTGAGGCTCTGCGTGCTGACCTCAAAACTGAATCCACCTCCTTTCTCAAATCTTTGGATTCACGTTTTGCTTCTCTAGCAGTAGAGAGCACCCTAAAGGAAGATCTTGTCAAGCATCAGGCAACTATCAACCTACAAAAGATACAACTGGCCCAGGCACAACAAGAAATTTCTTTGCTAAAGACTCAGCGGGCAGTTCTTCAAGGTTGCGCTGGTGATGTCAAGAATATGTTGACAAATGTTCTTGACACTCATGATCCCTTCCTTACCCTTACTATCAGACAACATCTCCAGGCTAAACTCCTTCCTGCAATTAACATCTTGAGCAAAATGAAGGGTGTCTCGGAGAAGCTTGTTCTTCCACGATAAGGGGGAGAGGAAGGTGTATCAAAGACAGAACCGAAGGTTAATGTAGCTTCGGGTTCTGGGAAACAGTTCCTAGTTGAGAGCGAGTCAGATACAGATGAAACTATCACTGAAGCTCTTCAACGAAAGAAAAGGGACAAAGAGCTAGATGAAACTCTTAAGATAGCTCGAGAGGCCGAGGCTAGGGAAAGAAAGATCAAGGAGGATGAGGATGCTATACAAGCCAAGAAGTCTCTGTTCCCAGAATGGGACAGAGACACACTCATCAATCAAGCGATTGAGTTTCCCTCCATATATTGGTTGGAACCGATTGCATCCTTCGAGTGTGAAAATACCAAAGACTTGCAGTTTGACATGCCAATCACGCGAAAAGCTTTTACATTTCATTGCTTTGATGTCACTGCCGATGTCCCTCATCCAAACTTGAAGGTTGACAGAGAGTTAATAGATTTCTATCTGAAGTATGGTCAACCGCAGTACTTGACATGGAGTGCTCAGAAGATAATTAAAGTCAAGGTACTGAAACCGACACAGGCTGGGAAATTTGTGAACGTTAATTTCAAAATCAACAGAGGAACGGCCAACATAGAACATCTCATTTCTCTAGCAGATCTTCCCAGTCTGAATCCGCATGATTGGATTCTGCTATACAATATTCTTCTCTCCAATCATAGAGAGTATGAACCGATTCTTAAACATCTCAAAAGAATGTTGGCTTCCTACATCCATGAGCTCGCCACTATGGATCAGGAAATAGCGAAGATTATGAACAAGAAACCGACCGTCAAGCCTACTTCCAAGACATGAGACGTTCATAAAATGAAGGTAGGGCAAATTGATTCTTCCAATCTGACGGCCATGTTCACAAGAGGCGACAAGCATAAGTTTCTGTTTGCTTTGGTAGACAAACATCTGTTTTCAACAGATTGTCTGGAGCATATTATAAATATCATTCACCGATGCAAGCAGAACTCAACAGCAGAGAAGAAGAACTTCACTGATATGCTTCGTTGGTATATCACCTTCAGGCATCACATTCTGGCTATAATACCGAGGATTTTTGAGACGGTAAAGAAGCCTTCTGCTGTTAAAAGAGAATGAAGATTCTGTGCCAAAGACGCAAAGGGGGAGATTGTTGAAGATAATAGAGTTGCGTCTTGGGCCCTTTTGTTTTACAACCGGATTGGGCTTGTCAATCCGTGTTCGGCTAGATTAGCATTCTTTTTCTTAGAAAAACTGTTAGGGTTTCATTATAAATATATGCATGCATGTATGCGTATGGTAACGGTCGTCACTCTCATTGAATATTGTAAACCTTAAAATCCTCTACAGTTGACGTTCTTTATCGAGCTCTTCTGAGGATTGTTTATTGAATCATTCGACACCTTTTGATTCATTAGCTTGTTCTTTATTGTTTATTTAGTCATTTATCTACCTGTTTCATAGATCTAATCGATCTTTAAGTTTGTTCTTAAATTCAACAAGAGGTATCATTCCTAATTAAATATGTTAATTAAGTTAAAAATAATTTACAAATATGGTCCTATGGTAGACCATCATTCTTAAAATTGTTCCAAAAGGCAAAATGATTATTACGAAAAATATGAGATTTGACTACTTATGTTTAATGGATATATAAAAATTAAAAATTAAGAAATTAAGGAGTATAACTTTTATAAAGTATTTTATTAATAAAAATAATGTTTATTTATTTATTTATTTATATTTCTGATCTGTTGTTCCACAATATCATATTCCAAATTTTGTATGACCATTCTCGAGTTTGGTCGTTCAATCAATTCTAGATTACAATATTCGTAAGTATTTATTTTTATTTCGGAATTAGTGGGTAGTAAGTAAGGTTTGGGTGCAGAATCTGACACAATCGTATGTTCCAAACTAAAAAATGTATTATCGGTTGTAATACTAGGGAAATTCCGTAGAGGCCTCACAAATGAATCGGTTATATATTTGTTATTATAGTTATCATTATTATTATTTTTTTATTTTAATATTACAGTTCAATTGTAGATTTTATAAAAAAAAATATGCAAAAAAAAAAACAAAAAAAAAATAATAGAAAAAACGTTTTACATATAAAAGAAAACTATTTTCGGAACGATTGTTCAGAATACTACTCCGATATTTTGCAGAATTCTTCAGAATAATTTATACCGGAAAAGTGGGTTTATTTTTTTAAATAACTTGATATTTTTTTAAATAATTAATTTATCCGGTGCAGAAGTCTTAAAATAATTTATTCCCAACAAAATGGATACTTTTGAAAAAAAAATAAAAATTCAAAGAGTTAACTTATGTGTTAAATTACTCAATATCCCTGAAATTAATTCTTAAGTACGAACCAAAAATTAAGAAAAGTAAATATTTTGGATAGACATGGAAGAAAATGTTCTTGATGGCATTACGACTTTTTAAAGTTTTGCTCTATTAAATATATGGTTGAACAACTTACCTAATATTATAAAAATCAAAGTGCAAATTTGATTTTCCTATTAAAAGTAAATTGCGTACATGCTAATATTTAAAAGTTCAAATTCAATTTATTATTTCATTTTTTTGAAAAAAAACTAATTAAAAAAAAATAAAAGGTCAAACCAATTTATAAAAATACATAGTTTACAGAATTGTTGAATTGGGTGTAATATGTAATATCTACTAAATACAATATTCAATAAATTATATTCAACGACAATAAGGTTAAACGTTGTGTTCAATAGATATGTAGTACAATAGTTATTTAACTGTTCAATATAAAGATAAATAAATAATGAAACTATTTTTTATAAAACGATTAACAAATAAATGATTTTGTTAATTAGTAATAATACGTTACCATCAATTTAACTGTACTTTCTATTAATAAACTTAAAACCTATTTTCTCGATGCCGTGAGTTGATTTTGTGTTAAAACTGGCAACTTGACATGCACAGCTTGTTTCGGAAAAAACCATCAGATTACAAGTGAATAGTTGTGGTGGACTAGTAAAGGTGCATGGTGCACCCTTTGGTTGAATATTGAGGTTCGATTTCTATATAAACCAACCTTTGCATGCAAATATTCTCCACAACCAAAAACACCCAATTACCTCTCTTTATTCAAGAATATTTTCCTTTATGAAGATGACTAAGTTTTCATTTTTAGCAACCCTATCGCTATTTTCATGTCTATTCCTTCTCGTTGTCTCTCCGGTTGCGTATGCTTACTCCAAGTCGGAGATCAGTTCATGGTGTCGTCAAACACCTCACCCTCAATCGTGTGAGTATTTCTTGTCGAGTAATAAAGATTCTGCTCCAGTGAAGCAAAAACCGGATTTCCTCAAGGCGTTATTGAAGGTGACGCTAGAACGAGCGTGCAAGGCTGAGTCGCACACTCGTGAGCTTGGCACGAAATGTCGTAACAAGCTTGAAAAAGCTGCATGGGAAGATTGCCTCGAGCTTTACGAAAACACCGTCGAAAGAATCAACATGACTATTGATCCTCGTAAGCCATGTAGCCAATACGAGATGCAAACATGGCTTAGCACTGCCCTCACGAACCTCGAGACGTGTAAAGCTGGGTTCCAAGATCTAGGTGTCGGTGGCTACATGTTGCCATTGATGAACAACAATGTATCCGCTTTAATAAGCAATACATTGGCAATGAACAAAGGAGGATCTCCACCGAATAATGTACAAAAGGGTTTCCCTACTTGGGTAAAGCGTGGTGATCGAAAGCTGTTACAATCTCCAACCCCGGCTTCCCAGGCTAACGTGGTGGTGGCGCAAGACGGTTCCGGCAACTATAAAACGATAGGAGAAGCCATAGCCGCCGCCGGAAAAAGGTCTGGTAGCGGGAGGTATGTGATCCACGTTAAAGCAGGTACTTATAAGGAGAATATCGAAATCGGAACCAAACTGAAGAACATAATGCTACTAGGAGATGGTATTGGAAAAACCATCATCACCGGTAGCAAAAGTGTCGGAGGAGGTGCTACGACTTTCAAATCAGCAACAGTAGGTAAGCAAAATTATTGTTAAACATAAAAAACACACCGTTGAATATTACCCGTAATTTAAAATTATTACTTTTACTTTATCAGCTGTCGTTGGAGATGGATTCATTGGACGAGGAATTACTGTAAGAAACACCGCCGGACCACAAAACCACCAGGCGGTGGCGCTGCGTAGTGGTTCTGATCTCTCGGTGTTCTACCAGTGCAGCTTTGAAGGCTATCAAGACACGCTATATGTTCATTCTGATCGACAGTTCTATAAAGAATGCGACATATACGGGACAGTTGATTTCATTTTTGGCAACGCTGCTGTCGTGTTTCAAAACTGCAACATTTATGCACGTAACCCTCCTAACAAGACCAATACAGTGACAGCACAAGGAAGAACCGATCCAAACCAGAACACCGGAATCTCAATCCAGAACTGTCGAGTCATGGCTGCATCGGACTTGAAAGGTGCCACAGGCTCTGTTAAGACGTATCTTGGTAGGCCATGGAAACAATATTCGAGGACGGTTTTTCTGAAAACATTTCTCGATGGTTTAGTGGACCCTGCCGGCTGGTTGCCATGGAGCGGTAGTTTTGCGCTGGATACGTTGTATTATGGAGAGTATATGAACACCGGTGGTGGGTCATCCACGGCTAAAAGGGTTAATTGGAAAGGATACCATGTGATCACTAGTGCCACAGAGGCTGCAAAGTTCACCGTCGGAAACTTCATTGCTGGTGGATCTTGGTTGCCGGCAACCAGTGTACCGTTCTCTTCTGGCCTTTAAATCACTCATTGGATATGATTAAATAGTTGAATATCTTGAATTGATTATTAATTAGATGTTTGTTAGCTAATGAATAAAGGGTTGGTAGTTCAAAAGTCCAACAATATGTCATTGTCTTAATTCGTTAAAGTTTGTATAATTTTGTAGTTTGTCATTGATTCGTTATGGATTTATTAAATCAGAATTATATGTATCTTATAAAAAATAATAGAAAGTGATATATTTGTTGAGATTTACCAATTTGATCATTTACCTTTGGATTTTAACAATGGACATACACTACAAGAAATGATGGTTTTAGCGGCCACAAATGGTAGAGTTGCCGCTAAAAGTCTGTGTCGCAGGTAAAAGTTTCTCACCTGAATCCGCGTTATTTCTTTCTGATAGGCTTCAACTATTCGATCGGCTATCTATTCCAACGGTTGGAGCCTCTTATACGCATAAAACCAATACCATTGACAGTTTGCCGCCGCTAAAAGTCGAAATAGTCGCCGCTAATAGTGGTCTAAAAAAAGACGCGGTAACCTTCCCTCCAGATAGTCGCCGCCGTTAACTTTTGTCGCCGTTAAGCCTTCATTGTCGCCGCTAAAGGTGTACGCAAATAAAAAGAACAAAACGAACACATTCTGCTATTTTGCTTCCTGTGTTCGATCAAAACGACTGTTGTTCCTTTTAGCCCCATTTTCTGTGACGATTCCAACAAGAAATCTCCCCACATTGTGAGATTAGGGATCAAAGGTGTTTAGGGCTTCAATTAAATGGGTGTCATCGGTGAAAACAACAAATTTCTAGCTCCATCTCGGGTAAAAAGGTAACTTGAAGTTTTTATACCCCTTTGTTTTTCTCTTTTAACATCGCTTTCTAGTTCCATTTGATGATTAATTCCAAATTATTTTTCATTTTAAGTGTTTTTGGTCGTTTTGTCTTTGGGTTTACTGTACTGGGCGGGTGAGGGTATTTTTCGGTGTAGACCAATTTTTTCGGCGATAATTTCGTTGATTTCCACCACTATAGGTTCTATTTGCTTTAATTTATTGCGAAATTTGATTTTTAATTGCAAGTTACACATGTGTATTTGTGTCAGTTATGTGAAAATTGTTGTATGTATATTTGATATTTGTATGAATCTATGTAAATTTGGTGTGTATATATGCCAATGTATGTGTGTTTGACGTATATATGGTATATGAGTATTTGGTAGAAGCATGATGTTATTATCTATATATGAGAAATTATATGTGTATTTGTTATAAGTAGGATGTTATCATGTGTGTATGTGAATGTATATGTGTTTGTTGTGTGTGTGTGTGTGTATATATATATATAGTATATAAATGTGAAATTTATGTATTTTGTATAACTAGGATGTTATTATTTATATATTTGAGTTTGTGTATTTGGTTCTTGTTAGATTGTAAAACGTTTGGTTGTTTTCTGTAATTACCGGCAACACTATTTTCGGCGACATTATTACTTTTGATATTTAATCGGATGTTGTTATGTAATTACCAGCGAGATTTTTACTTTTGATATTTAATCTTTTGTTCGTTTTGTAACTACCGATACCACTATTATTTTTTATATTTAATCGAATGTTGTTATGTACTTACCGACGACACTATAACCGGCGACAAAAATCGTTGATTAAAAAAATTAAAAAATGAAAATTGTTATTACCGATGACTTCATCATTACCGGCGACTACATCATTAGCGGTGGCTATACTCGTTAGAGGCGACAATTATGTTTAGTGGCGACAAGTTAATCAATAGCGACGAAGCAGTAGCGGCGACTTATTACCAGCGACGTGTCGCCGCTATTACCATTACCGGCGACAATGAGACCTTTTGGCGGCGACTTTTGTCGACGCTAATTGCCTTTTTCCTTGTAGTGATACCAGATTTTGTCATTAATCTTTAATGTAGTTTTTTTTTTTTTGTCGAATTCCTAAAAGTCAGAGGGTTGGTTGTATCACAGATGGAAACTGAAGTATAACAGGTGCATAGCTCGTACGATACTGCAGTGAAGTTATACCACAATGGTATATAATTTCACTACAGGAAACAAGATAATCAGCGGCCACAATATCGATACAAAAGATATCCAATGAGGTCCTAAAAGCCTTTAACACCGGCATGTTGCCACATTTGTTTAAAGGTAAAGTGATACATGTTTTAACTATACAATAGTTTGAACAAAAGTAAAGAAGTGACTTCTAAAACGCTCCGTCTTCTCCAAAAGATCGCGGGTACCTATCTAATGTGGACCTGAGAATACAAGCAGTTTGAAAATCAGCATAAACCTGGTGAGTTCATAAGATGTTTGTTTTCTGAAAATGAACAAGTTTCCTTTGTTTTCTGAAAAGGTGGTTATCCAATAAAATCCTATACTTTCTTATATGTAAAGTTTGGTTATCCGTTTGTTATACGTTCTGGTTATGTACAGTTTGTTATCCCAGGAAAAACCCTTATTTTCCTTAAAAGTTTGTAATCGGTTATCGGTTCTGAATGTAATGAACAAGTATCTACCATACTTAAGGTGTTTGTGTAACGTTTCCTGAAAATCTGGTTATCCTTGAAAGTACATTAGTTTAACACGTATATAAAACTAATAAAAAAGTATAAAAGTATTCATAATCTAAATTGCGAGTTCCATAAGCATATAATAGACTAGATAAGGCTCGAAACAGGGGCCAGTATCGTTTATGACTTTTGTCACTCTTGAACTTTTCGATTCGACTGTAGCTAGCAGCCAGGTGCGGGGTTGTCAATCCCGTATAGATCTATACACTCAAGTCACATTCTCCCTCCAAGAGATTCTGGTTATGGGGGTAGTCCTACACTCTCGTAACTAGCGGGAGTGTCACCAAGGATGTGTCTCAAATCGTAAGATTAATGAATTTTAAAAGTAGTCCTTTACTCTCGAATCTAGGGGGAGTATTACCAAGGACTGGTCTATGTTCTAAGTTTAGTCTTATTGTTCCTCCACTCTCGTATCTAGGGGGAGTGTTAAAGCTCTAAGTTCAATGTTATTAGTCCTTCACTCTCGTATCTAAGGGGAGTGATATCAAGGACGTTTTTAAGTTCTAAGGTTCATGCTTTTAACAATAATGATATGGAAATTTATTTGTGAAATATAAAATATAACATTTAAAACGAGTTTCACAAATAGTTTGACGGTTTACTCTGCATGTTGAACGATTGGTGAATACAGTTCCCGGTGTTAAAAGCATACGAAATATGAAACATTTCAAATGAAATCATAAGTTTGAGTACAAGAATTCCTTGTACTTTTCCTTGTATCCCCCCCCCCCCCTGAAAACATTGAAAACATGGAAAAACATAGGGGTATGAACTCACCAGTCGAGAAGTGTGTCGGTTGGATGCTAAGTGTTAGTTCGAGGCGTGAGAACGCACGAGGTTCCTATGTAATATGAACAGATACATAATTGTATCTAATTAGACTTTGAACCACTAATTAGATAAGACATTACACTCCAAGATGCGAAAACACTTCATTTCAAGTGTTAGGAGTGACCCACGTAGTATCTAAGGGTGTGTATGGCTTGAATATGGAGTTTGCTCTTCAAGAGTAAACTCCTTATGAATTTTTCGGACCAAATGACCAACTCCCCATGAGTTTACGGTCGTAAAATCATGGTAGGGGTGTTCTTGGTTTCTTAATGGTGTTATAACTCTTGTGGGGTAATGCTAGGCTTGGTTTTAAGGCATTGGAAGGTAATGTGAACATCATAAGGACCATTTGAGGAGTTTACGGTAGTATACTAGGAGTTTACGGCCGTAAACTCTTATGTACCACTTCTTAATGTGTTTTGGTGGTCCTAGGTCAATTACAAGAGTTTCTAGTCCAAAGTACAAGCCACGGGAGGAAGTTAGGGCACCAATTGACCAGGAACCATTCCTTGGGGGGTTTATGGCCGTGAACTCTTTAGGGGGTGGTTTCTTGCATGTTTAAGGTCCCTAACACGTTTTTAGATGGTTTTAGACTTTATTCCAAGCCTTATGAGGTGCTTAAGGGGCAATTTAACACCTTTAAAGGGGTTTACAGACTATGAAATGGTGTTTACGGTCCAAGCATGTGTTTGGGCCGTAAACTCATGTTTACCCCTCAAATGATAAGTCTTAGGTGTTCCAAGTCCAGTATTGTAAGCCCCTAAGTCGTATCTAAGCTCCAAAAGTGGTTTGGAAGGGTTTTAAGGCTCAAAAACCCCAACTATATGTGTTTGCGGACCAAGGGTGTTATAGGGCCGTAAACTCATGTCATTGGTCCTATTTCATGATTTTACCACGAATTTGAAAGCTAAAATTGTTAATCTATGAGTTAGAATGGATAACTTACTGATTTGGTGCTTGATTTGGATGATTTTTAGATCAAATTGAGTTTCTAGAGAGAGAGTAGAGAGAGGGGGAGAGCTTCAAATGAGGCCCAAATCAACTTCATATATGGTTCAGTTTTGGGGCTCGGTGGAAATCTACCCGATACTGACGTTGAACGGGGCTTTTGGTCGTACCCGATTAGGTTACCATAACCCGATGTGGTCGAAACTTATAATTTTTCCAAATAAATATTTGGAATGTTCTCACGCAATTCTAATATGTTCCGACACTTATGATGTCAAAATGAGAAGTCCCAATTTTATTAATTTAAACAAATTTAATGGAAAAATTGGAACATAATAGCTTAACTGATAGAAAACGGGTTACAAAGATGGAAAGTTTTCGGATTGTTACAGTGAACTACTCTAAAGGTAAAAATAGGAAGTATCGTGCGATGCTATGTTTTGTTTATTAAGCAATATGAGTATTTTATCAAGATTGGTTGAAGGAATTTAACCTCTTTTATTTAAATAAGTTATTGTGAAATATAAAACAAGTAACTATTGATAAATTTCATTATGATGTATGACTACGAACCATCACCGGTTTGTGAAATTAGCATATAACATCATTTAAACGCAACAAACTTAATTTTTGTATCAACATGTCTCTACTTGATAAGTAAGTTAGGTTCTATGTAAAACGTTTGCTTAATAGATGTGAAGGATCTAAATTTGACAAATATACGAACCAAAGTGACAAAACGTGTTTAACGATATGGTTAACCGGTTAAATGTCACGAAATTATACATTGGTCAATAAATTTTATATTTACATAAATAAAAATATAAAATGAATTATTATAAGGTATAATTAGAATTTAATTTAAGTGTTTTTGAATAAAAAGAATAAAACATAAACATTAAAGTTCAAATAAACAAAAACTACATTGTTATTTTATACTAAGTATACATGTATGTGTTTGTACATATGTATTATTATCTAGTGAATGACTAGTAATGGGTAATGATTTAAGTGATTTCATGTAAGGAATATCATTTCTAAATCAATTAAGATAAGAGAATTGGTGGAGATATGTGCCAACTTAACTAATAAGTGCTTAATCACTTAAGACATTTTACTAAGAATGTTTATTAATCCCTCTTCTAATTTTCGAGATTAAGACCTTCCCTCTCCTTAACTAGAACTCCTAACTAACTAAATAACTAGTAGTTAGTTAGTTAACTAACTCTATCTCTAAGAAACCACCCAAGCAAGTGGCTAGACAAGATCACATCACTTAAACTCACATCCCATCACAAGCTAATCTAGGTTTTGTCCCCTTATCCTCTTCCACTATTTCCTCCTTCATATCCACGAAATTTCCTCTTCATTTTACCCTCATTTGACTAGCCAATACTCCAGAGAATTACTCTCAACCTTCATCTCATTTTCAAGCACAAGGATTTCCTTCCAAAGCCATCAAAACCATGAACTAAAGGGTTGCTGTCCCTTTTGTGTTTCAGCCACCATTTCACCCATCTACACCTTCCTTTTGCTTGATATTTTTACCACCAAATACCCCTCGGAGTTAGTTGTTAGGCTACTCAAAATTGTAGATTCAAAACCGTGAGTAAACTACCCGTTTTCTTACTCTTTTGCTGTGAAGTTTTCATGACAGCAACATAGCCAAAACAGTGGTTGTTTTGGAGCATCAAACCAACACCCAAAAGCTCTGCATCTTCAACCTTCCATTCTTCAAGTATTCACATAAGGTGAGTTCATACCCATACATTTCCATGTTTTCTTCAAGTTTTAAGGGGGGGGGGGGGGGGGGAATACAAGTTAGAACAGTAAACATAACTTAAATTTAAATGACAGCTTTCTACAGAAAAGTTGAGTCCTGTTCACAGACTGTTTTGACCATCTTAAACTTAATATCTTTCAAAACTGTACAATATGCAAATAGTTCAAGTTTATACCTTTCTTAGGACTACTCGCACGCATTCATATGATTTTTCTACAATTTATGGCAATTTTTATAAAATTTTCTGTCATTTCAGAAGTGATTTCGGACTAGTCTGTGAAGATGTTCATTTTCACACTAGTTTCAGACCACTAAAAATCATAATAAAAATTAGAAAAAATATTAGACTCATTTTATAAACTCTCAGAGGTGACAGATTCAGTTTTTGACTTACTGAGATTTTTCTATGAGTTTTCTAAGAATAGGGACAGTAAAGGGTAAAACTATCAAAAGTGGTTTATAGATTTATTAACACCTTCTAACATTTTTGTAACAACTCAAATTTTCAAATAAAATTTTCATTTAAAACAAAGCATCATTATTCGACAAAAGGGTTTATTCCAAGTTTATTTCAAAAGTATAAATAATAAATCTCCAGGATCTTCAACAGTGGCAGTGTGTACGTGTCACGCCGGCGCCTTCCCACGGTCATCACTAGTACCTGAAAAATATAAACACAACTAGTAAGCATAAATGCTTAGTGAGTTCCCCAGTATACGACTTACCCACATACGCCTTCCGGCCCGGACCTTTCGGTCCACATAACATTGCCTTCCGGCCCGTAATATAATCGCCTTCCGGCCCATAACATATCGCCTTCCGGCCCGTATTAGATTGCCTTCCGGCCCATAGTATTTTGCCTTCCGGCCCATAATAGTATAAAACATAACACATGTAACATAACGCACATAACACATAAGTCATACATCATACCGTTCTTTCTGTCACATAAGGTCTCGCCTTCCGGCCCGTATAAGCATACATCACATATAAGCATACATCACACATAAAGCATCTACCTCTCTAGACATAGCATAAATATAACACATACGACCTTCCGGTCTCACAGTCAAACCCTTCCGGGTGAAGTATAGTGAGAAGACTCACCTCGTAGTATGCAAGCTATAAACCCTTCGAGCTACTCGCACTCGATCCGCTAAACCGCAGGTTCCCTATAATACCACATACCTTTATTAGTGATCTTATCAAACAAGACAACTGACCCTACTAAGTTACATACAGGTCAACGATCAATCTTGACCGGACTCGTCGAGTGCAAAGGGCAACTCGGCGAGTATAGACACCCTGACTCCACTCGCCGAGTCTGAAGAACGACTCGGCGAGTCCTAGTAGATCTTCAAGCTACTCGCCGAGTCTGAAGAACAACTCGGCGAGTTCTAGTAAATCTTTAAGCTACTCGCCGAGTCTGAAGAACAACTCGGCGAGTCCTGGTGAATCTTCAAGCTACTCGCCGAGTCCTCGCCATGCAGTCAATCCGCTGCCTCCTGTATTTCGCATGATTTCGAAATATATAGATATGGGGCTTCCTGGACTTTCACATATACTAATACAGGGGTTTTTAACACTTATAACAACACTACAATCTAACAATCCCTTAAATGGGTTTCCTAAACCCTAAATTCGCATACAACGTAAAAGCTACAGATTATGATCCGAAGATTACCTGGAAACGTGTTCCCTGTGTCCCCAAACCTCCAGTACTCGATTCCTTTGATCACCACCTTGCCCCTCCTTGTCTAACAATCTCTTCAAGCTTCCTCTAGCCCTCACTCTTGCTCCAGATGCCCACAAACTCCCAAGGTATCTTCAATCGGCCAAAAGACGCGACATGACGGCCATAACATCATTATATACGATTCAGAAATGAAACGGCTAGGGTTCAGCTGAATCAGCGTCGACTCACTGAGTCCCTATTTGGACTCGCCGAGTCCAGTCGCGTATCTGCGACTGCGACCAAGACCATGGCCCTACTCGGCGAGTCATGCACCAACTCGCCGAGTCCCCTCCTGAATGTGCCCCAAAAATAATTTAGAGAAATACCTGAAATTCCGGGCTGTTACAACTCTCCCCCACTAGAACTAGACTTCGCCCTCGAAGTCTCATTCTGCGAATAATTCCGGATGTTGCTCCCGCATTTCTCTTTCCGGCTCCCAAGTCATCTCTGATCCCTTCCGATGTTGCCACTGAACCAACACCAGAGGTATCTCCTTATTCCGTAGAACCTTGATCTTCCGATCCCTGATAGCTACTGGTCTTTCGGTGTAATTCAGGCTCGCATCCACCTGAATATCTTCTAACGGAACCACTGCTGCCTCATCGGCTATACACTTCCTCAACTGTGATACGTGGAAGGTATTGTGAATCTGACTCAGCTCCGCTGGCAACTCCAACCGATAAGCTACCCGACCTACCCTTGCAATTACCCGGAATGGGCCTATGAACCGGGGCCCCAATTTACCCCTCTTCCTGAACTGGATCACCCCTTTCCAAGGAGAAACCTTTAGGAGAACGAAGTCGCCGACCTGGAATTCGAGCTCGGACCGGCGTCTGTCCGCATAACTCTTCTGTCGGCTCTGGGCGGTCAATAACCTCTGCCTCGCTCGCTGAATCTGTTCGGTCGTCTGAAGTACAATCTCTGTACTGCCCATCACTCTCTGTCCTACTTCTCCCCAGCAAATGGGAGTCCGACACCTCCTACCATACAACAACTCAAAAGGTGGCATACCAATGCTCGAATGATGGCTGTTGTTGTAGGAAAACTCAGCCAACGGCAGATGCGCATCCCAGCTACCCCCGAAGTCTAACACACACGCTCTAAGCATGTCTTCCAATGTCTGAATCGTCCGCTCGCTCTGACCGTCGGTCTGGGGATGGTATGCGGTACTAAAATGCAGCTTAGTACCCAACTCCTCATGGAATTTCTTCCAGAACCTGGAAGTGAAACGTACATCGCGGTCCGAAACAATGGAGGTCGGCACTCCATGCCGAGATACTATCTCTCTCACGTATAACTCTGCCAACTTCTCTGCTGATGAACTTTCGCTAATGGCAAGGAAGTGTGCACTCTTTGTTAGCCTATCCACAATCACCCAAATCTCATCGACTCCCCTGGCAGTTTTCGGCAATTTGGTGATGAAATCCATCGTGATCTGATCCCACTTCCACTCAGGAATCTCCAAGGGTTGCAACTTACCGTGCGGTCTCTGGTGCTCGGCCTTAACCTTACGGCAGGTCAAACACCTCTCAACGAACCAGGCAACGTCTCTCTTCATGCAAGGCCACCAGTACTCCTTTTTCAAATCCAGATACATTTTCGTAGCACCGGGATGGATCGAGAATTTCGATCTGTGTGCCTCCTCCATCAAAATAACACGCGTACCGCCCACGAATGGCACCCAGATCCGACCCTGAAATGTCAGAAGTCCCCGCCCATCCGTAACGAACTCTGAAATCAACCCGACGACCCGCTCCTGTTTCTGCATCCCAGACTTCACAACCTCGGCCTGTGCCCCACGAATAGCATCTAATACCGGAGTCATCACTGTCAATCTCAAACATACGTCCCGCAATGGAGTACTCTCCGCCCTACGACTCAATGCATCAGCTACCACATTAGCCTTGCCTGGGTGGTATAGGATCTCACAGTCATAATCCTTAACCACGTCTAACCATCTCCTCTGACGCATGTTTAGGTTGGGTTGATCCATCAAATACTTCAAACTCTTATGGTCCGTGTATATGGTACAACGAACCCCGTACAGGTAGTGACGCCAAATTTTGAGGGCGAACACTACTGCCCCCAACTCTAAGTCATGCGTGGGATATCTCGCTTCGTGAGGCTTCAGCTGCCTCGATGCATAGGCTATCACATGGCCCCTCTGCATCAACACTGCACCCAGTCCTGAAATCGATGCGTCGCAATATACGACAAAGTCCTCCATCCCTTCCGGAAGAGCTAATACTGGTGCTTCGCACAGTCTCTGACGAAGTGTCTCGAAGGAAGTCTGCTGTTCGGGTCCCCATGAAAATGTAACACCCTTTCGGGTCAATTTGGTAAGCGGCACCGCGATATTGGAGAAATCCCTAATGAACCTTCAATAGTACCCCGCCAACCCAAGGAAACTCCTGATCTCCGAAGGTGACTTCGGTGCCTCCCAACTCATCACTGCTTCCACCTTGGCCGGATCGACCAATATCCCTGCCTGATTTACAACGTGCCCCAGAAATTGAACTTCCCGTAACCAGAAGTCACATTTGGAGAATTTTGCATATAGCTTCTCCGACCTTAATACCTCAAGGACCTCCCTCAAATGTCCCTCATGCTGCTCCCTAGACCGCGAATACACCAGAATGTCGTCGATGAACACAATCACAGACCGATCCAGCATCGGCCTGCATACCCTGTTCATAAGATCCATGAACACTGCTGGGGCATTGGTGAGCCCAAAAGGCATCACCACGAACTCGTAATCCCCATACCGCGTCCTAAAGGCTGTCTTCTGGACGTCCTCATCCCGCACTCTCACCTGATGGTACCCTGATCTCAAATCAATCTTGGAAAACCAAGATGCCCCTTGCAACTGATCAAATAGATCATCGATCCTCGGTAACGGATAGCGGTTCTTAACTGTCACCTTGTTCAGCTCCCGGTAATCGATACACATCCGGTGTGAACCATCCTTCTTCTTGACGAACAGAATCGGTGCTCCCCACGGCGAGCTACTCGGCTGAATAAACCCCTTCCCCAACAACTCTTGAAGTTGCGAGGACAATTCTTGCATCTCTGGAGGTGCAAGACGATAAGGCACCTTCGCAATAGGCGCAGCCCCTGGAACTAGATCGATACCAAACTCCACTTGTCTCGCAGGAGGTATTCCCGGCAAATCCTCGGGAAAAACATCTGGAAACTCGCGCACCACTGGAACCTCCTTCAATGTCTTCGGTCTCTCGGAACTCTCCCGCGTATCCATCACATACGCCACAAAGCCGTTACATCCCCGCTGTAGGCATTGCCTCGCCCTAGCGGCCGAACAAAAAGCTGATCTCAAACGGGTACCCTCGCCGTACACCGTAAGAACTCCCCCACTAGGGTCTCGTATAGTCACCAGCTGACGCTCGCAGTCGATGACAGCGCTGAATCGGCTCAACCAGTCCATGCCTACGATGACACAGACATCACCCATCGCAATAGGAATTAGGTCAATCGGAAACGCGACCCTGAAGATCTCTAGCACACATCCCCGAAGGACCTCCGTAGCACAAATCATCCTCTCAGCCGCAATAGAAACGCTCAAAGGTCGACTTAACGGCTCACAACTAATGCCAATGTGCTGACTAAAAGCTAACGATACAAACGATCTACTCGCACCCGAATCAAATAACACTAGAGCAGGCATAGAGTTCACAAGGAAAGTACCTACACATACATTAACATAAGCATAACATTTCGACCTTTAATTAAATACGTGAATGATAACATACCTGCCACAACATCGGGCGCAGCGCGGACCTCCTCCGCAGTCAGCTGAAAGGCTCTCCCGCGAGCCCTCGGGGCCTCGACCTTCGCCGGTCGGGTCTCAGTAGTCCGGGTAGTAGGTGTAGCTCCCTGACGAAGTTGCGGACACTCGGCCTTCCGATGGCCTGTCTGGTTGCAGTGAAAGCAAACCATAAACCCCTTAGGGCAATCCCTGGCAATATGTCCCTCTTTGCCACACTTGTAGCAACCACCAGCTCGACACGCCCCCTCGTGACTCTTGCCGCACTTCGCGCAAGTGCGACCCTTCGAACCTCCCATCCTCGAATCAGCGAACTTAGTCCGCTTGGCTGCCGGCTGAGACTGGGCCGGTCGTCGATCCACCTGCCGAGACTCAGCCTCCTCCCTCGCTTGAGTCTCCAACTCGATCTCGCGCTTCCTGGCGTTCGCCTGAAGCTCAGTGAAAGTACGATAGGTGGAGTTTGACACAAACTCCCTGATCTCCCTCTTCAAAAGCCCCAAATAGCGGCTCATCCGCGACTGCTCCGTAGATACCAGCTCGGGGCAGAACATTGCCCTCTCATGAAACTTCCGTGTGATCACTGCCACGGAATCAGTACCCTGCTTAAGGGTCAAGAACTCCTGAATCAATCGCTCCCTCTCTACCGGGGGAACGTACTCATCCCTGAACATCTCCGTAAACCTCTCCCATGTCACCGCCGTAATCTCTGCCTGAGTGAAGTTCGCCGTCACGAACTTCCACCAATCCTTCGCTCCCAGACGGAGCTGGTTCAAGGCGAACCGTACCCTCAAGTGCTCCGGGCATGAGCAAGTATAGAAGCACCCCTCGATGTCGGCGATCCACCTCATAGCTGCAATCGGATCCTGCGTCCCATCAAATTCAGGGGGTTTCGTGTTGCTGAATTCCCTGAATAGTAATGAATCACTCCCTTGCGGCCTGGCAGCAGCCACAGCTGTGGTAGCGGCAGCAACTGCGGCTTCAGTAAGTGCGGCGTACCGCTCCTCACACTCCTCCATCAGCGTGGTCTTAATAGACCCAAACATCTCCGGGATCTCAGCCCGGACCGCTGCAGCTACCTCTTCCTGAATAATCTGACGAATCTCCTCGTCACTCGCACCGCTCGAACTCGCCCCATTGCGTGTGATAACCATGATGTCTCTGAAATACAACATAAAATCATCAGAGACTCCACCAAGTACAATTGTACTCGATACGCGCCCTACCCAGTCTCCGATCTCCAGGGATTCTTACTTGAGTCTTCCACTGGTCCGGTGCCTTCGGTAGTACGGGCCCAATACTACCGACCACACCGTATCAGTATTCGTCCCAAATCTTCCTCCCCAAATCCCGAATAATAAGTACTCTACCTCTAGTATGCACTATCTACTTGCACGCTACCAATTATCTCATATAAGCAATCTCCCTAGACTAAGGCATCACAAAACAGGCAATTCTAGTCCTATCATGTATACCTAGTCTTCTAGCTTGCATAACAATTCATAATTCAGTGCATAATATAACATTGTAAGGTATTCTGGGGATCTTTACCGTTCGGACGCTGGCTGCACGTACACACTGTTCCATCCTTGTTTTACCGCTTTACCATTTATAAAATGTTGTGTCCTTATTATTTAAAAAGGTTTTTCCTCAAATCCCCGGTCTGAGTTCAGTTGCACCCAAAAGTACACCCGAATCCCTCAAACCTGGCTCTGATACCAATTGTAACAGCTCAAATTTTCAAATAAAATTTTCATTTAAAACAAAGCATCATTATTCGACAAAAGGGTTTATTCCAAGTTTATTTCAAAAGTATAAATAATAAATCTCCAGGATCTTCAACAGTGGCAGTGTGTACGTGTCACGCCGGCGCCTTCCCACGGTCATCACTAGTACCTGAAAAACATAAACACAAGTAGTAAGCATAAATGCTTAGTGAGTTCCCCAGTATACGACTTACCCACATACGCCTTCCGGCCCGGACCTTTCGGTCCACATAACATTGCCTTCCGGCCCGTAATATAATCGCCTTCCGGCCCATAACATATCGCCTTCCGGCCCGTATTAGATTGCCTTCCGGCCCATAGTATTTTGCCTTCCGGCCCATAATAGTATAAAACATAACACATGTAACATAACGCACATAACACATAAGTCATACATCATACCGTTCTTTCTGTCACATAAGGTCTCGCCTTCCGGCCCGTATAAGCATACATCACATATAAGCATACATCACACATAAAGCATCTACCTCTCTAGACATAGCATAAATATAACACATACGACCTTCCGGTCTCACAGTCAAACCCTTCCGGGTGAAGTATAGTGAGAAGACTCACCTCGTAGTATGCAAGCTATAAACCCTTCGAGCTACTCGCACTCGATCCGCTAAACCGCAGGTTCCCTATAATACCACATACCTTTATTAGTGATCTTATCAAACAAGACAACTGACCCTACTAAGTTACATACAGGTCAACGGTCAATCTTGACCGGACTCGTCGAGTGCAAAGGGCAACTCGGCGAGTATAGACACCCTGACTCCACTCGCCGAGTCTGAAGAACGACTCGGCGAGTCCTAGTAGATCTTCAAGCTACTCGCCGAGTCTGAAGAACAACTCGGCGAGTTCTAGTAAATCTTTAAGCTACTCGCCGAGTCTGAAGAACAACTCGGCGAGTCCTGGTGAATCTTCAAGCTACTCGCCGAGTCTGATCATTGGACTCGGCGAGTCCTCGCCATGCAGTCAATCCGCTGCCTCCTGTATTTCGCATGATTTCGAAATATATAGATATGGGGCTTCCTGGACTTTCACATATACTAATACAGGGGTTTTTAACACTTATAACAACACTACAATCTAACAATCCCTTAAATGGGTTTCCTAAACCCTAAATTCGCATACAACGTAAAAGCTACAGATTATGATCCGAAGATTACCTGGAAACGTGTTCCCTGTGTCCCCAAACCTCCAGTACTCGATTCCTTTGATCACCACCTTGCCCCTCCTTGTCTAACAATCTCTTCAAGCTTCCTTTAGCCCTCACTCTTGCTCCAGATGCCCACAAACTCCCAAGGTATCTTCAATCGGCCAAAAGACGCGACATGACAGCCATAACCTCATTATATACGATTCAGAAATGAAACGGCTAGGGTTCAGCTGAATCAGCGTCGACTCGCTGAGTCCCTATTTGGACTCGCCGAGTCCAGTCGCGTATCTGCGACTGCGACCAAGACCATGGCCCTACTCGGCGAGTCATGCACCAACTCGCCGAGTCCCCTCCTGAATGTGCCCCAAAAATAATTTAGAGAAATACCTGAAATTCCGGGCTGTTACAATTTTTGAGCAATGTTTATACATTAAGGAAGTTAAAACACAATCATTTAAATATGTTTAATTACCATTTTACAAAAGTGATAAGTACAAAATGGTCTTTAGTATCAAACTTAAGGATTGTTTCATGTAAAGTTTCTAATAAAAACGTAAGAATATGAACAGCAATTACGAAACATACCAAATCATCTTTTAAAATTTATATATATATATATATATATATATATATATATATATATATATATATATATATATATATATATATATATATATATATATATATATATATATATATATATATAACCATATACATATATATGCTTTGTTTACAAACTTGTCTTCTACATCAAAAATATACCTATATAGTTTTACAAGAACATCATGAACTGTTACATACTAGAAACACTATTTCAAGAAGTTTACTTTCACCTACAAGAACAAGCGAACATTTTCACAAGTAAATCTATTTTTATACTAAGTTTTGTGAGACATTAACTTCACGTACGTTCGAGTACACATTTCAAGTCCTATACTATAAACCAGAATCCCTTGGAGGGGGAGCATGGTGTTTGTGTGTAGATCTATACGGGCTTGACAACCCCGCACCCTGACTGTTAGCTACAGTACACCATTTGGGGTGACAAACGTCAGAACATTCCAATGCCTGAAGAACGTTGTATATAGGCAATTCTAGTCAATAGCATGGTTATAAAACTCACATGGAGTATTAAAAACACATTGATTTACGGGGTTTTTCAGGCGTATTGGAAATTTTATACGGGCATACATTTTCTAAAAACAAACATTGGTCTTGATAGAAGGCTACATTTATGCTAGTAGAAAATATGGGATTTTCTAGGAACAAACAAATCAAAACAAAACATTTCATTTCATACAAACATTGTCATTTAATACTTATGAAACTCACCGGCTTAAATGTTGATCCACTCTTTCAAAACTACTTGTATGTCCTAGGGATTCAGTAATTATAGGTAACAAACAGCTTTTGAAGAAGGGACGCTGCAGCGCCAGTTTAAATTCATATTTTGGCATCATATTGTAATTGGTTTTGAACATGTACCTTTTAACAATGTAAACTTTCAATTATATATATATATATGATGGTTGTATTTCTTTCTTCACTATGTATTCATTTGTTACGTTACCACATGAAGTCATCCGCCCCCGAACGTTTCCGCCGTTCCGGTTTGGGGGTGTGACAGATTGGTATCAGAGCATTGTTTATAGTGAGCTAAGTATATCAAACCACATAAGATATACAAACTATAAATACATAGGGACTAAAACTCTCTGACTTAACAATTTCAAAACAGGAACATTAGGGGTCCTTTGCTGTTAAGTCTATGCTTGCTAAGTGTATACATTTAAGTGGTATATACTAAAAGTTTTATAGACTTAGAATTTGTGATTTTCAATTTACTTCCTTTTCCATTTTTGGATGTGGATATAAGGTAAGATCACTTATTCGAATGACTATTTAATCTTGACTGTATATGACGTGTATACACAAGGCAACCATAGAAGGACCAGGAATGGACCCATATTTCGCGAAAATTGTAAATGCATACAAACATACTAGTAAGGAGTCATATTAGCAACAAAACAAAAAGTATTAAGATAAGTTAAACACTGTGATTAAGCCTTGGGGTATGTATTCATGTCTGGGATGAATATAGCCTGATCAACTATATTTATCCAAGAGGTGACCAACGTATGCCGAGGAATGGTCGTAGTGGATGACGAGTCTAAAACTTACCAACAAACCATACAAAGAAAACTTTAACATACAAATTTAAAATACTATAGGAGTATTTTGCATCACAATAGAACCATACACTTAGATAATTCATATGCTTCTTACCCCTATTCTCGCATAGGCATATCATCTAGACTTCATCTCCGCGTAGACCCCTACTATCCTGCCACCGAAGCCAATAGAGGGATCAAGAAGAAGATTTTGAAGAGTACCAATAGATGAAATACGAGGAAGAAGATTTCCGAGAAGGGACCAGATGGAGAAAGAAGTTCGGGAGATACCATCAATAAACCTTACCCTATCAAGAGGAGTGTGAGAACCTCCACCTCTGATTTCAGGAAGCAACCCGCAATTAACTACCTAGCCACACATATAGACTGGAGAGGACAACCGATGATTCACAACCGACATAAACTCACTGCACCGTACTTCGGGCCATAGCACCCATAGACCGGCAAGCAGATCAAGAGAACAATACGGATCACCTACACTCCTTAGAAAAGGAGATAGTCGTTATAGGACAAAGAACCCTTACAGCTACAACTTGGACAGTCATCACAGAACTGAGAACAGAGGAGGCCACTCGCGAAATAGAATCATGCCAACACATGAAGGTAATCAGCATACTGGTGCAACACTAGTTCTATAAATAGACCCTACAACATTTCAAATTGCGGTAACAGCCGCCGTGACAGCAGTCATGGCACACCTCGGTGCTAACAACACAAACATAAGCGGGAACGGCGCCGAAAGTTCCAATCGTAATAACAACCAGGGACACCTCGAGTATGTTCCTGCAACGACACCCCAAATCAAGGACCTACTAAAAAGACAATAAACAGTGACATTCCATACCACCACCATCCCTACTACCTCAATACCGACAAGACCATATGTTGGAAACCTACCAAAATGCACCAAGTGTAGCTTTCATCACAAAGGAAAGTGCAGGGAAATGCACTGCAAGGACTGTAATGAAAAAGGGCATACCAAAAATTTTGTAGGGTGCCGGCTCAACAGACCGCCCAGAACACAAAAGCTAGGATGAGTCGGACTTGCTACAGATGTGGAGAAGTAGGGCATTTCATAAAGGAGTTCCCAGAGACTAAAAACAAAGATGTTAGGAGTGTCGGAAGTGTTTTAGCAACAGAGCGTGGGAAAGCAGTAATAGACCCCACTGAGATTCCGGTACGTTCAAACCCGATAGCACATATGCATGGATACTATATAATAGCAACGCGGAGAGGAGTATTATGAGTCAAAGATTTAATCAATTTCTCAACCAAAAACCTCAAAAACTTAAACGAAATATTTACAGTAGCATTGGAATAATCAAAAGCACTAGAGACGTGTACATAGGGTGCACTCTAACACTAAATCAACCAATTCGTTCAAATCATCCTAAAACCGGTCACAATAAAAGTTTACAACATTTTCATTTTAACAATGTATTAGTTAGTTTCCTCACCATACCGATAGCATATATTACGAAAAGGCCATTCGCCTAAACCCATCGAGTAATAGAACCCTCGTTATCTATGGCAACAAACAGGACACAAACCCCCGACTCACCTTTTACAACAAGACTCAGAAGTACCTACACAGGAGGTACAACGCCGTCCTAGCCCATGCTGTGGATAAGAAACAAAAAGAGAAAGACATCATGGATGTTGAAAAATCACGTAACCTTCTCGATATATTCCTAGAAGATCTCCTAGGAATACCATTCGTACGATAACCCGAGTTCAAAAATCAACCTAAGTGCAGTAGTTGTGGAAAAGGGTTGTTGTAAATGCCATCTCACCCAAGTTAGTCCCCCCACTTAAGTAGAGACTATGGACCCATACTAGTGAATCTATGATTAGTAAGTGTATATATTGGAGCCCTATATAATTAAGATTCTACGGACTTAGGGTTGGTAATACCGCTTTAAATCCTTTTCCTTGTTTGGATATGGGCTTAGAATAGAATCACCGATTCGACTGTCATTTCAATCTTAATTATATACGAGTTATAAACACAAAGAGATGATAGATGAATCAGTTATGAGTCATACCATGAACTCCATGACAAGTTACCCAGGACAGTGGATGGACATGCTACCACTTGAGCGATCATAGACAAATCAACCAAACTCACACACTTTCTACCGACCTAGGATACAAAGAAAAATAGAAAAGCTGACAGGAGCATATCACAAGAAAATTGTGAGACTGCATAGTATACCACTATCTATCATTTTGGATAAGGGACAGGTGATTCGCCTCGTGTTTTCAATAGTCGTTAAAGAAGTCCTTTTTATCACCCTCAAACTGAAAGACAAAGAGGAAAAACCATTCATCGAATCCGTATACAACATCAACTATTACATTAACATCAAAGTCGCGTCATTCGAAGCGCTCAGCAGAAGCAAGTGTAGATCACCTCTTTGATGGCATGAGGGAGGTGACACACAAATAGTTAACATGCAAGTTCCTAATAACACTCTCACCAGCCCCCAGATCGTACGAGAAACTACATAGAAGATTGTTCAAACCCGTGAATGATTGAAGGCATCCCAGGATCGGAAGAAGAGCTTGTCTGATGAGACTCGTGTTATTCCACTGGATGAAATTGAAATCAACAGGAGTCTAAACTTCATCGAAGAACAGGTGGAAATCATGGATCAGGAGGTCAAAAGGACAAAACAAGTCGAATGCCCATAGTGAAGGCTCGTTGCAACGCCAAGCGAGGACTGAAATTCACTAAGGAATGCAAGGATCAAATAAAAAAAAGCACCCCAAATTTTTTAGTGATATCCTGTCTACAAGTTGAATTTCGGGGAAAAATTCTTTTTAACGGGGGGAGAATGTAACAATTGGTAAAAATAGGAAATACCGTGCGATGCTATGTTTTGATTATTAAGCAATATGAGTATTTTATCAAGAATGGTTGATGGAATTTAACCTCTTTTATTTAAATAAGTTATTGTGAAATATAAAACAAGTAACTATTGATAAATTTCGTTATAATGTATGACTACGAACCATCACCAGTTTGTGAAATTAGCATATAACATCATTTAAATGCAACAAACTTAATTTTTGTATCAACATGTCTCTACTTGATAAGTAAGTTAGGTTCTATGTAAAGCGTTTTTTAATAGATGTGAAGGATCTAAATTTGACAAATATACGAACCAAAGTGACAAAACGTGTTTAACGATATGGTTAACCGGTTAAATGTCACGAAATTATACATTGGTCAATAAATTTTATATTTACATAAATAAAAATATAAAATGAATTATTATAAGGTATAATTAGAATGTATTTAAGTGTTTTTGAATAAAAAGAATAAAACATAAACATTAAAGTTCAAATACACAAAAACTACATTGTTATTTTATACTAAGTATACATGTATGTACTTTTTATCTAGTGAATGACTAGTAATGGGTCATGATTTAAGTGATTTCATGTAAGGAATATGATTTCTAAATCAATTAAGATAAGAAAATTGGTGGAGATATGTGCCAACTTAACTAATAAGTGCTTAATCACTTAAGACATTTTACTAAGAATGCTTATTAATCCCTCTTCTAATTTTCGAGATTAAGACATTCCCTCTCCTTAACTAGAACTCCTAACTAACTAAATAACTAGTAGTTAGTTAGTTAACTAACTCTATCTCTAAGCAACCACCCAAGCAAGTGGCTAGACAAGATCACATCACTTAAACTCACATCATATCACAAGCTAGTCTAGGTTTTGTCCCTTTATCCTCTTCCACTCTTTCCTCCTTCATATCCACGAAATTTCCTCTTCATTTTACCCTCATTTGACCAGACAATACTTCAGGGAATTACTCTCAACCTTCATCTCATTTACAAGCACAAGAATTTCCTTCCAAAGCCATCAAAACCATGAAGTAAAGGGTTGTTGTCCCTTTTGTGTTTCAGCCCCCATTTCACCCATCTACACCTTCCTTTTTTGCTTGATATTTTTACCACCAAATAACCCTGGTAATTAGTTGTTATGCTACTCAAAATTATAGATTCAAAACAGTGAGTAAACTACCCTTTTTCTTACTCTTTTGTTGTGAAGTTTTCGTGACAGCAACATAGCCAAAACAGTGGCTGTTTTGGAGCATCAAACCAACCCCGAAAAGTTCTTCATCTTCAACCTTCCATTCTTCAAGTATTCACATAAGGTGAGTTCATACCCCTACAGTTTCATGTTTTCTTCAAGTTTTAAGGGGGGGGGGGGGGGAATACAAGTTAGAACAGTAAACATAACTTAAATTTAAATGACAGCTTTCTACAGAAAAGTTGAGTCCTGTTCAAGGACTGTTTTGACCATCTTAAAATTAATATATTTCAAAACTGTACAATATGCAAATAGTTCAAGTTTATACCTTTCTATGGACTACTCGCACGCATTCATACGATTTTTCGACAATTTATGACGATTTTTATAAAACTGTCTGTCATTTCAGAAGTGATTTCGGACCAGTTTGTGAAGATGTTCATTTTCACACTAGTTTGAGACCACTAAAAATCATAATAAAAATTAGAAAAAAAATTAGACTCATTTTATAAACTCTCAGAGGTGACGGATTCAGTTTTTGACTTACGAAGATTTTTCTATGAGTTTTCTATGAACAGTGACAGTAAAGGGTAAAACTGTCAAAAGTGGTTTATAGATTTATTAACACCTTCTAACATATTTGAGCAATGTTTATACATTTAGGAAGTTAAAACACAATCATTTAAATATGTTTAATTACCATTTTACAAAATTGATAAGTAAAAAAAGGTCTTTAGTATCAAACTTAAGGATTATTTCATGTAAAGTGTCTAATAAAAACGTAAGAATATGAACAACAATTACGAAACATACCAAATCATCTTTTAAAATTTATACACACACACACACACACACACACACATATATATATATATATATATATATATATATATATATATATATATATTTGTAACCATATACATATATATGCTTTGTTTACAAACTTGTCTTCTACATAAAAAATATACCTATATAGTTTTACGAGAACATCATGAACTGTTACATACTAGAAACACTATTTCAAGAAGTTTACTTTCACCTACAAGAACAAATGAACATTTTCACAAGTAAATCTGTTTTTATACTAAGTTTTGTGAGACATTAACTTCACGTACGTTCGAGTACACATTTCGAGTCCTATATTATATACCAGAATCCCTTGGAGGGGGAGCATGGTGTTTTTGTATAGATCTATACGGGCTTGACAACCCCGCACCCTGACTGTTAGCTACAGTACACCATTTGGGGTGACAAACGTCAGAACATTCCAATGCCTGAAGAACGTTGTATATAGGCAATTCTAGTCAATAGCATGGTTATAAAACTCACATGGAGTATTAAAAACACATTGATTTACGGGGTTTTTCAGATGTATTGGAAGTTTTATACATGCATACATTTTCTAGAAACAAACATTAGTCTTGATAGAAAGCTACATTTACGCTAGTAGAAAATATGGGATTTTCTAGGAACAAACAAACAAAAACAAAACATTTCATTTCATACAAACATTGTCATTTAATACTTATGAAACTCAGCAGCTTAAATGCTGATCTACTCTTTCAAAACTACTTGTATGTCCTAGGGATTCAGTAATTACAGGTAACAAACAACTTTTGAAGAAGGCACACTGCGGCGCCAGTTTAAATTCATATTTTGGCATTATATTGTAAATGGTTTTGAACATGTACCTTTTAACAATGTAAACTTTCAATTATATATATGATGGTTGTATTGCTTTCTTCACTATGTATTCATTTGTTACGTTACCACATGAAGTCATCCGCCCGCGAACGTTTCCGCCGTTCTGGTTTGGGGGTGTGACATTCGATTGGTTCTTCCACAAAGTTCAAGTTCTCATTGGTCTCGATCTCGTCAACGGGGATCACGAGGGTTTCATCGTATAGACACTTCTTAAGATTTGAGATGTGGAAGACTGGATGGATGTTGCTAAGTTCTTGAGGGAGTAGGAGTTTGTAGGCTACAGGACCGATCCTAGCAAGGATCTCGAAAGGTCCTATGTACCTCGGGTTCAGTTTTCTACGCTTTCCAAAGCGTATCATGCCTTTCCACGACGAGACCTTCAACAGGACACGATCTCCAACCTGGAATTCTAATGGTTTTCGTCGTTTGGCAGCGTAATCTTCTATCTGTCTTGTGAAGCTTTCAGTTCTTCTCGGATCTGGATGATCTTCTCGGTGGTTTCGCGAATGATTTCAGGACCAATGAGAGCACTTTCGGGGACTCAACATTTAGTTAGCTGCGTGTCCCCTACCTCGGCCCAACACAGAGGGGATCTGCACTTACGACCGTAGAGGGCTTCGAACGGGGCAGCCTTGATACTAGTGTGGTAGCTGTTGTTATACGAGAACTCGATCAAAGGTAAATGGATGTCCCACAACTTTCTGAAATCAATGACACATGCTCTCAACATGTCTTCTAGGGTCTGGATAGTTCTCTCACTTTGTCCGTCTATCTGAGGGTGATAAGTTGTACTCATGTCCAGCTTTGTTCCAAGAGCTTTCTAGAGGGACTACCAAAACCTTGAGGTAAACCTACTATCTCGATCGGAGATAATGGACACAGGCACACCGTGCAGTAGGACTATCTCTTGGATATAGACTCGCATGAGTCTTTCGATCTTGAATAGTTCCTTAATCAGAAGGAAGTGAGAGGATTTTGTCAGACGATCGACAATTACCCAAATGGTATCGTACCCACTCAGAGATCTGGGTAACTTGGTGATGAAATCCATGGTAATCATCTCCCATTTCCACTCCGGTATATCGGGTTAGTAGAGAAGACCCGAGGGCTTCTGGTACTCGACTTTTACCTTGGTGCAAGTCAGACGCTTGCCCATGAAGGTTGCGATTTCAGCTTTCATGTTTGGCCACCAGTATTGTTTCTTGAGATCCAGGTACATCTTGTCCAAACCTGGGTGAACAGAGTATTTGGTCTTGTGAGCTTCGGTCATGACGACGTCTCTGAAACCTCCGAACTTTGGGGTCCAGATTCTATCCATGAAACAGTAGACTCCGTCACCTCTGATCTCAAGTTTCTTATCCATTCCCCTCAAGGCTTTGTTCGACAGGTTTTCTGGCTTTAGGGCTTCCAACTGAGCTTCTCGAATCTGTGCGAATAAGTGAGAATGGATGGTCATTGTGAATTTTTTCGTCTTGCGGCTTGAACTCTCGTTTCGGCTAAGGGAATCTGCTACCACATTGGCCTTGTCGGGATGGTAGCGGACTTCGCACTCGTAATCACTGAGTAATTTTGATTGAAGATGTGTTGCAGGCTTTTATGGCCAGTGAAGATTGTGCACTTGGTTCCGTAGAGATAATGTCTCCAAATCTTCAGTGCGAAGACCACTGCTCCTAGCTCCAGGTCATGAGTCGTGTAGTTAGCTTCATGTGCTTTCAGCTATCTCGAGGCAGAAGCAATAACTTTTCCTCTATGCATAAGCACACAGCCTAGTCCCTTATTAGATGCATCGCGATAGACAACGAAGTCCTCTGTCCCTTCGGGAAGGGACAGAATAGGTGCGCTGCACAGGGCTCGTTTCAATGTTTGGAATGCGGTTTCCTGCTTCTCGCTCCAACAAAAGGGTACACCTTTCTGTGTCAAAGTAGTTAGAGGTTTGGCAATTCTGGAAAAATTCTGGATGAACCTACGATACTAGCCAGCGAGACCTAAGAATTGACGGATTTCTATGGGTGTCTTCGGTGCCGACCAATTCTCTATCGCCTTGATCTTGGACGGGTCCACGTGTATACCCTCCTCGCTTACCACGTGACCAAGGAAAGCTACTTTCCGAATCCAGAATTCACACTTGGAGAATTTCACGTACAACTTCTCCGTTATGAGTGTTTCCAACACTAATCTCAAGTGTTTCTTATGATCTTCTTCGCTTCGGGAATAGACAAGTATGTCGTCAATGAACATGATGACAAACTTGTCCAGGAAAGGACGATACACCCGGTTCATCAGGTCCATGAACACAGCTGGTGTGTTGGTTAGACCGAAGGGCATCACTAAAAAATCGTAGTAACCATACCGAGTTCTGAATGTTGTCTTGGAAACATCATTCTCATGAACTCGAAGCTGATGGTATCCCGATCTGAGGTCTATCTTTGAGAAGTAACTGGCTCCCTGAAGTTGATCGAATAGGTCGTCTATTCGAGGAAGAGGATAACAGTTTTTGATTGTCAATTTTTTCAGTTCGCGGTAGTCTATGCACACCTGAAAGGATCCATATTTCTTCTTCACAAATGAAACCGGGGCTCCCCAAGGTGAGGAACTCGGTCTAATGAATCCTTTGTCGAGTAGCTCATTGAGCTGATTGGATAACTCCTGCATCTCTGCGGGAGCTAAAAAATATGGAGATTTGGCTACAGGATTGGCTCCAGGAATTAGGTCGATGCAAAACTCGACTTGACGTTCGGGAGGAATTCCCGGGGCTCTTTGGGAACATCGGGAAAGTTCCAGACTGCAGGGATGCTCTCGAGTCTCTAACTTCCTGTTTCTCGTTGATCACATGAGCTAGGAATACATGACACGCCTTTTGTAGAAGCTTTTGGGCTTTGATGCAAGATATGATACGAAGATTGGAACTGAGTTTATCGCCATAGATCATGAGAGTTTGACCAGAGGGGAGGTTGAGACGGATGGATTTTTCATAACAAAGGATATCAGCATGATTGGGAATCAACCAATCCATGCCAACGATAACATAAAAGCTCTTAATGGAAACTAGCATTAGGTCGATGGGGAATGAATGATCGTTCAAGGTAAGGGTACAACCTATGAATATGTCGTTAGCGTTTTCTTTCTCACCGTGAGCCATCTCGACGGTAAATGTTTTGGTTAATGGTTGGGGATTACGTTTAAGAAAATGTTTGAATGAATGGCTAACAAAACTTCGTTCAACACCAGAATCGAAAAGGACACTAGCATAAGAGTTGTCGAGAACGAACATACCCGAGACAACGGTGGGATCGGCGACTGCCTCTTCTCGTCCCATAGATAGGACTCTCCTAGTGTTACCCGTTGTAGCTGCCTTGGGAGAGTACCTCTTGAAATACCCTACTTCCCCACATCCGTAGCAGGCCTGACCGACACCAGCTACGGAAGATTGATTTGTTGATTGAGTTGGTGTTTTGCAGTTTTTCGCAGTGTGGCCCTTTTTGCCACAGTTGTTGCAAAGCACTTCCCGACATGGGCTGGAAGTGAGGTGATGATAGTTGCACTTGTTACACATGGGAAGGATACCAGCATATCTATTGGTAGGTGTTTGGGCTGTAGACTTGACAGCAGAAACAACAGTAGTGGTAGTAGCAGCGTGGACTACCACAGTTTGCTGTTTCTTTGAAGACTCTTGGGAAGACTGACCCTTCTTCTTCTTCCAGAATTTCCTTTTCTCACCACTCCTCTTTGTCGGTTCCGGAGTGGTGGTTTTTTCCTCAATATCAACACTATCATTTGGCACTGTTGTATGTGTCTGGCTTTGCAGCCAAGACGTTTCCCTTGGTTGGCTGGGTCAGCCCCCAGATAAATTTCTCAATCTTTTTACTCTCCAAGGTAACCATTCCCCGGTAGAGGAGCGCCAAATCATCGAATCTTGAAGTGTAAGTAGCGATATCGGAACCCTTCATCTTCAGGTTCCAGAGTTCATGTTCCAGTTTCTGCATTTCGCCCCGAGGGCAGTACTATGCAAGTAGAAGCTCTTTCAGGACCTCCCAAACCATAACATTCGCTACAGGTAAAGTTAAAGATTTAACTCGGCCGTTCCACCAAGTCAGGGCTTTGTCGGTGAAGGTGCAAGCGGCGAACTTTACCTTATCGAATTCCGAACAGGCACAAATTTCAAAGATAGATTCGATTTTCTCGAACTATCGGGTTTGGGTAATGACACCTCCAGTGCCATTGAAGAGTGTGGGTTTCGCGTTCATGAAGTCCTTTTAAGAACACTACTTCCGGTGTCCCTAGCTACTTTCTTGGTTTTGAGGCTGAGTACCACCTCCTGACCCGCCTGTACCAACGAGATTCATTTGCGATATGGTAGCAGCCACAGTAGCATTGACAACTGCTTGAAACATGGTGGGATCAAATGGAGAGGTAGGTGGTGGTGGAGGAGGATTTTTGTTCTTTGATCTGGGTTTTTTCTTGGGAGACATCTTGATCTATAATAGTTAGGAAAGAGAGGATCATAAGTCCTCTGAATTGAATCAAGAGATATGGAACAAGAGATAACTCATTATGACAGGTATAGAGTTCTATTAAGTGATAAAACAGGAAGGAGTTATCAAAGCAGATAAACTATCTCTAAGGAAGGAGTGAGTAGTAACACTCGAAATGCATTTCTACGATGTACTCGGCTCTGGCTAAAATACTCCCATAGTATTTTATGTTTCGCTGCAACGACGAATCATTGTTTGGATGTTAGGTAAGTTTTAGGCATGTTGCACACCACAGTCACTCCCAAGCACATGTTGGTCGTGTCTCGAATGAATATAGTTGATCAGGCTATATTGACCCTAGACACGACTACATAACTGTCCAGGTTTAACCGCAACATACAACATCCAGTTACTTATGTTTTCTTCTACTCGTAGTTATGATTCCCGGTGGTTAGGTATACTTATATACTTTTGAAAATACTTATATTTTAAAGTATACTTTTAGTTCATAGCACTTTGGCCCCTTAATGTTTATAGTCTTATACCATGTAAGTTTTGGTATACTAGTTCACTATAAACAATGTAACAATGTGAATTTTCAAAACAATTTTTTTATTTTTCAAACAAAATAAACCATCATATAATATTCTCAAATCTCATGTTTAGCAAATGTCATCATAATAAAAATACATCCGAAGATCATAAAATAAATCTTCCGTTAGTGTGTACAGATCATGCCGACGCCTTCCCACGGTCCTCGCTAGTACCTGAAACACATAACACAACAACTGTAAGCATAAATGCTTAGTGAGTTCCCTAAAATACTACTTACACACATACGCCTTTCCAGGCCATGACCTTCCGGTCCATGTGTCTCAGGGGACTTCCGTCCCAACCCGGTAAACGTTTCGGTCCTACATGTCTCAACCTTCCGCTCCACATCACAATGCCTTCCGGCCCATAACATAATGCCTTCCGGCCCATAACGTAATGCCTTCCGGTCCATCACATAATGCCTTCCGTCCCATATCAAGAATAACATACATAGCACATACAAAACGGGTAACTAATCACATACAATGCATATATCATATAGCATATCCGACATTCCGGTCACACACAGGTACCCTTCCAGGTACAGTATAGTGAGAAGACTCACCTCTTATATCTCGGTAAATCACTGACTCGGTAGAAATACGATCTAGCCTCCACCTAACACATAAAACAAATACTCCCATAAATATAACTACATTCCAACCTTTCCTTAGAAGGGTAAAAGACCATTTTACCCCTCTTCTGGCTCAAAAGGCCTCACTACTAACCAAACCCTAAAAGTCAACCAAAGTCAACGGTCAACTTTGACCCGACTCGACCAGTGCCCTTGGGCAACTCAGTGAGTCCACCTGTGTCTACTTAACTCCTTAGTCCCATTTAACACGTCGAGTCCCTCCCTTTACTCTATGAGTCCCCAGGCAAGAATCACGGGGCTACCCTAACTCAACTCGCCGAGTCCCAAGAACAACTCGACGAGTACATGCATGCATAAATTCTATTTACCTCCTGAGGTCAGATCCATTCCTCAAATCCATAGATCGGACCTTCCCAAGCAATATAATCACGTAAAGCTCGAAATTTGATGCTTATATACATACATAATGGCATCAAATGGTGATCTAGTCCAAAAAACGGCAACCTAAGTCCAATCATCCCACAAGAACTCATAAAGCTTAATGGATTGAAGTCTCTGGACCTCTTTAAGTCTGGATCCAAAGCATAGACTCGATAAGGGACCAATTGATCCACATAAACATCCTCAAAAGAGGTTAGAAAACCCTAATCTCTAAGTTCAATACCAAAACTGAAGAAGGTCCGAATGAATACCTCAAGTTGAAGTCTCTGGACTCTGAAACCACTTGAATCACACCTCCTTTAGCCTCCTCTTGCTCT
This sequence comes from Lactuca saligna, assembly GCF_052625555.1. Lineage (NCBI taxonomy): Eukaryota > Viridiplantae > Streptophyta > Magnoliopsida > Asterales > Asteraceae > Lactuca > Lactuca saligna. The sequence continues at coordinate 212,576,311 of NC_136419.1, forward strand.
TGATCACCTTCTTTTTGCCAAACCAAGGATAGAAAGATCATTTATGACTTCTCCTTCCTTTCAAACGATATAGTTCACTAAGGGTGCTCTCAAGGGACTGGTAGTCGCAATGGAAGGCTAAGAGTGCCCTTAAATAGGCTCCAACCCCGGAGAATTAGGGTTTCATTAAACAGCGTGGACTCGCCGAGTCCACTCATGGACTCCCCGAGTCTAATGCGAACCCAGATGATCAACCACGACCCTACTCGACGAGTCTACGCATCAACTCACCGAGTTCCTTCACATAAACCAAAAATAAATATTTAAATAATACACCTGGGATTCAGGATGTTACAATTCTCCCCCACTAGAATCAAACTTCGTCCTCGAAGTCTCATTCTACAAATAAGTCAGGATGCTGCTCACGCATCTCGCGCTCCGGCTCCCAAGTCAGCTTTGATCCCTTCCTATGCTGCCATACACTTGCACCAAAGACACTTCCTTGCTCCTCAGAACCTTGACCTTCCGATCCCTAATTGCCACCGGTCTCTCAACATAGTTCAGGCCTGCATCCACCTAAATATCCTCTAATGGCACCACTGTCGGCTCGTCGGCTATACACTTCCTCAACTGCGACACATGAAATGTGTCGTGAATTTGACCCAACTCCGCAGGTAGATCCAAACGGTAGGCTACCCTGCCCACCCTCGTGATTACTCTGAAAGGTCCAATATATCGAGGCCCCAACATGCCCCTTTTCCCTTAATCATGTCCTCCACGGACTTGGCATCCCAGGTAGTTGCCTCCAAAGTAGGTGCCTGACGTACTGGCACCGCGTACTCCCATGGAAGTCCCTTTACGTACTTATGAATTTTCGTTAGTTCATCCGGAACAAGACACAAGGCAAACTCCATCTTTTCTGTGAAGTTGTCTGTGTATTCATCGATTGACATGTTTCTCTTCTTCAGGGTTAGAAACTGGTTCTCTAACTCTAGCAGGTCTTGGGCTGAGCAATACTTTCGTTTGAATTGCACCAGAAATTCTGCCCATGTCAGTTGCAGGGGCTTGTTGGGGCATAAAGTCTTCCCCAAGGTATTCCACCAACGTACAGCGCCTCCTCGAAACTAACGCACTGAAAACGTGGTCTGTAGCTTTCCTCTGCAACCGCACGTCATGAAAGCTAACTCCATCTCCGAGATCCAATCCATGACCCCGATTGGATCTTCCTTTCTCATGAAAGTCGATGGCTTGCAAGTCAGAAAATCCTTGTACTTGCATCCATTCCTCTCGACTTCGTCACCCTGGTTGTTTTGTTGAACTATTGGTGGGTTGGCTTGACCAACAATCCCACTGTAGTTTCCCTCCTCAGTCTGCCCTTCGTTCCACTCGGGCTGTTCGATCTGAATAGTTGCTTCCTCTCGATTTTGTTGGAGCTAGAGTCTGGTTTCCTCCATTTGACGATCCAACATCGTCTGGATCATCACTTGCACTCCGACCATTGTTACTGGCTCAGCAGCGGCTACCACAACGGGTATCTGTTCAATTACTGTGGGTTGGTTTCTGTTCCCATTTGCATTCACGTTTCCGCTACGCGTCCTTTCCATCTTGATCTATACACCGAATAAGGTGAATTTAGATCTTTATTTGGGATAGACGTTTAAATCGTCCTTATCTCTCCGAAACGTTTAGATGCTAGTTCTAATATCGTAGTCATACGTTTAGAATCCTAAACACATAAGGTTTCCAGATCCAGTCGGCAACAGACCATAGATCCGAACAAAATAACAACATATCATGCATAAAGCATTTAGCACATAAAAGCATTTTAGGCACAATTCCTAAAATAAGTGATATTGCCATATTTATACTTATTTTTAGGCAGTATTTAAGTACATTTTTATTAATAAATTGATAATATGTTCAGAATAGTGATATTTATGAGTTTAAATTGTTATTTTCAGTCAATACAAAGGATTTTCGAAGAGAGGGACCAGAGGTGACAAAATGGGGAACATGGGAGGCTTGGAAGACAAAAAAATAATAAATTCATGATAAGAGCTTAATTCACGACGTGGCGGTGAAGCCCACGACGTGGCACGAGTGTTCCAGAAGATAAACATCGCGACGCGGAGGATTTCCTTGAAGGATATGTTTTACTTGAAGCCCACGACGTGGCGCAGGTTTTTGAGGATTATATAAGTCCTCCTATTATTACGAATAAAAGGACTTTTGGCAGAAGAAAAGGAGCTCCAGGGGACGTTTCAGAAGAGAAGAAAGGTCCTGGAAGAGGGATTTCAACACCAAAAGAAGTAAAGTTTATATTTAGTTGATTATGAACATGTCTTTCATTAGTTTTAGCTGTGTTAGTTTAATTACTATGATGAGCAGCTAAATCTAGCTACTTTTGCTTAGCTAGATGATGCTTTGGAATTATGAATAGTTATATGTTTATGGATTAATTTGAGTTGGTAAGAATTGTTTGTGTTTGATTTGTATAACCTAGCATGTTATTATTTGTTTATCTAATTGCTAGATTGCATGTTCTGTGTAGCTTAGTGACCATGAAACTGCATGAACTTGTTTACCTAATAATTTAGTGAACATTAAATTGTTAGAGCTAGGATTGACCAATCTTAGTTAGTAATTAGACTGAATAAATCTTAGCTGTGCTAGAGAACGTGAATTGTGACCATAATTGCGTTTATACAACAAATCTTACATAGCATATCTACATTCATAATTAGTTCTGTGTTTAATTATGTGTGAACATACATGGTTTAACATGAATTAGTTACTTATTGGTAAGAGAGAACTAAATTACTAATATAACTAAAGCCCAACTTAATAACCCATAATCATTAGTTAGCCATAAGGAAGAAGTGGATTCAACTAAGCAAGAGTGTGTTTTTATTTAATTTGATTAAGTTCATCTGATCTTGCAAAATCAGATAAAACCCTTTCTTAAATTTGTTAATAAATTAGGTTAATTTAATAGTAAGTAGATTAATTAGTAACACCGTTCCCTGTGATCGACACCCGACTTACCTAAGCCATACTGTAATCTGACTAGGTACACTGCCTATAAGTGCATAGTTAGTCCTAGTTTGTTAGGTTATAAATATTAAAATTAGTGGGTACTTTTGTGCACATCAATAAGCTAGCGCTCACACCTCACAATCATCACTTAGCATTCTAAGTTTAAGTCTAGAAATCCTACAAATTCCTAGTTCGCTTAAACTAATGCTCTGATACCAACTGTGACATCCCCAAAATCACGGCCAGAAAAGACCGGTTTTGTTTATACTTTATTTCAAAATCAGAGTTATCTTTTAATAAAAAGGATTGCGGAATTTGTCCCAAAACAATAATATGATAAAGATTTATCAAAAGCATTTCCATAGAAATGTATTTCATTAAAAGTCTCGTGATGTCATGTTCGTACAGATCAAAAGTATAAACAGTACAATATAAGCCTTACTACATTATTTCATATCTACAGGCCTATATCCGTAATCCCTCGTCCGAAACATCACACCTATGCTCATGCACCACTACCTGTAATACATAAAACTGAGTGGGTTAGGCTTGGGAGCCTGGTGAGCACATAGGTTTTTCAACCCACAATAAATAAGTTTATTAATTTCATCAATCAACAATAACCCGATTACCCGTTCTCGTTATCCTCACTTTACGTCCCTAACACCTATCATAAGGGACCTAGCCTAAGGATCATCATCGGGACGGACACTACTGCTAAGGGGATTCCTCAGCAATAAATGTCCTAATAGGCAACCATGTGGGGGATGGAGTACACCGGTGAACACATCGTTCACAACACCTACAGGTTGCGAGCCTGCTAGTGTTCCACTGGACTGTCTAGAAGAGTCCGTGGTCATCATCTATACTCCGCTAGATGACTGGATCAACAACAACAACATTGAGGCCTCTCATCATTTTATCACACATCGTCTTATTACATCTACCCATGTTTTACCCCAACATTTTTGTAGATATAAAATACATATACAGTTTAAATCATTTAAAACTTGTATAAAAACATTCATCCAGCATAGATAACAAGTATACAGATAATATGCACACATAGCACGTAATATATAAAATCCTTCATATTTATGTGTAAGATGAAAGTAACTATGCACTCACCTGAAAGGTGGTGACTCAGCACTCGGACAGCGCTTCGGTACACTCAAAACGATTTTCCTTCGATAAAACCTAGTACCAATACCACTAGGGTTTAGTCTAACGATAACCGCGATTAATTAATAGTCTAGCTATTATTATTATTATATAAGCGTTAAAAGATACTTATATAACCTATAATAATAGCACAAGTACTTATTATAAGGTCCTAATAACATTACTATATTAAAACGTAAGCTAAACTTAAGATAGGTTAGGTGTAGCTCACTTACAACGGGTTTTCTCGAAAACCAGGCTTCGCTGGTGCAGCGTTCCCGAGTCGAAAGACCCCTTTTCTCGGGACATCCTTGGGGCTTCCTTCGGGTGCTAGGGGCTTTTCCTAGACTTTAGGGGGCTTAAGGAGTCTTAGAGAGAGATTCTAGAGAGAGAAAGTGAAGTTGGAAGGTCTGAGAAATGAGGATGCCCCGACACCCTTTTTATAGACTGGAAATCACCAAAACTCCTCGAGTTTACCTGAAACTCGTCGATTTTTATGGCCAGGTGTCACCATTTGGTGGCTAGCCTTGGAGAGGAAGCAACGGCCAGGATTGCGCCACGTCACCCGATTTCGCACTGCAGCCTCTCGACTTAGAAAAATCATAACTCTCGCATACGAGCTCCGTTTTTGACGTTATTTTTTTCCACGCATAGGTAAAAACAAGATCTACAACTTTCATTTTGACTCCATTGGCTAATTCTTGACCGATCTTAAATTTAACAGTTGGAGGAGATTAGACTGCTAAATGATCGTGAATAATTCGTAACTCTTTCATACGGACTCCGTATTCGTCTGTCTTTTTATCATTGAGTTCCTATTAATGAGATCTTCAACTCTCATTTAGGTCGCGTAAGCCAAAAACTGCTCGAACTAAAATTCGAGTTTCGGGCTGTACACTGCTAAGTCGAAACTTCGAAAAATCATAATTTCCTCATACGAAGTAAGATTTGGGTGTTCTTTGTATCGACGCTCTTATTTTAACATATTCTACAACTTTTGTTTAGATTGCTAAGTCTAAATCTCGCTCTATCGTAAATTCACTATTTATGCTTCCCGGTGCCGTGCCGTTTTTGCCGTAAAACTTCGACATGCCATAACTTCTTCGTTATAACTCGAATTTCAGCATTCTTTATATGTACGGAAACCTTGAGACATATTATACAACTTTATGTAGAGATATCAGGCTTATCTCACAGTTTAATTTTGACGTTTATTTTTTTTATTCTTTATTAATTATACATTTATAATTAAATTATAAGCACATAAATACACATAATTCACATAATACTCAAATATTTCATCTTTATTACTTCAAAAAGAGTTACAAGAGTTGACCTAGACTATTACATTGACAAAAATGCTTAGCCCTGAAACCCGGGCGTTAGAATTCTCTCCCCCTTAGGATGATTCCGTCTCGGAATCATGCATCAGCAAAAAAATGTGGATAGCGACTCATCATGTCATCCTCTGTTTCCCAAGTGAGATTCGGCCCATTCGAATGTTTCCATCAGACTAGCACTAAGTCGACTATCTTGCGTCGTAACTTCTTAGTCTTACGGTCAACAATTGCCTCAGGCTTTTCGATCAACCTTTTATTCTCATCCATCCTTAACTCTGAGATTGGAATTATGTCGGGAACATCTCCCATGAATTTCCTCAAATAACACACATGGAAGTTGTTATGAATACCATTGAGTTCTTTGGGCAATTCCAACTTGTAAGCTTGATTCCCAATCTTCTGAAGAACTTTGAACGGTCCAATAAACCTTGGACTCAACTTTCCTCGTTTCCCAAATCGTATAAGTCCCTTCCACGGTGAGACTTTAAGCAAAACGGAATCCCCAACTTCGAAGGTTATCGGTCATCTTTTCTTGTCGGCATAGCTCTTCTGACGATCATGGGCTGTTAACATTCTTTCCTTAATCACCTTCATTTTCTCAGCAGTCTCATGGACTACCTCGGGGCCCATAAACTGCTTCTCTCCAGCTTCAAGCCAACAAGACGGCGTACGAAACTTTTTTCCATACAAGGCTTGATAAGGTGCCATCTTGATGCTCGAGTGAAAACTATTGTTGTAGGAAAATTCTACTAGAGGTAAGTGCTCGTCCCAATTCCCTTAGAATTCGAGGGTACATGCTCTCAGCATATCTTCCAGCGTCTGAATCGTTCTTTCACTCTGACCATTAGTTTGCGGATGGTAAGTAGTACTCAAACATAATTTCATACCTAATTCCTCTTGCAGACTCCTCCAAAACCTCGATGTGAAACAACTATGACAATCAGATACAATTGTAAGAGGGACACCGTGAAATCTTACAATTTCCTTCACGTAAGCATTTGCGAGCTTATCCATAGACCACTTCTCGTTGGCTGCTATGAAGTGTGCACCCTTGGTGAAGCGATCCACGACTACCCAAATCATGTCGTGTCCGCTCTTCGTCCTAGGAAGTTTACTCACAAAATCCATGGTGATGTCTTCCCATTTACCCATGGGTACAGGTAAAGGTTCTAAACTCCCATATGGTTTTTGATGTTGTGCCTTAACTCTCGCACATGTTACGCACTCGGCCACATACTTCGCAACATCGAGCTTCATCGTCGGCCACCAGTAGTAGGGTTTTAGGTCCCTATACATTTTAGTGCTACCAGGATGAATTGAGTACATGGTCTTATGTGCTTCTTCCATCAGAAGATCTCTTATTCCTCCCGTCTTAGGTACCCAAATTCGATCTTGGAATACCTTCAGTCCTCGACTGTTTGTACTGAACACTAACGTTCTTCCCAAACGTTCTTCCTTTCGGTTATTCTTCTCTAAAGCTTCTTCTTGAGCTTTCCTGATACTTTCCACAATCGTCGAGACGAATTCAATTCTTAACGCTTTTGGCCTTTTCCTTTCAAGATTGACTTTCCGACTGAGAGCATCAACAACAATATTTGCTTTACCCGGGTGGTAAAGTATCTCACAGTCGTAGTCCTTGAGAAGTTCTAGCCAACATCGTTGCCTCATGTTCAACTCCTTCTGATTAAAGTGATACCGGAGACTCTCATGATCAGTGAAGAGCTTGCACTTCGTGCCGTAGAGGTAATGCCTCCATATCTTTAAGGCAAATACTACCGCTACCAACTCCAGATCATGAGTGGGGTAGTTCTTTTCGTGGTATTTCAATTGTCGAGATGCGTATGCTATCACCTTTTCTCTTTGGGTCAGAACACAACCCAACCCGACTCTAGATGCATCACTATAAACCGCGAAATCTTCGACTCCATCGGGTAGAGAAAGTATCGGTGCTTCACATAACTGTTGGAATAGTGTCTAAGGCTGCAAGTATATTAGGCAAGTATTTGATCCGGTTGTGCATGGTCCTTTTGGGTTGCCTTCACCATAGCAACTTGATGGATGATTTGTTAAGAAAGAGTAAATATTATAAGGAATAATATATGGTTATTTGATTAATATAAGTCATAGATTAATTGGAATTAATTTGGTGACTTAAAGAGATTAATTAAATAAGAGGGTATAAACTGTCAATTGTTTGATAGTTACACTTTAGACTATAAATCCTTATCCTAGATAGGATGGACGATTTCTAGGGCTTGGATAAGCCAAAATCGTCCATAGGGTTATCAAGGAAAGGATATGGATCAACTTAAAGTCTAAGTTATCCAATTAGGGTTTAGGTTGTAACCCTTAAGGAGTCTACAAGTATAAATAGACCCTAGGGGTGAGGGAATTCGACACACCATCTAAAGTAGAGATACTCTGGCCAAATTCCTCCCCTCTCCTATCTCCTAAATCATCTTGCTTGCTATTGGTGTTTGTAAGCCATTAGAGGAGTGACATTTGTGACTCTAGAAGCTCCAAGACAACAAGATCAACAAGCAACTCAAAGGTATGATTCTAGATCTGTTTCAATGTTGTTATTTAACCTAATTAGGCATTAGAAGTCTTGGATTCAAAGCATGTTTAATTAGAAAGCCTAGATCCAAGCATTAGGGTTTTGCATGCGCACATAGGAATGTTCTTATGGCCAAAACCCATCAGTGGTATCAGAGCCTAGCTTGGTTTTCTTTAAATTGTTGCTTGATAAACTAAAACAAACCTGCAAAATTCGATTTTCGGTTTATGAGTCATGTACTCGGCGAGTTCCAAAGTGGACTCGGCGAGTAGGCCTGTACTCGGCGAGTCCGAGCGTCTGGATTAGGAAAAACCGGGATTTTTCAATGTTTATCTTATGGAAACTTGCCTTAATCATATTAGATCAACCCTAATCCGATTTTTTGATATATATGACTATTATCTTGATCAAATTAAAGATATTTATCATCTAATAAAATATTTAATTTCCTTATGTGATAAATGATTAATTATTTTGATAATTATCTTAAAAGAAATCTTGGATAAATCAAATAAAGATAATTAGGATATTAATTGTTAATTGGAATTATTTGTTATTTGATCCTTCATGTTTTAAATGTTTAAAACCTACTCTAAAGTTTTGAAATTTATATTTGTGATTAAAAGTTTTAATTTAGACAACTTAAATTTCAAACCCTAGATTTTAAAAGGTTTTAAAATACAACCCTATACAAATATGATATTACTAGAATAATATATATATGTATAACTAAATGCTAGTCTTACCGTTAGTAGGCCTCATTCACGAAGCCGATCTATAAGGTGGGTATAAGGTTGTGGCCTATAAAATGGCGCTTAATGGGTGTACACTCACACCCACCGCATGCTTGATTGGTGGAGGGTCGTTAGCCGAACGGGTAGAATAGGGCAACCTCATCTTCTCATTAAAAGTATAATAAGAAATACAAAGTAACTACACGTTTTAAAAAATTTCCCAATCTTAGTTACTTTAGGAAAAGTGAATTGATGCAATCACATGAAATTACACTTTGCACCTTGCTAAGAAGTTAGTGGAGCGTGTGTGGTTTACCGGCACACTAATTGGTTCTAAGCGAAGGTGGCGAAGGGTGATTCATTGTTTATCATAGTTCGATGGAGCATGTGTGGTTTACCGGCACATCGAATAGGTGATCGTTACAATGAAGGCACCATGTGAATTTGCATGGTAATTCACACCCGCTTTGTGATCCTCGGCATCCCAGCCACAAACGAGAGGGGCATATCGAGATTTAAACATGCCATTGAATAGTTCAATGAATCTCATCCGAATCTAGGAATTCTCAAAAACACTTAGGACTAATAGTTTAAGTTTTGTAATGGAGAATTAGTGAATCATCATTCACTTACCTTCAATTTATTTGCATGTTAGATTACGGCATCCCTTTTCTAGTATGTAAATGTTATTGTTGGATCCTAGCCCTAATTTTTCTTATTGGGTGATAATTAGGGATTCTTATTCTAATCTATCTTTGTCCTTTTCTAATTGAAGATGTCAAACGCAAACAACGCTGCTGCTAGTTCTTTCACGTTGATGAGCCTTTGCCAAAAGGTCACCTTCGATGGAACGAACTTTAGCGAATGGATAAGATACATTCGCACCATTGCTCGCTATGAGGATAAAGAGTATGTCCTCGATGAAAAGCTCGAGAAAATCAACCCCAAAGTTGCTACTCCCGAAGAAATCACCGCCTTTGAAACTCATGAGCGAGATGCAACGAAGGTACATTGCATCATGATCGCCACCATGAACTCCGAATTCCAAAAGTCCTACGAGGACATGTATCCATACGAGATGCATCAAGACTTGTTGGGGAGATACCACCAAAACGTGAGACAAGAGCGTTATGAGATTTTCACTAACATGATCTCCGCTAAGATGGGTCATGGAGAATCTCTTACCATGCACCTGCAAAAGATGCAAAGGTATGTCGACCGCCTTCGCAAGTTAAATGTTGACTTCGGTGAAGACTTGGCGATCGACATGGTGCTTCACTCTTTGCCTCCAATGTACAACCAATTTAGGATGACCTACCACATGAATAAAGAAGAGGTCACCCTAAGCAAACTCCAAGGTCTCTTGAGGGTCGCTGAGAGCAACTTCAAGGACAAGTCTGTTGCACCAACTCCCAATCCGTCCGCTGCTCCTGTCTTGGCTATTGGTCAAGGGAAGGGAAAGAAGAGGAAAGCTTCATCGAATAACTATCGCAAGGTGAAAGCCCGAGATGGTGCCTCTTCTAGTGGGACCAAAGTTGATCCCGCTAAGCCCTGCTCCAACCCAAAGGAGGCAGAGTGCCACCACTGCCACAAGATAGGACATTGGAAGAGAAGCTGCCCGGATTACCTGCAAGCGATCAAGGAAGGAAAGATCAAGCCATCTTTCGCAGGTATATACACAATCAAATCTAATGATTCTAATCATGCTATTTCTTGGGTTCTTGATACCGGTTGTGGTTATCACATTTGTTCTAATGTGCAGGGACTAAGAAGAAGTAGGGATGTAGAGCAAGGAAGGATCAATCTAATCATGGGGAACAGAAGATCGTCGCCTGTGACCAAGATTGGAGTGTATTCTTTAGTGCTTAGGAATAGTTTGGTTTTAGATTTGAACAATTGTTGCTATTCGCCAGAAATGGCTAGAAACATCATTTCATTTCATGGTTTATATAGACAAGGATTTAGATTTTCTTTTAATAATGAGAATGGTTCTATTTTGACTTATCTAAATGGTGTCTTTTACTTTGAAGCTATACCATGTAATGGAATATATGAAACTGTTATGATTGTTGATAACTTAGGAAATGATGTTTTGAATATTGATTCCTCCACTAGTATGGATAAATCATCCTTGTGGCATTGCCGTTTTGGACATGTCAACAAGAAACACATAGCCCAACTCCAAAAGGATGGAGTGTTGGAGTCATTCGACCTTAGGGAAGATGACACATCCGAGTCTTGTTTACTTGGAAAGATGACTAAGTCACCCTTCACGAGTACTTGTGAAAGGGGCGAGGGGCTATTGGACCTAATACATACCGATGTATGTGGACCCTTTAGATCAACCACGAAGGATGGGAACCGCTTCTATGTGACTTTTACCGATGACCATAGTAGATATGGGTATATCTACTTAATCAAGCAAAAGTCAGACACCTTTGAAAAGTTCAAAGAGTTCAAGAATGAAGTGGAGAATCAATTGGGCAGGAAAATCAAGATGCTTCGATCCGATCGAGGAGGAGAGTACCTAAGTCTTGAATTTCACGATTATCTCAAGGAGTGTGGAATAGTTTCGCAATTGATGCCTCCTAGGACACCGCAGTTGAATGGTGTGGCAGAAAGGCGTAATCGAACCTTATTGGATATGGTTCGCTCTATGATGAGTCGTGCTTCACTACCTATCTTCTTTTGGGGGTATGCCTTAGAGACTGCCGCCCATATCCTTAACCGAGTCCTTACTAAGAAGGTTGCCAAAACACCTCACGAGATGTGGACAGGCAAAGCTCCCTCGTTGTCACATATCAAGGTTTCGGGTTGCGAGGCTTTCGTAAGACGAGATACTCACGACAAGCTTGAACCTCGAAGTCAGCGATGTATTTTCATCGGCTACCCGCAAACATCCTTTGGATATCTCTTCTATAGACCGAAAGACAATGTTCTCTTTGTTGCGAGGAGAGGAGTTTTCTGAGAGCGAGAACTCATAAGCCAAGGAGACAGTGGGAGGCAAATCGAACTTGAAGAAATTCAAGAGTCGATAGATGAAGGAACCTCTACCGCTGGCATTCAACCCGAGGAGGAAACTCCGGTTGAACCGATTGACAAATCCTTACCTCTCAGACGTTCCGATAGATTTAGAGTTCAACCCCAGTTTTATGGTTTTCATATTACTACCGAAGGGGACACGTATATTAGTGATGGTACACTAGTAAATCTTGATGAACCTAATATCTATAAGGAAGCCATGGCAGGCCCGGAGTCTGCGAAATGGAAAGAGGCAACGGATAGCGAGATCCAATCCATGTACGATAACCAAGCTTGGAATTTGGTTGATTATGTGCCTGAACGTAAGACCGTTGGGTGCAAATGGATCTTCAAGAAGAAGACCGACGTGGATGGGAACGTACACACATATAAAGCGCGATTGGTCGCGAAGGGCTTTACTCAAACTCCCGTCGTTGACTATGATGAGACCTTCTCACCAGTTGCGAAGATTAAATCTATTAGAGTGATGCTAGCAATTGCCGCATTTCATGATTATGAGATTTGGCAAATGGATGTCAAGACCGCTTTCCTTAATGGAAAGTTGGCTGAGTACCATACGCTTCCGCAGTTGGCTCAATCATGTACACTATGACTTGTACTCACAGATGGAATCTTTGCTTCGAAGCATCCGAATAGAGTGTGTAAGCTTGAGAAGTCCATTTATGGACTTAAGCAAGCGTCTCGCAGATGGAATCTTTGCTTCGATGAGAAAGTAAAGAGTTTGGATTTGTACGAAGCGAAGACGAATCTTGTGTATATGTCAAAGCCAGTGGGAGTATAGTAAGCTTTCTCGTTCTATATGTCGATGACATATTACTCATAGGGAACGACATCCCGACTCTGCAGGAGGTTAATTCCTGGCTCGGGAAGTACTTCGCTATGAAGGACCTCGGAGAGGCTTCTTACATTTTGGGAATAAGGATAGTAAGAGAAAGAAGTAAGAGACTAATTGGACTTAGTCAGAATACTTACTTAGAGAAGGTACTAAAACGTTTTAGTATGGAAAACTCAAAGAAGGGAGAACTACCGATACAAGGAAATGCCAAGTTGAGTAAGACTCAAAGTCCGAGTACCGACGCTGAGATAGCAGAAATGAGCCGAGTACCATACGCTTCCGCAGTTGGCTCAATCATGTACACTATGACTTGTACTCGCCCTGATGTAGCCTTCGCTTTGAGCATGGTTAGCAGATATCAAGGGAACCCTGGCAAAGCACATTGGATTGCGGTGAAGAACATCCTTAAGTAGCTTCGGATGACGAAAGAATGGTTCTTAGTCCTTGGAGGGAGTGATGACTTGAGGTGCGAGGGTATAGTGACGCCAGCTTTCAGACCGACAGGGACAACTACCGTTCACAGTCGGGCTGGGTCTTTACCCTAAATGGAGGAGTAGTGACATGGAAGAGTTCGAAGCAGGAAACCGTAGCTGATTCAACGTGCGAATCAGAGTACATTGCAGCGAGCGAAGCGTCGAAGGAGGCAATATGGCTAAAGAACTTCATTGGTGATCTTGGAGTTGTGCCGGCCATAAAGGAGCCCATGGAGATTTTCTGTCATAACGAAGGTGCGGTTGCCTTGACCAAGGAACCGAGGGATCATGGTAGATCTCGACATATCGACAGAAAATATCACTTCATTAGACATCGTGTAGAAGAAGGACAGCTCGTAGTGAAGAGAATATCATCAGAAGATAACCCAGCAGATCCGCTTACGAAGGGACTGAGTAGGGTTAAGCACTTGCAGCATGCTAGGAGTATTGGGCTGAATGATGATATTAGTATAGATCAGATAGTGTTAGAACGTATAATAGATAAATGTAATTAACATTTGATGATTAAATAAAGGAGTTTTATTTATGAGTAAAGTTACTGTCACATGTTAATTGTTTAACTATTGTTTCACTTTGCATGTTTTGACTTCCAGAATAATTGAGTTTATTAGGAATAATCGAATTATTCAAATGGTCCACAATCGTTCATATGTTGGGAGTAGATATGAATGAAGATTGTCATGAATTGGTGTGTAGAATGTCTAAATGGTGTTAGACATAGCAAGGGTTGCTGCAACGTTCATGAGTGCTTATGAACTGGTTTTGAGCATTGGAATAAACCCGCGCTTGCTGGAATCACTTTATGGAATACGATATAAAAGGTGATCGCAAGACGATAATATCATATAGTCTTAAAACCTAGATATATGGTTTATTATTTGTTAATTGATTGTACATTGATAATGTGAAAACGCATCAGTAACTTGGTGTTATAAAACGCATTGTTGTGTATAGTTGGTTAATGAATAAGTAAATGCATATAAGTCGAAGTTTATCTATAAATTTTATCCTAAGAGGGTAGAAGAGATATCTTGGCCACTCGATGATTGATTTGACTTATGTGCCGGGCCCGGTCAGAACTGAATTGATGTGTTTGATTAAGTTCTATGTCAAATAAATCGGAGATCGAGAAATCAAATGCTTGACTAACCATTGCATAAGATTGTCGGCATGATATCTAACAGAGGACTGTAAGATCCCTTATCTAAAGGACAAGATTGATTAGATCAGAGTTGACAGCGTCTTTGAGAGCTACGATTGCAAACCGAATTGTACTTGTATAGTTACTAGACTTATCCAAGTGGGAGACTGTTGGAATAGTGTCTAAGGCTGCAACTATATTAGGCAAGTATTTGATCCGGTTGTGCATGGTCCTTTTGGGTTGCCTTCACCATAACAACTTGATGGATGATTTGTTAAGAGAGAGTAAATATTATAAGGAATAATATATGGTTATTTGATTAATATAAGTCATAGATTAATTGGAATTAATTTGGTGACTTAAAGAGATTAATTAAATAAGAGGGTATAAACTGTCAATTGTTTGATAGTTACACTTTAGACTATAAATCCTTATCCTAGATAGGATGGACGATTTCTAGGGCTTGGATAAGCCAAAATCGTCCATAGGGTTATCAAGGAAAGGATATGGATCAACTTAAAGTCTAAGTTATCCAATTAGGGTTTAGGTTGTAACCCTTAAGGAGTCTACAAGTATAAATAGACCCTAGGGGTGAGGGAATTCGACACACCATCTAAAGTAGAGATACTCTGGCCGAATTCCTCCCCTCTCCTCTCTCCTAAATCATCTTGCTTGCTATTGGTGTTTGTAAGCCATTAGAGGAGTGGCATTTGTGACTCTAGAAGCTCCAAGACAACAAGATCAACAAGGAACTCAAAGGTATGATTCTAGATCTGTTTCAATGTTGTTATTTAACCTAATTAGCCATTAGAAGTCTTGGATTCAAAGCATGTTTAATTAGAAAGCCTAGATCCAAGCATTAGGGTTTTGCATGCGCACATAGGAAAGTTCTTATGGCCAAAACCCATCAATAACTTCTTCTTTAGCTTCTCGAACGCCTCATCGTGTTTCTCACTCCATGTATACGTAGCTCCTTTATGGGTCAAAGCTGTTAATGGAGCAGCTATCGAAGAAAAGCCTTGGATAAATCGTCCGTAACATCTGGCTAATCCTAGAAAGCTTCGAATCTCCGTGGGACTCTTCGGACGTTCCCACTTCATTACAGCCTCGATCTTGGCGGGGTTAACCATTATTCCCTCTTGGTTAACAACATGATCCAAGAATTGGACTTCCCGTATCCAAAAGTCGCATTTGGAGAACTTTGCAAAAAGCTTCTCCTTCTTTAACACCTCCAACACTTCTCGTAGATGCTTTCCATGCTCCTCCTGGCTTTTCGAGTAGATGAGAATGTCGTCGATGAACACTATCACAGATTTATCGAGGAATGGTTTACAAATCCTATTCATCAAATCCATGAATGCTACTGGAGCATTGGTTAGTCCGAATGACATAACCAAGAACTCGTAGTGTCCATATCTTATTCTAAGTGCATTGTTCTCAATATCCTGCTCTCTCACCTTCAGCTGATGATATCCTGACCTGAGATCGATCTTTGAGAAGTAGCTCGAACCTTGCAGCTGATCGAATAGGTCATCAATCCTCGACAATGGATACTTGTTCTTCACCGTTGCCTTATTCAGCTCTCGGTAGTCTATGCACATCCTCATGCTTCCGTCCTTCTTCTTTACGAATAACACCTGAGCTCCCCAAGGTGATGAACTAGGTCGAATGAAACCGTTGTCCAACAGCTCCTGAAGTTGCGTCATAAGCACCTTCATCTCCGTCGGTGCTAATTGGTAAGGTGCGTTTGCTATTGGTGTTGTTCCTGGTAACAAGTCTATACGAAACACCACTTGCATATCAGGTGGTAATCCCCCAAGATCTTCGGGAAAGACTTCCGGATAATCACACACAACCGGTATATTCTACACCTCTTTCTTCTCCTTCTTAGCATCGATTACGAATGCCAAGGACGATGCACATCCCTTGGACAAACATTTCCTGGCTTTCATCAGGGAGATGATTCCAGAATTCACTCTGCGTTTATCCCCGTACACCATAAATGATTCCTTTCCGGGTGGGTTCACCCTTACTATCTTCTTTCGGCATAATATCTCGACATCGTTGACGCTAAGCCAATCCATACCCAAAACGATGTCGAAACTATTTAACTCTATGGGTAATAGTTCCTCATGGAATTCGTTTCCGTTTAGGTCAATGAGGATGTTCCTAATATGATTACTAATGGGTACGAATTTGCCACTGGCAACTTCTACAATCAGGGCATTATCAAGTTTTTCTACAGGTAATGCTAATTTCGCACTAAATTTATGCGACACAAAGGAGTAGTTGGCTCCGGAATCAAACAGTATATTTGTAGGCAAACCATTTACAAGAAAGGTACCTGAAGCGACGTCTGCTGCCTCCTTTGCAGCCTCGAGCGTCATCTGGAAGGCTCTCGCCTTCGGCTTTGGTGGTATGTTGGGTCTTCCTGCCTCCTTCTTCTTCGGGCAGTCCTTCAAAATGTGCCCTTCTTCATTACACCCATAACAGGCCTTCTGGTTGAGGGTGCATTCATTGGCATAGTGCCCAGGCTTTCCGCATTTGTAACAAGTGACCCCTCCATCACACTTCCCAGAGTTCTTCTTCTTGCACTTGTCACACCACTTTGCTTCTGATCCTCCTCCTCTCGAACCAGATTTCGAGAATCTACCCTTCTTGTTGGACTTCAAGGATCCATCGAACTTCCATTTCTCACCAACCTCGATTTTGTTGGCATCTCTTCCCTTAATCATGTCCTCCCCGGACTTGGCAGCCTAGATAGCTGCCTCCAAAGTAGGTGCCTGACACATTGGCACCGCGTACTCCCATGGAAGTCCCTTTGCGTACTTAACGATTTTCGTTAGTTCATCCGGAATAAGACGCAACGCAAGCTCCATCTTTTCTGTGAAGTTGTTCGTGTATTCATCGATTGACATGCTTCCCTTCTTCAGGGTTAGAAACTGGTTCTCTAACTCTAGCAGGTCTTGGGTTGAGCAGTACTTTCATTTGAATTGCACCAGAAAGTCTTCCCCAAGGTATTCCACCAACGTACAATGCCTCCTCGAAACTGACGCATTGCAAACGTGGTCTGTAGGTTTCCTCTGCAACCGCACGTCATGAAAGCTAACTCCATCTCCGAGATCCAATCCATGACCTCGATTGGATCTTCCTTTCCCGTGAATGTCGATGGCTTGCAAGTCAGAAAATCCTTGTACTTGCATCCATTCCTCTCCACTTCATCACCCTGGTGGTTTTATTGAAATATTGGTGGGTTGGCTTGACCAACAGTCCCACTGTAGTTTCCCTCCTCAGTCTGCTCTTCGTTCCACTCGGGCTGTTCGATCTGAATAGTTGCTTCCTCTCGATTTTGTTGGAGCAAGAGTCTGGTTTCCTCCATTTGACGATCCAACATCGTCTGGATCATCGCTTGCACTCCGGACATTGTTACTGGCTCAGCAGCGGCTACCACAACGGGTATCTGTTCAATTACTGAGGGTTGGTTTCTATTCCCATTTGCATTCACGTTTCCGCTACGGGTCCTTGCCATCTTGATCTATACACCGAATAAGGTGAATTTAGATCTTTATTTAGGATAGACGTTTAAATCGTCCTTATCTCTCCGAAATGTTTACATGCTAGTTCTAATATCGTAGTCGTACGTTTAGAATCCTAAACACATAAGGTTTCCAGATCCGGTCGGCAACAGACCATAGATCCGAACAAAATAACAGCATATCATGCATAAAGCATTTAGCACATAAAAGCATTTTAGGCACAATTCCTAAAATAAGCTAGTGCTCACACCTCACAATCATCACTTAGCATTCTAAGTTTAAGTCTACAAATCCTACAAATTCCTAGTTCGCTTAAACTAATGCTCTGATACCAACTGTGACATCCCCAAAATCACGGCCAGAAAAGACCCGTTTTGTTTATACTTTATTTCAAAATCAGAGTAATCTTTTAATAAAAAGGATTGCGGAATTTGTCCCAAAACAATAATATGATAACGATTTATCAAAAGCATTTCCATAGAAGTGTATTTCATTAAAAGACTCGGGATGTCATGTTCGTACAGATCAAAAGTATAAACAGTACAATATAAGCCTTACTACATTATTTCATATCTACAGGCCTATATCCGTAATCCCTCGTCCAAAACATCACACCTATGCTCATGCGCCACTACTTGTAATACATAAAACTGAGTGGGTTAGGCTTGGGAGCCTGGTGAGCACATAGGGTTTTCAACTCACAATAAATAAGTTTATTAATTTCATCAATCAACAATAACCCGATTACCCGTTCCCGTTATCCTCACTTTACGTCCCTAACACCTATCATAAGGGACCTAGCCTAAGGATCATCATCGGGACGGACACTACTGCTAAGGGGATTCCTCAGCAATAAATGTCCTAATAGGCAACCATGTAGGGGATGGAGTACACCGGTGAACACATCGTTCGCAACACCTACAGGTTGCGAGCCTGCTAGTGTTCCACTGGACTGTCTAGAAGAGTCCGTGGTCGTCATCTATACTCGGCTAGATGACTGGATCAACAACAAAAACATTGAGGCCTCTCATCATTTTATCACACATCGTCTTATTACATCTACCCATGTTTTACCCCAACATTTTTGTAGATATAAAATACATATACAGTTTAAATCATTTAAAACTTGTATAAAAACATTCATCCAACATAGATAACAAGTATACAGATAATATGCACACATAGCACGTAATATATAAAATACTTCATATCTATGTGTAATATGAAAGTAATTATGCACTCACCTGAAAGGTGGTAACTCAGCACTCGGACAACGCTTCGGTACTCTCAAAACGATTTTCCTTCGATAAAACCTAGTACCAATACCACTAGGGTTTAGTTTAATGATAACCGCGATTAATTAATAGTCTAGCTATTATTATTATTATATAAGCGTTAAACGATACTTATATAACCTATAATAATAGCCCAAGTACTTATTATAAGGTCCTAATAACATTACTATATTAAAACGTAAGTTAAACTAAAGATAGGTTAGACGTAGCTCACTTATAGCGGGTTTTCTCGAAAACGAGGCTTTGCTGTAGCAGCGTTCCCGAGTCAAAGGACCCCTTTTCTCGGGACTCCGGGATCGTCGGGGCTTCCTTCGGGTGCTAGGGGGTTTTCCTAGACTTTAGGGGGGCTTAAGGCGGCTTAGAGAGAGATTCTAGAGAGAGAAAGAGAAGTTGGAAGGTGTGAGAAATGACGATGCCTCGGCACCCTTTTTATAGGCTGGAAATCACCAAAACTCATCAAGTTTACCTCAAACTCGTCGAGTTTTGTGGCTAGGTGTCACCATCTGGTGGCTAGCCTTGGGGAGGAAGCAACGGCCAGGATTGCGCCACGTCACCCGATTTCGCACAGCAGCCTCCCGACTTAGAAAAATCATAACTCTCGCATACGAGCTCCGTTTTTGACGTTCTTTTTTTCCACGTGTAGGTAAAAACAAGATCTACAACTTTAATTTTGACTCCATTGGCTAATTCTTGACCGATCTTAAATTTAATAGTAGGAGGAGATTAGACTGCTAAATGACCGCGAATAATTCGTAACTCTTTCATACGGACTCCGTTTTCGTCTATCTTTTTACCGCTCGAACTAAAATTCGAGTTTCGGGCTGTACACTGCTAAGTCGAAACTTCAAAAAATCATAATTTCCTCATACGAAATCAGATTTTGGCGTTCTTTTTATCGACGCTGTTATTTTAACATATTCCACAACTTTCATTTAGATTGCTAAGTCTAAATATCGCTCTATCGTAAATTCACTATTTACGCTTCCCGGTGTCGTGCTGGTTTTGCTGTAAAACTTCGATGAGCCATAACTTTTTCGTTATAACTCGGATTTCAACATTTTTATATGTACGGAAATCTTAAGAGATATTATACAACTTTATGTGGAGATATCAGGCTTATCTCACAGTTTAATTTTGGCGTTTATTTTTTTTTATTCTTTATTAATTATACATTTATAATTAAATGATAAGCACATAAATACACATAATTTACATAATACTCAAATATTTCATCTTTATTACTTGAAAAAGAGTTACAAGAGTTGACCTAGACTATTACATTGACAAAAATGCTTAGCCCTGAAACCCGGGTGTTACATTTTCCCCAGCAAATGGGTGTCCGACACCTCCTCCCATACAACAGCTCAAAGGGTGGCATACCTATGCTCGAATGATGGTTGTTGTTGTATGAAAACTCTGCCAAGGGTAAATATGTGTCCCAACTTCTGCCAAAATCCAAAACACTTGCTCGGAGCATATCCTCGAGTGTCTGAATCGTCCACTCACTCTGCCCATCCATCTGTGGGTGGTATGCGGTACTGAAATGCAGCCTCGTTCCCAACTGCTCGTGAAACTTCTTCCAAAATCTGGAAGTAAATCGTACGTCTCGATTTGAAACAATCGACATCGGAACCCCATATAGCGATACCACCTCCCTCAGATACAACTCTGCCAACCTCTCAGCATAAGAGCTCTCACTGATAGCAAGAAAATGAGCGCTCTTCATCCACCTATCCACAATCACCCAAATTGCATCGACTCCCCTAGTAGTCCTTGGAAATTTGGTGATAAAATCCATGGTAATCTGTTCCTACTTCCACTCGGGGATCTCCAGCGGCTACAGTTTATCATGCGGATGCTGGTGCTCAGCCTTAATCTGTCGACAAGTTAGGCACCTCTCAACGAACCATGCAACATCCTTTTTCATATAGGGCCACCAATACTCCTTCTTTAGGTTCAGATACATCTTAGTGGCCCCGGGATGGATAAAGAACTACGATCGATGTGCCTCTTCCATCAAAATGGTAAGTGTCCCGCCCACAAATGGTACCCAAATCCGACCCTGAAATGTCATAAGTCCCCGACTATCTGTAACATACTCCGATACCTACTCGACAACTCGCTCCCTCTTTCGGTTTTCTGGTCTCACAGCCTCAGCATGGGCCCCTCGGATGGTGTCCAATACTGGAGTCATCACTGTCAACCTCATACAAACGTCTCGAATCGGGGTGCTCTCCGTCTTACAGCTCAAAGCATTGGCTACAACATTAGCCTTGCCCGGGTGGTACAGGATCTCACAATCATAATCCTTCACCACATCCAACCATCTCCTCTGGCGCATATTCAGGCTGGGCTGATCCATCAAGTACTTCAGACTCTTGTGGTCCGTATATATGGTACACCGAACCCCATACATATAGTGACGCCAGATCATGAGGGCAAACACCACAGCTCCCAACTCCAGGTCGTGGGTGGGATATCTCGCCTCATGAGGCTTCAGTTGCCTCGATGCATACGCTATCACGTGTCCACTTTGCATAAGCATTGCCCCTAACCTAGATATTGATGCATCACAGTATACCACAAAATCCTCCATCCCTTCCGGGAGTGCGAGCACAAGGGCTTCGCACAACTTCTAGCGAAGTGTCTTAAATGAGGACTGCTGCTCCGGACCCCATGAAAGTGCAACACCCTTTCCGGATCATCTTGGTAAGTGACACAGAGATCTTGGAGAAATCCCTAATAAACCTCCGATAATAGCCAGCCAATCCCAGAAAGCTCCTGATCTCAATGGGTGATTTCGTCACCTCCCATCTCATCACCGCCTCGATCTTGGCCGGATTGACCAATATCCCTTTCTGGTTAATAAGATGCCCTAGAAACTGGACCTCTCGTAACCATAAATCACACTTGGAGAATTTGTCATAGAGCCTCTCCGATCTCAGAACTCCAAGGATCTCCCTCAAATGCTCCTCGTGCTGCTCCCTAGACCTCGAATATACCAAAATATCATCAATGAATACGATCACCGACCAATCCAGCATCGGCCTGCACACCGTGTTCATGAGATCCATGAACGCGGTTGGGGCATTGGTGAGCCCAAAAGGCATCACCACAAACTCGTAATGTCCATAACGAGTTCTAAATGCAGTCTTCTCGATATCTTCATCCTGAACACTCATATGATGATAACTCGACCTCAAGTCTATCTTGGAGAACCAAGATGCCCCCTGCAACTGATCGAACAAATCATCGATCCTCGGTAACAGATACCGGTACTTGACCATCAACTTGTTCAACTCCCGGTAATCAATACACATCCGGTGTGAACCATCCTTCTTCTTGACAAAAAGGATCGGCGTTCCCTAAGGTGAGCTACTCGGTTGAATAAACCCCTTCCCCAACAACTCCTGAAGCTGCGAGGATAACTTCTGCATCTCTGGCGGCGCGAGGTGATAAGGCGCCTTGGCGATAGGTGCTACTCCCGGAACTAAATCGATACGGAAATCCACTTGTCTTTTCGGAGGCATGCACAGCAGTTCCTCGGGAAAAACATCCGGAAACTCGCACACTATCGGGACCTCGTCAATCGAACTTGGCGTACCCGTGGCCACCCGTGTGTCCATCACATAGGCTATGAATCCACTGCAGCCTTGCTGCAAACTCTATCTCGCCCTGGCAGCCGAACAAAATGGTGACCTACACTAGGTCCCTTCGCCATACACAGTAAGCACTCCCCCACTATGGTCTCGTATGGTCACCAGCTGTCTCTCGCAGTCAATAACCACTCCAAAATTTCTCAACGATTCCATGCCCAAGATGCCATAGACATATCCCATCGCGATAGGAACTAGATCAATTGGGAACTTGACGCCAAAAATCTCGAGCACACATCCTCGAATCACCTCGGTGGCATACACTGCTTTCTCATCAGCTATGGAAACCCTCAGGGGTCGACTCATCACCTCCTGACTAATATTGATGTGCTGACTAAAAGCTAAAGATAAAAAAGTCTGACTCGCACCCGAGTCAAATAATACCAAGGTAGGTACAGAATTCACAAGAAAAGTACCTACGCATATCATAATATAAGCACAATATCTCAACATGAAAGTAAATACACGAAATAATACATACCAGCCACTACATCGGGCGTCGTGCGGACCTCTTCCGCAGCCAATTGCAAAGCTCTCCCACGAGCCTTCGGAGCCTCGGCCTTCGCCGGTCGAATCTCGGTAACCCTAGCAACAGGTGCAGATCCCTGTGCTGATCCCTGGTGTAGCTAAGGACACTTGGCCTTCCGATGGTCGGTCTGGTTGCAATGGAAGCAAACCATAAATCCCTGGGGGACATCCCTGGCGATATGCCCCTCCTTGCCACATTTGTAGCAAGCACCCGATCGATAGGCCCCCTCATGACCCTTTTCGCACTTCCCGCAAGTGCGGCCCTTCTGGCCTTCCGTCCTCGAATCGGAGAACTTGATCCGCTTGGCTGCCATCTGAGACTGAGCCGGTCGCCGATCCATCCTTTGAGACTCAGCCTCCTCCCTGTCCTAAGTCTCTAACTCAATCTCCCTCTTCCGGGCATTTACCTGGAGCTCAGCAAATGTCTGGTACGTTGAGTTTGACACGAACTCCCGAATGTCCCTCCTCAGAATACCCAAATACCGGCTCATCCGTGCCTGCTCAGTAGACACCTGCTCAGGGCAGAACATCGCCCTCTCATGAAACTTCCGGGTGACCACAGTAACCGAATCATTACCGTGCTTGAGGGTCAAGAACTCCTGAATCAGCCGCTCCATCTCCACCGGGGGAACATACTCGTCTCTGAACATGGTAGTGAACCTCTCCCAGGTCACTGCTGAAATCTCTGCAAGAGTGAAGTTCGTTGTCACGAACTTCTACCAATCCTTCGCTCGTAGGCGAAGATGGTTCAAAGCGAACCGTACCCTCAGATGCTCTGGACATGAACACGTGTAGAAGCATCCCTCAATGTCAGCAATCAATCTCATCGCAGCGATCGGATCCTGCATCCCAACAAACTCGGGTGGCTTCGTGTTGCTCAACTCCTGGAACAACAGCGAGTCACCTCCCTGAGGTCTGGCAGCAGCCACAACTGTTGTAGCTGTAGCGGCTGCAGCCTCAGTCACTACGGCGTACCGCTCATCAAAATTCTCCAACAATGTGGTCTTGATAGACCCAAACATCTCTGTAATCTCGGCCCTGATTGCCACAGCCACCTTATCGTGGATCATCTGACGAAGCTCCTCGTCACTCACACCGCTTGTCCCCGGTCTGTGGCGTGTCCCAACCATGATGTCTCTCTAAAATACAACATAAAAATATCAGAGACTCGATCGAGCATACTCGCACTCGATAACGCAACCCTACTCGGCCTCCAATACCCAAAGGATTCTTACTTGGGTTGCCCACTGATCCGGTGTCTTCAGTAGTACGGGCCCTATACTACTGATTACACCGCATCAACATTCACTCCAAGTCCTCCTCCTTGGATCCCGGAATGCAAGTATCTATTCTCGCTATGCATTGGCTACCTACTCGCTCTCAAGGCATCTCATAGCAGTAGGATTCTCCTAGACTAAGGTATCACAAATCAGGCCACTCTAGTCCTACTATGAATACCTAGTCTACTCTAGCACGCATAACATATCATAGCATATCTCATAGCACATATTGTAAGGGTATTTTTGGGATTTTACTGTTCGGGCGCTGGCTGACCGTACACACTGCTCCTTCTTTGGTTATCTCAAAACCTCTTGAAAAATTTACTGCTTTTATTATTGGAAATTTTTTCTCAAATCCTCGGTTTGAGTTTAGTTACGCCTGAAGGTGCACCCGAATCCCTCAAACCAAGGCTCTGATACCAACTTGTAACAACATGAATTTTCAAAACAATTTTTCTATTTTTCAAACAAAATAAACCATCATATAATATTCTCAAATCTCATGTTTAGCAAATGTCATTATAATAAAAATACATCCCAAGATCATAAAATAAATCTTCCGTCAGTGTGTACAGATCACGCCGACGCCTTCCCACGGTCGTCGCTAGTACCTGAAACACATAACACAACAAATGTAAGCATAAACGCTTAGTGAGTTCCCCAAAATACTACTTACACACATACGCCTTTCCAGGCCATGACCTTTCGGTCCATGTGTCTCAGGGGACTTCCGTCCCAACCCGGTAAACCTTCCGGTCCTACCTGTGTCGACCTTCGGGTCCACATCACAATGCCTTCCGGCCCATAAAATAATGCCTTACGGCCCATAACATAATGCCTTCCAGCCCATATCAAGCATAACGTACATAGCACATACAAAACGGGTAACTAATCACATACAATGCATATATCATATAGCATATCTGACCTTCCGATCACACATAGGTACCCTTCCAGGTACATTATAGTGAGAAGACTCACCTCTGATATCTTGGTAAATCATTGACTCGGTAGAAATACGATCTAGCCTTCGCCTAACACATAAAACAAATACTCCCATAAATATAACTATATTCCAACCTTTCCTAAGAAGGGTAAAAGACCGTTTTACCCCTCTTCTGGCTCAAAAAGCCTCACTGCTAACCAAAACCTAAAAGTCAACCAAAGTCAACGGTCAACATTGACCCGACTCGACGAGTGCACATGGGCAACTCGGCGAGTCCACCTGTGTCCACTTAACTCCTTAGTCCCATTTAACACGTCGAGTCCCTCGCTTTACTCGACGAGTCCCCAGGCAAGAATCGCAGGGCTACCCTGACTCAACTCGCCGAGTCCCAAGAACAACTCGCCGAGTACATGCCATGCACAAGTTCTATTGACCTCCTGAGGTCAGATCTGTTCCTCAAATCCATAGATCTGACCTTCCCAAGCAATATATCACGTAAAGCTCAAAATTTGATGCTTATATACATACATAATGGCATCAAATGGTGATTTAGTTCAAAAAATGGCAACCTAAGTCCAATCACCCCACAAGGACTCATAAAGCTTAATGGATTGAAGTCTCTGGACCTCTTTAAGTCCGGATCGAAAGCATAGACTCGATAAGGGACCAATTGCTCCACATAAACATCCTCAAAAGAGGTTAGAAAACCCTAATCTCTAGGTTCAATACCAAAACTAAAGAAGGTCCGAATGAATACCTCATGTTAAAGTCTCTGGACTCTGATACCATTTGTATCACACCTCCTTCAGACTCCTCTTGCTCTTGATCAGCTTCTTTTTTCCAAACCAAGGATAGAAATATCAATTATGGCTTCTCCTTCCTTTCAAACGATATAGATCACTAAGGGTGCTCTCAAGGAACTGGTAACCGCAATGGAAGGCTAAGAGTGCCCTTAAATAGGCTCCAACCCCGGAGGATTAGCGTTTCATTAAACAGCGTGGACTCACCGAGTCCACTCATGGACTCGCTGAGTCCGATGCGAACCCGGATGATCAATCCACAACCCTACTCGGCGAGTCTACACATCAACTCGCCGAGTTCCTTCACATAAACCAAAAATAAATATTTAAATAATATACCTGGGATTCAGGATGTTACAAACAAGGGCTCTGATACCAATCTGTCACACCCCGAAACCGATGGCGGAAATGTTCCGGGGCGGATGACGTCATGTAAGTATCAAAACCAATGTACATAGTAAGCATAGTAAACACGAAACATTACATTACATATGAATAATTACATTTGTTTAAAGGTAAAGTGATACATGTTTTAGCTGTACAATAGTTTGAACAAAAGTAAAGACGTGACTTCTAAAACTCTCCATCTTCTCCAAAAGATCATAGATACCTATCTATTGTGGACCTGAGAATAGAAGCAGTTTGAAAATCGACATAAACTGGTGAGTTCATAAGATGTTTGTTTTCTGAAAATGAACATATTTCCTTTGGTTTCTGAAAAGGTGGTTATCTAAGAAAATCCCAGACTTTCTAATATGTAAAGTTTGGTTATTCCTTTGTTCTACGTTCTGGTTATGTATAGTTTGTTATCCAAGGAGAAACCCTTATTTTCCTTAAAAGTTTGTAATCGGTTATCGGTTCTGAATGTAACGAACAAGTATCTACTATACTTAAGGTGTTTGTGTAACGTTTCCTGAAAAAACGGTTATCCTTGAAAGTACATTAGTTTTAACACGTATCTAAAACTAATAAATAAGTATAAAAGTATTCATAATCTAAATTGCGAGTTCCATAACCATACAATAGACTAGATAAGGCTCGAAATAGGGGCCAGTATCGTTTATGACTATTGTCACCTTTGAACCTTTCGGTTCGACTGTAGCTAGCAGCCAGGTGCGGGGTTGTCAATCCCGTATATATCTATACAATCAAGTCACGTTCTCCCTCCAAGACATTCTGGTTACAGGGTAGTCCTACACTCTCGTAACTAGGGGGAGTGTCACCAAGGACGTGTCTCCAATCTTAAGATTAATGAATTTTAAAAGTAGTCCATTACTCTCGAGTCTAGGGGGAGTATTACCAAGGACTGGTCTATGTTCTAAGTTTAGTGTTATTGTTCCTCCACTCTCGTAACTAGGGGGAGTGTTAAAGCTCTAAGTTCAATGTTATTAGTCCTTCACTCTCGTATCTAAGGGGAGTGATATCAAGGATGTTTTTAAGTTCTAAGGTTCATGCTTTTAACAACAATGATATGGAAATTTATTTGTGAAATATAAAATATAACATTTAAAACGAGTTTCACAAATAGTTTGACGGTTTACTCTGCATGTTGAACGATTGGTTAATACAGTTCCCGGTGTTAAAAGCATACGAAATATGAAACATTTCAAATGAAATCATAAGTTTGAGTACAAGAATTCCTTGTACTTTTCCTTGTATTCCCCCACCTGAAAACATTGAAAACATGGAAAAACATAGGGGTATGAACTCACCAGTTGCGAAGTGTGTCGGTTGGATGCTAAGTGTCAGTTCGGGGCTTGAGAATGCGCAAGGTTCCTATGTAATATGAAGAGATACATAATTGTATCTAATTAGACTTTGAGCCACTAATTAGATAAGACAGTACACTCCGAGACGTGAAAACACTTAATTTCAAGTGTTAGGAGTGACCCAGGTAGTATCTAAGGGTGTGTATGGCTTGAATATGGAGTTTGCTCTTCAAGAGTAGACTCCTTATGGAGTTTTCAGCCCAAATGACCAACTCCCCATGAGTTTACGGCTGTAAACTCATGGTGGGGTGTTCTTGGTTGCTTAATGGTCTTATAACTGTTGTGGGGTAATGCTAGGCTTGGTTTTAAGGCCTTGGAAGGTAATGTGAACATCATAAGGACCATTTGAGGCGTTTATGGAAGTAAACTACGATTTTATGGACGTAAACTCTTATGTACCAATTCTTAATGTGTTTTGGTGGTCCTAGGTCAACTACAAGAGTTTCTAGTCCAAAGTACAAGCCATGGGAGGAAGTTAGGGCACCAATTAACCACCTTATAGGAGTTTACGGCCCAGGAACCATTCCTTGGGGGGTTTACGGCTGTGAACTCCTTAAGGGGTGGTTTCTTGCATGTTTAAGGTCCCTAACACATTGTCGGATGGTTCTAGACTTTATTCCAAGGCTTATGAGGTGCTTAAGGGGTATTTTAACACCTTTAAAGGGGTTTACGGCAAATGAAATGTTGTTTACGATCCAAGCATGTGTTTGGGATGTAAAATCATGTTTACCCCTCAAATGATAAGTTTTAGGTGTTCCAAGTCCAGTATTGTAAGCCCCTAAGTCGTATCTAAGCCCCAAAAGTGGTTTGGAAGGGTTTTGAGGCTCAAAAACCCCAACTATATGTGTTTGCAGCCAAAGGGTGTTACAGGGCCGTAAACTCATGTCCTTGGTCCTATTTCATGATTTTACCATGAATTTGAAAGCTAAACTTGTTAATCTATGAGTTAGGATGGATAACTTACTGATTTGGATGATTTTTGGATCAAATTGAGTTTCTAAAGAGAGAGAGTAGAGAGAGAGAGGGGAAAAGCTTCAAATGAGGCCTGAATCAACTTTATATATGGTTCAGGTTTGGGGCTCAGTGGAATTCTACCCGATACTGACGTTGAACGAGGCTTTTGGTCGTACCCGATTAGGTTATCGTAACCCGACTTGGTCGAAACTTATAATTTTCCAAACAAATATTTCAAATGTTCTCACACAATTCTAATGTGTTCCGACACTTATGATGTCAAAATGAGAAGTCCCAATTTTATTAATTTAAACAAAGTTAATGGAAAAATTGGAACGTATTGGCTTAACTGATAGAAAACGGGCTACAAAGATGGAAAGTTTTCGGATTGTTACAGTGAACTACTCTAAAGGTGTCACAACTAGGGATTTGAAGCCTTGTAAACATTAAACAACGATAACAAATGTAAACCAACAATGGGAAAACATGTAAGATGCTTATTCATTAACAACAAAATCTCAATCAAACACATCATACATGCACTGCAAATAGTCAACAAATAATTGGGAACCATTGACATCCTTGTTTAAGTCCATTTTGGACTAGGATTTTCTTATTGGACCCAATGGGCCACTAAGCTTCCAACTGGACAATCTTGGGCTTAGAACTCTTGAATGAGCTCAAATTAGACCCACTTTCATTTGTTTTAATATTTTGGGCCATATTGGGCCTAGAATGAAATAAAATACCTTAATGGACCTCATTGGGCCATAACTTACCTAATTAGCCCTAATGGGCCATAAAAATCATTTCTTGATTTATTTTGGGCCAATAGTTATCTAAATTATCTATGATTTGGACTTAGGCATTTAAGGGCCCAATCCTTACCTTTTTTCTCTCCATTCTCGGCCCAAGCCCAACCAAAGAGGAGAGTTGACTTTTCCTATGCCACCTCACATTTATCCATAGGTTTCCCATGCACCATATCATGTTTTCATGCAAATCAACTCAAAAAACTCTCTTCTCTCCCCTCTCTCTTACTCTCGGCCGAATCCAAGCACACACACACACATTTCACTCACAATTCTCTCAAGAAAACTCTCTCCACTCCTCTCCATATTTTAGAGATTAAGGAAGCTTTCAAGGAGATTTAACCCACAAACACATCATCTAAGGTAATTTGATTTTAGATCCATAATCTAGCTATTTCCTTTCATTCAAGAATCATCTCTTAATTCATTCAAACTCATGATCTTGAACCTTAGAAGCATCTATGTTCGAGATCCATCCAAGGAACTTGATAGGGCCGAAAATAGCACCAAACTTCTCCAAATCTTCTTCAAAACCGATCCACAACTCAAGGTGAGTTTCATACCCCATTCGTTTCGGTTTTTATGAGTTTATGGAGGAGAATACAAGAAAATGTGTAGATCTATGTGTAAATATATTTTATGTGTGATTTGATGTATGTATGTGTGTGATATCATGTGTTTTGCGATGAATATGTTATCAAAAAGTGTGTAATAACCGAGATCTATGACATGAGGAAGGAAATAAACATATCTTAAGCTATTTTACACTAATCAAGTTAAGAAAAATAGTTTATAAGGTTAGAATAAAGAGTATATTACACAAATGGTCCCTATGGTTTAGGGTAATTTACGCGTTTGGTCCCTAACTTATTTTTTAACTTGGAAGGTCCCTATTGTTTGTTTTTGTTACGCGATTGGTCCCTATCTTACCTAAAAAGACTATTATGCCCTTGATTTTTTTAATTTATTTAAATAAACACACCCCTAATCCCACCCCCTCACCTTACCTCACCTACCCCATCATTTTTTCCTCTTTAAATAATAGTCATTTTAGATAAGATAGGGACCAAACACGTAACAAAAATAAACAGTAGGGACCAAACGCGTAACATAGGGACCTTCCGAGTTAAAAAAAGAAATTAGGGACCAAGCACGCAAATTACCCCAAAACATAAGGACCATTCGTGTAATTTACTTTAGAATAAACATACTTGAACATAAAACCCATTTTTGGGCTTAAATTGTCAAAAATACAAACTTGGGGTAAAATTCAACAAGTCACGGTTCTTGAAGGGTAAGAGGGTCCAAAACAGTTTCCATAAATATTTTCCTGATTTTTAGAATGTAAAATTTTAACCTAATGGGCTAATTTTGGGCTTTTCGAACCAATAAGCCCCAAAATGCAAAATTTTACAAGTTGAGGGGCTGGAAATAAAATTTTCTGTAAAACAGGGAGCAATTAGCATAATAAAATGTTTATAAGGTTCAAAAATGCTTTTTATTATAAAAAAGGACTAAAAATGCAAACTTTTTAGATTTCGTGCGAAAATTGTAAAAGTTGTGAAAAATGGGTTCTTAACTGAGAACCACTATTCTAGAGGGGCTGAAGCTATCAATTAAATAAACTTTTGGGTAAAATCGTGTTTTCATCAAACAAATCATACAAAAGTGTCAAGAAAAGTGTTTGAAGGACTAAAAATGAAATTCTTTTATATAAAAGGACCAAACGTGTTATTTTTATAAACGGAAGAGTAATGAAAAGGGTCAAACTCTACTTACAAACAATCAAATTAAAATACAAGCTCCGCGAATTACCGACGAAAATGGAAAACTAATACACTCTCAATAACACATATCGTTATCAAACGAATTGATTTGGTCTCGAATCAATAACAACACAAAATCGTTAAACAAGAGTAATTCGTTAATCATGTGATAACTACGATGAGTCAACATACAAACTTTGGGCTTGAAAGTTTCAAATCTTGCTTGTTGGGCCTTGCTGGCCCATCAACATGATCTTTGGGCCCAAAGGGATTATGCTTACGTGATATTGGGCCTTCTGTGACCCAATTCCACGTAAAAGGACTTTCAATAGCTATAATGTGTTATTGGACCCTAATGGCCCATTGGTACTGCTAGTGAGGTCGACAAGTCAAATGCGAGTTGGGCCAAGTGTCTTTCGCATTGCCGATAGCCTTAAATAACTCCTGGTAATAAAGCGGGCTTCATACCCTCCTTTCTCCTCGATTGTTGGGCTATGAGAAAACAAAGTGAACAGACTTACGATGATAAACAATAGTAATTAGGGTGGGGGGGGATTAAGTGACTAGTAATGGCCGATCCCTTTAAGGATCGTTCGTAATCTGTAGTTATAAACTAGTCATTTTCCTAATTCGTGACTATAACAACTCACAAACCCTAATTAATCCAACGACACTCGGGTAATCAAAAACATTTGATGTATCGGTATAACAATAAACAAGTCAGATATTTTACATATTGGGAAAACATCGGGTTTTCCTGGGAAGTTCAACATTTTCACTTGTGTGACGTATACAAAGTTCAACAACTATACATGTTTTAAAAATCAACAAGCATATTTACAAATCTTCACACTTTTTTTTAAACAAATACTCTTTTCAAAAAATATCGGATTTTCTGGGTTTACAAACTACACCAAATCATTTTACTACAACATTACGTATGAACTCACCAACATTTCATATGTTTACATTTTTCAAAATAACTTGTATTCTCAGGTAATAGGTAAGCCGAAGAATAAGTATCAAGTTATGTCATGGTGTTTTGCTTAGATTATCTATCGAACGGTTTATGTTATGAAATTGTAATGACTAAATCAATGTAATGGATGTAAACAATATCAGTTGTATTATTTCAATGCATGGTGATGAATGATGTTATGATTCATGTATAATCATTGTGATGGTATTCAATTTAAGTAACAAGAGCCCTCGGACGTTTCCGCCGTCTGGTTCAGGGGTGTGACAGGTTGGTATCAGGGCTTTGTTTACAGTGAACTAGCATATCTAACCATACGTTGATATGCAACTATAAACCAAAAAGAGGAACTAACACAACTCTGAACAAAACAAGTAAAACATAACCATAAAAACACCCTTTCTTGTATTAGGAAAAAGAACATAGTACCGAACCAAACAAGATAATGTTGGTATCTCGGTTAAGCCAGGACTGTTCTTAGTCGTATCAAGGAGTGGATGTAGCCTGATCAACTACATTCCCTCCAAGGTACAACTATCAAATGTCCTGAGGAAATCGTGACAGCTAGGGAACCTAAGAAAAACATACCCCTTTATCCCCCAAGAAGAGAACACCAATTCAGTATATTTAACAACTAAAGCGGCATAGGTATGATATTAGCATAATTATACACTCTCGCAGGCAACATGACTGGTTTTCACCACCCCGGGGATCCTTATTTCCCAGACCATGGGAATAACGGATGGTTGGACGAAGAGCTTGAAGAAGAGGCCAAGGAAGAATCTGACGGGGAACTGGAGGCAGTAGTCGAGGGCGAATATGCCAAACCAGTAAAAGAACAGGAGGAGGAAGAAGATGAAGGAAGCCTCGAGGAGGAACCCAGCGAAAACAAAGGGAGTGACTCGGACACAGAGTCCGAAGTCATCAACCCCCCTTATCCGATTTGGGTGCCCGCTTACCAGGTGGGCCCCACTTGTCCTACACCCCCTGGGGTATTGATCTTTGGAGATGGAGCATGCAGCACGGACAGCGACCCCCATGGCGGAACGACCTCTTACACCCAAAACCTGCTCTTACACCCATGGCGGAACGACCTCTTCTGACTCCTGATCTTGAGGGTGAATCCGTAGATCAAACTCATTATCGATCAATGATCAGATCACTCATGTATCTTACTACTAGTCGCCTAGGCGTCATGTTCGTGGTCTGTCAATGTGCTCGCTACCAGGCTAATCCTAAACTCTCTCATTTAATTGCTGTTAAAAGGATTTTTCGGTATCTTAAAGGGTGCCCAAAACTGGGTCTTTGGTATCCGAAAAATCCCGAATTTGATCTTTATGCTTTTGTAGACAGAAATTATGGTGGGTGTGAGCTTGATAGAAAATCGACTTCAGGAGGATGCCAATTTCTAGGAGATAGACTGGTGTCATGGCAGAGCAAGAAGCAGCACACAGTCTCAACCTCAACAGCAGAAGCGGAATATGTTGCTGCATCTGCTTGTTGTTCTCAATTCATTTGGATCCAACATCAGTTGTTGGACTACGGTTTGAATTTTCAAGAAACCCCTATTTTTTGTGATAATGAGGCTGCGATTCAAATTGCCAAAAACCCAGTCCAGCACTCAAAAACCGAGCACATCGACACCAAGATTCATTTTTTTCGAGAATGTTATGAGCATTTGCTCATTCGGCTAGAACATGTCCGCTCTGATAATAATGTAGCAGATTTGTCCACCAAGCCTTTTAACAAAGATCGATTCGATGTGCTGGTTAATTTTCTAAAAATGATTCGTTTTGAGGATTAAATTTTTATTTTTTATTTTTATAATTTGCGCATTTTATTTCATTTTATTTTTTATGCACAAATTTAGGGGAGAAAAATAGAAAATCCAAAAACATTAAAAAATAGAAAATCCAAAAACATTAAAAAATAGAAAATCCAAAAACATTAAAAAATAGAAAATCCAAAAACATTAAAAAATAGAAATTATGTTTGAGGGAGATGTTTTGGGAAGTGATATGATCATGTGATAACAGGCAACCTAAGTCTGTGTAACGTACCCAAAGTTGAAGGGTCTATGCTCTGGTTTGATGTGTTGGTAGGCACGAAAGATTCTAAATAGACATGACTAGGCAGAATTGAACTTAGGAAATCAAATGACTTGACAAATCCTGACCTAGATAGTTCTGTTTAGCCTGAAAATGCGATACTCGGATAGGTTGAGCAGGGAGATATATATGGGAATCTACTAGTCACATTAAATGAACCCGTATCTGGAACCGTGGCTTAACTTTTCCTCCATGTACGGATTCTGTCCTTAATTCCGGTATTGATGGGGCAACTGGTAAATTCCGATAAATTAGGTCTGTAGAAAATCATTTTCTTTCTTTCTGTCTGTCAGTCACATGTTACCTCCTCTGCGTAAATGGAAGAGATCCGACCTGGACTGTAACATATGCAACTTTATTGCTCTGCATATTATACATATACATATATGAAACTCCTCTTATCTATTAGCCATTTGTTGTCTCCTTTGCGTGACTAACACTCCGACCTGGTACACAGTATATGCACTATAAGTGATAATACTCTGAATCTATCTTCTCCCCTAATGATGGTCTGCTCATCTGATGTAAGGAGTACTCTGGAAGTTCTTGATTACCTGGGCATATAGGGAAGCGGGAAACATGTTCCAATACAATTAAAATTGAACACTCAAAGATTGTCTATAGATCTCGCTGCTCAATTTAGGTGGACAACAATATCCCTGGTCGTAGTCAGCTAATGGTCCTTAAGATATAGTAAGATATAGTATCTAGAAACTTAGGATCAGATATAATATCTAGGAATTTAAGATCACATTGTCTTGTCAGCTATAGTATGTCCTAATTTTGTCACAATTTTTCGTGTTTAAGTGGACAACAATACCGACAATCGACCAGACAAAGATGTGAATATGAAAGGTACCGACAAGCGGATAATGGTCGTCTAAAAACATTGATCCCTAATCCTCAACAGGTTAAAACAATTTATATAGGTTTAAATTGATTCTTGTCATCAATAGTATTTTCAATCTCATTTTATTTTTTTATGTATTTATTTTTATTTTTTACTTTATTTTACTTTTATTTTTTATTTTATTTTAAAATTTTTTTCTTGAATCTTTGAAATTAAAATTCTATTAATCCTCAAATAATTCAATTTTGAGAAAATTGTGAAGTGAAAGGGGTTTTGGGATAAATAATTAAAGGAAAAGGGGGAGAAAGTGAAAATTTTTGCATATATATAGTGTGCGTGTGCGGTGAAAATCATACAGTCACTATTCCTGCTTCAACCGCACACACATATAAACTCTCTCAATCTCTTTAAATTACCATTAAGTTTTTTGTGAAAACAAGCTGTTTACTCGATAATTTTCATGAACACGGCTGAATTTTTAATTACTTTCACAAATTTTTTTATAGTTTGCTGTTGAATCATCATAAAAATTTTGTTTTCAAGTATAACCGCACAAGGTGTGTGGGGCCACACACGTTCGTGTGCGGCTGACCGTGTGCTGCCACACTCTTTCATGAATTAGCGTGTGCGGCTGACCGTGTGCTGCCACACACAAATGTGTACGGTTGACCTTGTACTGCTGCATATATGCGTGTGCGGCTGTGTGTAACTCCATGTGCGGCTACATTATTCTTATATGTTGCCCTAATACTTTCATGTCTTAAATTTCAGATTAAAATGGGAGACATGGAGTTCACTAAACCTCATTATTCTGCAATTTTTCTTGAAGATCCTCCTGCAGCCTACAGTGACTTGAAATTCATTGTGGATGGTTTGAATAAATCATGCCTGGTTCATTGCTTAACTACAAATCCTGCTATCTACCAAAGTTTGATTAAGGATTTCTGGAGAAATGTTGAAGTAAAGAAGAATGATCGAGGTGAAAAATTTTTGGAAACAACAATCGAAGACAAGAAAATTCTAGTTACAGAAAGCATCATTAGAGAATCTCTTCAAATTGAGGACAGACCTGAGTACCTCATGGAGATTGACGTTCATCAAATTGAGAAAATTTTAGAGCATATGGGATACGAAGGAACTTTTCCTCCTACAATCAAAAAGCCGCTTCCTCCATGCTGGAAGCTTTTGGTTCATGTGTTCGTAAGTTGCGTTTCTGGCTGCAGATCAGGAGCTCATGAGATTTCTCTAGCCAATACTGGTGCCATTGTTGCATTGGCAGCAGGTTTTGAGTTTAATTTCTCAAAATTCATAATGAATGAAATTATACTAAATATTGAAGGAAGCAAAAGAGACAAATTTTGTATGTATCCAAGATTTCTACAAATCATCCTTAACGTAACTCACCCCGAGTTGCAGAGAGGAAATGATACTCTGGATTTCAAATCCATTGGTCCAAGTTCCTTTGGATTAATAAAGCAAAAGAGAGGCGGAAAATTTGTATTTGAAGGAAAATTTCCATTAATAAAATTTGGAATTTTTAAAGAGCATGTCAGAGAAGAAGCAGAAGATCAATCCATGCCGATGGAAAATGAAGATACTCATCACTCTCCCTCCAAGCCTGTAGTGGAGGATATTCATCACTCTCCCATAGCTTGTGTAGCTGATGAGCATGATTATCAGAAAGCAAATGATTCAATATCTTCTCGAGGGGATGATGACAATGATCTTTATGAAGATGTAGAGTTTTTGAAAGAAATCGACTTTACAGGAATCAATGATGACATTCCAGCAAACATCGAGTTTGATCTTGTTGATGAAGATTTTGATCCTTTTCTTGATATTCCCAGCAACGGTGTAAATAAAGTCAATGAAGTTGCTTCTCTAGCAACCCAGACTAGAGATGAAGGAAATTCTCTCAAAATTCAGCTCTCTAGCTCAAAGCCCTTGGAAATCACAACAAGCCAAGGAGATGTGACATCATAGATTCCTCCCTCTGTGTCACCTATCTCAACATCAACTCCAGTCATTTCTATGTTATCTGAACCTCAGACTTCTCAGACCTCCATAAGAACAAGCCAATCTCTTGAAAGTCTGTAGGTACCCTCTGTGAAATGTGCTCCTCAAATTATTTCAACAATCACTGCAACCACTGCTCACTCTCCTTCAAAGCAGACTGATGAAGGTCCAAGCACCATGTTTGAGACTGGTGGATCCTCTTCTATTCCAGAATATTCTCCAACACGACCTTCTCTTGATGAAGCATCTAGCAGATTAGTAAAACATTTAGCTCAACCTAGTCCAACCTCTTCACGCGGAAAAGGAATATCATTTAACGAGGGTCGGACAGATGATGACAAATCCTCTTCATCTAATCTCCGAGAAGAAATTGGAATTCTCCGTCAACAGCTCAATTAAAAGTCAATTCAGATGGATCAGCTTTTTGCACATATTTTTGAGCTCAGGGCAAAAGATGAAGAAAAGACCAAACAAATCAAGGATCTACAAACGAGTCTTGGTTCTGTTCTAGCAAATTATTTCAATCTCAAGAACGTATTGTACGATGCTTTTGGTGAGAAAGTCAAATCCCTCTTCCAACAGCCTCATGGAGTAGTTGATCTTCCTTCTGTTCAATCACCTCCTGCAACTGATGATCTACCTGTTGATCCCCCTGTTCCAAGAACAACTACCATTGTAGACAGATTTGAAAAGGAACCTAAAGGAAGCAGAGCCAAAATCACAATCAAGCAGGGCAAAAGATCTGTAACTACAAAACAACGTGAAGGCCTTTTATTCATGAAAAAATCTAATGAAAATCGCAAAACAAAAGACCCTGTCTTAACAGTAATAGATTTGAAGAAAAGAAAGTTTGGCGATGAGTATGGTGACAGGATAGGCATCCGAATGTGGGACTTTGATCCAGCGACGAACTTGTGGGTTGTAAAGCAAAAATCAGGAGCATCTTAATGTTACAAAAGCACCCATGATTTCAACTCTTGGACCAAAACTGATCTTGCTGAATTATCCAGGGCCCCATTCCATAACCCCTCTGAAGATCCTAATGCTTCAAATTTCAAAAGATTTCTCGACAGACAGGTCAAAGAGAACTTTCCTTCAACAAAGACTGCCAAAGCCCTATACAAAAAGGACAAAGATGTTCTTGATCCAGAAACAGGCGAACCCATGAAGATTATACTCTGGCCTGCAACTAAGAAACAAAAGGAAATTCCTGTTCCTCAACATTTTCATGAGGGATATCTAGATGACATGGAATTTTGGGCATATGATGACGAAACAGCTATTGCAGCCATCAAATTCAAGAATCGAGAACATATTTTGTGATTGATTAGTGCTAAAGATCTTCTACGCTTCAGAGAAAGGGATATACGAACTTTGGTCCATCATCAAATCATTTGCAGAAAGGATGTCATGGAAGCTACTGCTAAAGAATACACTGCAATGGTAGCTACAATTATAAATGGAAGATTGCGGATGGGATCAATGGGGAGATCAGATATGAGGTTGTTTGAGAAGCCCGTTGAGGAGCCAAAGGAGTGAAGACAAGACTATACTAGTCTCAAACCAAGGGGGAGACTAAAAGAACATAATTTTGTGGTTTGAGCTAAGCATAATTTTGTATAGATGATAGTGTCTTTTTAGAAGTGATTACATGGTGTAGTGTAATGTGTGTTACCACACATGTGTGTGCGGCCGCACACCGTGTGTGCGGCAACACACATGTTTTTGGTTGCACTCTCTTATGCTGGTGTGAGGAGTAATATTTATAGTAACTGAGGTGTGTCAGATTGTACTGATTTTGTTGGTGTCAGAACTCTGATGCACTTGTACTTTTCTTAAGATGTACTTGACATTTACTGAATATAAATGTGTGCATGCTTGATTTTACTTCTTCTTCTTCTACATCTCTCCTTTATTACAATTAACTTCATTGATTACTGAATTGGATCATTAAATTTAGGACTTAC
This sequence comes from Lactuca saligna, assembly GCF_052625555.1. Lineage (NCBI taxonomy): Eukaryota > Viridiplantae > Streptophyta > Magnoliopsida > Asterales > Asteraceae > Lactuca > Lactuca saligna. Next base: position 212,615,889 of record NC_136419.1, read on the forward strand.
ATCTCTCCCCTCACTCTCTTCTTCTGCTCGGTTGAGAGCCTCCCAAACCCACACACGTCACAACAAACTCTCTTTAAATCTCTCAAGACTCATCCCTTTTCTTCATCCAAAATTATCAAGACTTTTGTTTGTGTTTCAAGAGGTTTTCACAAGATAATCATCATTCTTTGGTAAGTTTTTACATGTCTAAGTTATATAACTCTTCTCTCTTGTAAGATCACTCCATCTAAACAAGCTTTTGGTGATCATACTCCTAGAAAACTCCTTAAACTCGAGATCTCTTCAAGGAGCTTGATAGGGCCAAATTTTCTTTCATTTCTTATTCAAAACCTAGATCCAAAAGAAAATATGAGTTCACACCCCTCTATTTTCGGTTTTCACATGTTTTATGGGGGAGAGTACAAGTAGAAATGTGTAGATCTATGTGTGTTAGTGTGTTATGTGTGATTTTTGTGTTTATATGGTATTTATGTGCCAAAAATGAAAGGAATTTTGAGATCTATAGTTCAAAGGGGAAAACATGTGATCTAGGAAGTATTACACTTAACAAGTTAAGAAAATCTACCATGTAAGGGTTAAAATAAACAAGTTACAACATAAGACTCATTATTGGGCTATTTTTGTTAGATAAGCAAAAGTTTGGGGAGAAATTGTCATTCAAGGTTTTCTTAAGGACCAAAAGAGTCAAAACTATAAAAATAAATTTTTTATGAATAACATACTCTTTAAAGGGCTAGAAATGTAATTTGTAGCTTAATGGGCCAATTTTTGGGCTTTTCGGCCCATAGGCCCAAAAATTCCAAAAAGGTGGTTTTCAAAGGATTGATATGGGAAAATACCCAAAACAGGGGGAAAAATGGTAAACAAAACTAACTCAGGGGTTAAAATGATTTTTTTTCCAAACAAGGATCAAAAATGTAAAGTTTTTGGATTTTGGGCAAAAATTGTAAAAGTTGCAAAAAGTTTGAACTTTACCTAAAAAACACTTTACTGGAGGCACTGAAACTGCCAAAGACTAAATTTTGAGCTAAAAACATGACTTAAACAAGTCTATGGGTCAAAAGTGTCAAGAAAATGGTTTAAGGGCCTAAAATGTATATTTTTTTATAAAGGACAAAAATTGTCATTTTTATTAAAGAATTGCTGAAAGGGGTCAAACCAACATTTTTGAGACAATTATTTTATTTTTAAGATATTGGGTCAAAAACACCAAATTACAACTTACGAAAATAGAAAGATGAATATACATATAATTTCCAAATATCATTATAAACAACCGACCGGCCTCGTGTCATTACAAATCTAAAAATCATTAAATCAATCTTTCCGACAATTAAACTATAACATCCCATGTTCAGAACCAGAAGTGATGGGTGCTAAGTGTAATTTCGAAGAAGGGACTCGACGAGTAGGTATGCTTACTAGCCGAGTCGGAGGGGGTTTGGGTCACGAATTAGGTTACCAATTCGCCGAGTCGGAAGCTGGATTGGACGAGTTGGTGTTGGAATGAGAAAAACCCTAAACTTAGGGTTTGCACCCTATTTAAAGGACTTTATGTCCTTCTCCCAGCCTCTTATTCCCCCAAAGAGTTCCAGAAAACCCTAATTTCGTGTGAGGCTTCATTATTGAGGAGATTGGAGCTTCGAAGTGGAAATTGGTGGGAAAGAGCTTGAGGAATTAATGGCTTGCTGCAAAGGAGTGGTGTAGATACGAGATCTACTTCAGTTGAGGTAATAATCTCTTGCTTGGGTTCTTTTGCATTTAGATCTTTTATCATTTGAAATTTTGGGGCATTCTTGGTATGATTAAGAGCTACTTCGAGTTAGAGTCTTAGATCTGAGGTTGCCACTTCAGATCTTGGCTTGTGATGGTCCATAATGTCATAAAGTTTCAGTCTTTGAGTTGTTGGTGAAGCCCTTTTGTCTAAAACCCAAACGCTAGCGTGTTTTGGGCCTAAATCTCCATGGTTTCACGTAAAGTTTACAACTTTACGTGAGCTTAGAATTTAGAAGGGTGGATTTATGGATTTGAGCCTCTGCATGGCTCGAATAGCTTCTGAATGGGTTGAGAACTGGAGAGACTCAGCGAGTCACATGGGTGTACTCTACGAGTTGTATGAACATAAGAATGGACTCGGCGAGTTGGAAGAACAACTCGGTGAATCTGTTGAAGATTTCCTTTGACTCGGCGAGTCTGTTCTTGGACTCAGCGATTCTGGTCGTAGAACCCAACCTCTTTTGGATAAAGCCTTGGATTAAGTGAGTCTGTTGGCGACTCAGTGAGTCAGACAGGATGGGACTCAGAGATCGTTGGACATGGTGAGTCTTGGGGCGACTCGGCGAGCTAAGTTGTGTAATAAGAGTTTTCTAGGTATGGGAACTCGGCGAGTCGACGGGGCGACTCGGCGAGTAGAGTCAACCAGGAAGGTCGACTTTGACTGAGGACTTTGACCTTGACCAAGAGTTGACCAGTTTGACTTCCAAGGGTAATTTGGTAATTCTGGTATTTATGAAATTGGTTCTCTGGTAGTGTTTTGAGGTGAAGTTTGTGTCGGTGGTCGGAGTACCTTGGTCTTATCTCTTCAGTCCGCAATTGCAGGTGACTTATCCTCATTATATCGACAGGGTCTACGACACCAAGGCTAGCCCTTTATCGGATGGAAATCTGGGTATTGTTTGTTATGTTATTGCTTTGTTAGATCTGTATCCTGGTATTTAGGATGGTGTTATGTTAGTGACCTGGTTAAGGTCGGTACCCGGTGTATAGGGTAATGTTATGCTAGTGACCGGTTAGGTTGGAATCCTGGTTAGGATGTTGATATGCTATGAGATTTGATATACTGTTGTCTGGTTAAGGATTTGTTACGTGATTAATTCTTTTACGTGCACATGGTTTTTTGACAGGGGTTTGGGTTGAGGCGGGTTCTCCTTTGTACTATAGGCCAACATACCCAGGGTGGACATTCGATGTATTCTTTTACCCTTCTGAGAGTACTAAGAGAGGAAATAGTCTAGCCTTGAGAGATGTATTGTTTAAGAGTATTTATTTCATATGATTAGGCTGAGGCTAGATCAGATTTTTATAGAGTTCAAGATTACCGAGTCACCCAAGGTGAGTCATCTCACTATACTCTACCAAGAGTGGTAATTAGAGTTATATGACAGAGTATCTTGTATGCTATTTATGAGTATGTGATGCACTACATTATTTCTATGTGATTTATGTTGTGTATGTTCCAGAGTTTACATATCTAGAACCGGAAGGTTCACAGAGTTAGGACCAGAGGGTCTACAGAGTTATAGCGTCGAGTGGCTAATATGTGTTATATGTGGTATTTTGGGGAACTCACTAAGAATTTATGCTTACAGTGTTGTGTCATGTGTTTCAGGTACCAGTGAGGGTCGCGGGAAGGCACTGTCATGATTAGTACACACATGAGGAGTTTTTATGCATTATGATCTTGGGTTGTGTTTCTCTGGTTGATATGTGATACAATGATATTTTTATAATAATTATGAATGAAAGTATGTTTTTTTTTAAATGTAAAAATTGTTTGAAAATTTTGAGTGTTACAAGTTGGTATCAGAGCCTTGGTTTGAGTGATTCGGATGCACCTTCGGGCGTATCTGAAAAATTAGGGATTTGGTCTTAACAAACATTAGTTTTCTGGACATCTGAGAACTCGACGAGTCACTAGGGTGACTCGGTAAGCTGATCGGGATTCAGTCGAATGGATACGGGAGGAACTCGGCGAGTTGTTGGATGCACTCGACGAGTTGAGGTTAACATGGATTGTTTTCCTTGACTTTGACCAGGGTTGACTTTGAGGTTAGTTATGGGATTATGACAATTTAATCGTATTTTGGTTATAGGCAGTTAATGTAACGCTCGTGTTTCTATGCTAGCTGTTAATGATAAGGTAATAGCCTAGGCCAACCTTTATAAATCGTTTTGAAGTAATAAGAATGAATTATGTGAAATTATGTGTTTTATAATCGTTATGATTTAAATATAAATGTGAGACAAACTTGATATCTATGAAGAAAGTTGTAGTGGTTGAAACAAGGATTCTGGAAATATAAAGAATACAGAAATCCGATTTATAACAAACAAGTTATGACATGTCGAAGTTTCGTGACTGAACTGACACGGCACTGTGTGACAGAAAAAGTGAGTTTATGATAAATTGATTTTTATCCTTAGCGATCTAAATCAAATTCGTAGTACACGTTAAACCGAGAGCGTGCATAATAAGAATGTCCAAATCTGACTTCGTATGAGGAAGTTGTGAATTTTCTAAGATTTAGCATAACAGTATGCAGCCCGGAATTCGAATTATAAATCGAGTGATTTTTAGCTGACACAACCTAAACGAGAATCGAAGATCTTGTCGATAGTATTTTAACGGTAAAAAGACAGACGAAAACGGACATCGGATGAATAAGTTATGAAATTTTAATGGACTTTTCCTGTCCTGTCATGTTAAAAATATAACCTTAAAAATTAGTCGACGGTGTCTAAACGAAAGTTATAGAGCATGGTCATACCTACGCGTGCATATAAAGAGCGTCGAAAACAAAACTTGTATGCGAAAGTTATGAATTTTTGAAATTTGAAAAATAAAAATCGGGGGAGTACGCTTCGCGTATAGGAGTACGCCCGGCGTACTCATGTACACGGTCCAAGATTTGCCACGTCAACTATTCCTGCGCATGATGCACATGTGTTCGTAGCTGTTATGCATCCAAAGTAATCCATTCCTACGCCCAACGTACTTGGTCTACTCCAAGTGTAGAGCCTTGCAAGGTAGTACACCGCGAATACCAAGAAGTTACACCCATCGTAATGCCAGGCTTCGACCACTATAAATAAAGAGCGAGACCATCCGATTTTTGCTTACAAATTTTATACCTTTCCACCCTATACTTTCTTTTAAGATGCAATAAATACCTGCAAGCCTAGAATACCTTCCTAACACCTGAAGCAAGCCCCGAAGAACTCGAAGACCCCGAGAAAAGAGTTTTCGATTCGAAACTTTTCCCCCGGAAAACCCGGTTTTTGAGAAAACCTCCCGGTTTTATCGAAAATAAAAATTGTTTTAAGGGACGAATTGTTGTCTATAACGCCTGTTTTTCTAGGCTAAGCATTAATGTGATGATGTAATTGTTAGGCTCAACAATTAAAACCTATTTGACGTAATACAGAAGAATTATATGAATATTATGTGCTTCATGATTATTATAATATAATAAAATTTGAAAAATCAGCCAAATCTTTCGTAAATCAAAAAACTAAGTACGCCAAAACATATATATTATTAAATATTTAGAAAGCATACATCTTCGTGATCCCGAAAATAAATTTTTTGTAGAAATCTTACTCCGTATAAATTAGATATGATTTGTATAAAATATAAAAGTCAGCCTCAAGCAAGGAGTGTGTGACATAAAAAGCTACGAATAGAACAGTTGACTTTTACCTAATGCGACCAAAATGAAAATTGCAGTATTCCTCAAAATAAGAATTTTGAGAAAATGGATGCAAAAAAATAGAGTTCATACGAGAGAGTAATGATTTTAGCAAAATCATTTAATTTTATAAAAATAGGGACAAAAATATAAATTCAAAATTAGCTGACGGAGTCTAAACGAAAGTTGTAGATCTCATCGATATGTACGCGTGTATATAAAACACATCAAAAACGGAGTTCGTATAAATGAGTTATAATTTTTAATTGCACATTTAAGTATTAAAATAAAGTATAAACTATATATACGTATATGTGTGTGTGTATATATATATATATATATATATATATATATATATATATATATATATATATATATATCATTATAAAGGAATTGCCCATGCGGTCGTTATAAGATTAGTATTGAGTGCTTTTGATATTAGTTTAGTACAAATATCATTAAATCTATTTAAAATAGTATTATAAATAGGTGTTTACTCATTTAACTAAATATAGAGAATAGTTTTTGAAAATTCAATTACTATAAATAAGAGCATCTTGCATCTCATATTTTTTGCACCATTCTCTTGATTCAATAATCTTTCTCTTCTTATGCTCCGAGCATTTCAGTCCCTCGTTATTTGACTTCTCTTTCTGTAATTTTTATTATAGTAAGGTGAGCACTAAACCGTTGCAACAATCTTTCTTAGAAAGATTCAACGACAAAGTTCTGCCCCTACAGAGCTCGGCTCCTAGGTAAAACTCATTTGTAAGAAAATTATGATTACTCTATTTTAAATATGTGGGCTATTATTTATGACTTGTATAAGTGTCATTATAATATCTTTTTAACTACTCGCAATACGGGGAATCTTGTTTAAAGGGCCGCATAGGGTTGTTGTATTTCATAAGTGCTATATGCCAAAATAGTCATGCCCACCGGTGTTTTATGTCTGCCCTGTCTGTATATGGTGATTGGAAAATATTTTTTAAACGCTTATATAATAATAATAATGTGAAGACTAATAATTAGTCGCAGTAAATATTAGACTAAAATCTAGTGGTAATAATACTAGGTTTCTTTTAATGAAATTATATTGTTAAAAGCGTAGCCCTGCCCGAGTTTGGAATCATCACTTTAAAAAGTGAGTGCATAGTTACTTTCATCTTATATATAGATATGAAGTATTTTATATAACATACGTGCTATGTGTGAATATTATAGGTTTACTTGATATCTATGTTAGATTAACATTTTTATACAAGTTTTAAATGATTTAAACCATATATGTATTTTATATCTACAAAAATGTTGGGGTAAAACATGTGTACATGAAATAGACGATGTGCTAAAATGATGAGGGGCCTCAATGTTTACAATGATCCAGTCATCTAGCGGAGTATAGATGATGACCACAGACTATTCTAGACAACCATGTGGAACGCTAGCAGCGACGCAACCTATAGCTATTTGTTAACGATGTGTTCACCGGTGTACTCTATCCCTCTCATGGTTGCCTTTGTGACATTTATTGCTGAGGAACCCCCTTAACAGTAGTGTTCACCCCGATGATGATCCTAAGGATAGGTCCCTTATGATAGGTGTTTACGGGTGTAAAGTGAGGATAACAGGAACGGGTAATCGAGTTATTGTTGGTTGATAAAATTAATAAACTTATTTATTGTGGGTTGAAAGCCCTATGTACTTACCAGGCTCCCAAGATTGACCCACTCAGTTTCTTGTATTATAGGTGATGGCACAAGAGCATAGTTAGATTACTTGATGAGGGATTATGGATTATAGGCCAGTAGATATAAATAAATGTTGTAAGGCTTATAATATTTTGTTTAAGCTTTTGATCTGTATCGAATATGACATATCGAGGTTTTAATATAATGAAATATATTTCTTCATAAATGCTTTGATAAATCTTTATCGTATTTTCTTTTGGGAACAAATTCCGCAACATTTTTCTTTAAAATGTTACTCTGATTTTCAAACAAAGCATAAACAAATCGGTCCTTTCGGGCCGTGAAAATGGGGATGTCACAGTTGGTATCAGAGCATTAGTTTAAGAGAACTAGGAATTTCAAGGATTTCTAGACTTAAGCTTAGAATGTTAAGCGATGATTTTGAGTTGAGTGTCTACTATATTTTAGACACAATCACTAGTTTATTTTATAAAAGATGCCTAAAATACTATTATGCGCTATATGCTATTATTTGTTCGGATCTATGGTCTGTTACTGACCAGATGTGGAAACTTTATCTATTCATATTTCTATACGTTCAACTACGATATTAGAAATGACATGTAATATTTCAGAGTGACAAGTGTAAACGTCTATGATAAATAAAGATTTCCCTATCTTAAAATTCTCATCTCAAACTTCAACTTGGAGTCTACCAAACTCTCAAAGATAGAGAGGTTTTCTAACAGATTGTCATGGAACTTATCCGAATGGTTAAAATGGCAGCTACTTTGAAGACAACCGTTAGAACACCCAAAATGTAACAACTTAAATTTGTCGCCGACATTTTTCATTTTTAAATTAATGTAAAACACATATCAAAACTTTCCAAAAATCTCAAGTATTAATTTATCCACAAAATTTTAAAAACAATTATTCAAAATCCCAGATCATCACTCCTTCTTGTTGCAGGTGCACAATCATGTCTATCCATTCCTGAGGTCCTTGGAAGTACCTGAATCAATAACACATAACATGGTAAGCATAAATTCATAGTGAGTTCCCGAAAATAAAACACACACACACACAACTCATTAGCCACTCGATAATGTAACTCAATAAGACCATCTTGTCAATGTGCCTCAGTGGGACCCTCCAGTCCCATAACTCAGGTTAGATCCTCTGATCTCTCTACTCAATACTCAAATAAACATAACATATATATCTCAAAGCAATAACAGAATATCCCAATACAGAAATAAAATGATATCTTAAACAGAGAGTATGCACATAAGACTCTCCGGTCACACGTATGTTACCATGCCAAGTAAGTATAGTGCGAAGAATCACCTCGCGACTAGTAGGAAATAGATACACACTTGATAATCCGGACTATCCTTCACCTAACACATTAAACAAGCATCTCAATTAATAACACTCTTTACCCTTTCCAACTATAGCCCTCTTTGCTCATTCTCTAACCCTTGGGATGGGTAAAAGACCCCTTTACCCCTCCAGATTTTCCAAAAGTTTCTAACTGACACACACACGAAGTCAATAGACAAGGTTGACGTGAATCCCCTAGTTCACCGATATGACTCGCCGAGTCCAATCGTATATCTCACTGTTCTGACAAGGGTTCACTCAGCTCATCGATTTGAACCCCAACTCGATAAGTTATATGCGGGTTAATGGTACTGGGTTGAACCGATCCGACTCGGTGAGACATTTCATAGACTCGGTGAGTCGTCTCCATTGCACTGCTCATATGGTCTCCTGAGGTCAGATTTGGAACTCTAACTCATAGATCTAACCTTCTAGCATCCAAAAGTCACGTAAATATCTGATCTTGGGGTTCATCCATGGTGTATATTGCTCTACATACCATTATGACTCCATTAAAGCTTCATAGCTTCAAAGTTCCAAGGTTACTCAATCATGGCATGTGACATCCCCAAAATCACGGCCAGAAAAGACCGATTTTGTTTATGCTTTATGAAAATCAGAGTACTTCATTTTATAAAAAGGTTGCGGAATTTGTTCCCAGAAAAAAACACGATAAATACGTTATTAAAACATTTTCAAAGAAATGTATTTTTATTCATCTTAAAACGTTTGGGATGTCATCGTTAATACAGAAACATAAGCATAAACAAAACTTACAATTATTTACACTAGTGATCTACATCTCTTTAAATCTCTCAGTGTAATGTCACTTCATTTCGTCACCTGTGATATACATAAACTGAGTGGGTCAGGTTGGGAAACCTGGTGAGTACATAGGGTTTTCAACCCACAATAATATAATTATTATGCTTAATCAAACAATCAACCCAATTACCCATCCCCATTATCTTCTTTACTCTTTAAGGATTTAACATAAGAGTCATCTATCCTTCATTCGTTTATTCCGAAGTCCCTTACTTCCAGGGTTCTAGGACTGGCACTAAATCCATAGCTGCTGATATTCGTTCGTAAAGCACTAATTCCATAGCTGCTATATCTTACTCATCGGGTACTAAATTCGTAGCTACCCGTGCTCAACAGGTACTAAGTCCATTGCTACCAATTCCTACAGGTACTAAATCCATAGCTACCAGCGTCTAACAAATAGGTACTAAGTCCATAGCTACCAACTCCTAACAGGTACTAAATCCATAGCTACCAACGTCTGACAGGTACTAAGTCCATAGCTACCAGTGTTTGTCCCATAGGCACTAAGTCTATAACTGCCAATGTATACTCACATCATCTTCTATCTCTCATCATTCATCTACCCATCTCATACCCAACATATTCGTATATATAAAATACGTATACAGTTTAAGTTCTTTAAAACATGTATAAAACGTTCATCCATCATAGACAATAAGTATTCAGATAATATGCACACATAACACGTAGTTTATATAAAATACTTCATATCTATGTGTAAGATGAAAGGGACTATGCACTCACAACACGTAAATTATATAATAAATACTTCATATCTATGTGTAAGATGAAAGAGACCATGCACTCACAACACGTAAATTATATAATAAATACTTCATATCTATGTGTAAGATGAAAGAGACCATGCACTCACCTAAAAGGTGGTGACTCAGCACTCGGACAGCGCTTCGATACTCTCAAAACGATATTCCTTCGATAAAACCTAGTACCAGTACCACTAGGGTTTAGTCTAACGATAACCGTGACTAATTAATAGTCTGACTATTATTATTATTATATAAGCGTTAAATAACACTCAATATAACTCATAATAATAGCCCAAATACTCATTATAAGTTCCTAATAATGTTACTATATTAAAACATAAGCTATACTAAAGATAGCGTAGGCATAACTTACTTACAGTGGGTTTTTCGCAAAGTCGGGCTTCGCTGGAGCAGCGTTCCCAAGCTGAAAGACCCTTTTTCTCAGGACTCTGGGAGCCTCAGGGCTTCCTTCGGGTGCTAGGGGGTTTACCTAGGCTTTTAGGGGCTTAAGGGAGCTTAGAGAGAGAGTTTAGAAAGAGAAAGAAGAGGGGTGAGGGGTGAGGAAATGAGGGAACCCGGCACCTCTGTTTATAGGGGTGGAATCTGATGGACTCGCCGAGTAGGGGGGACCTACTCGCCGAGTTGGTCCATGTGGTGGCCTTCTGGTGGTGCCACGTGTCCAATTCTGGTGGTGCCACGTCACCCCCTATCGCGTATCAGCCCTCAAACTTAGAAAAATCATAACTTTCGCATACAAGCTCCGTTTTCGACGTTCTTTATATCCACGCGTAGGTAAAATCAAGATCTACAACTTTCGTTTAGACCCCATCGGCTAATTCTCCACCAATCTCAAATTTAACAGTAGGAGGCGATTAGACTGTTAAATGACCTCGAAGAGTTCATAACTCCTTCATACGGACTCCGTTTTCATCTGTCTTTTTACCGTTGAGTTCCTATTAATGAGATCTTCAACTCTCAGTTAGGTCACGTAAGCCAAAAACCGCTCAAACTAAAATTCGAGTTTCAGGCCGTGCACTCCTAAGCCGAATCTTAGAAAAATCATAACTTCTTCATACGAAGTCAGATTTGGGCGTTCTTTTTATCGATGTTCTTAGTTTAACATATTCTACGAATTTTGTTTAGATTGCTAAGGCTAAAAAGTCTTGTATCGTAAATTCACTATTTACGTCTCCCGGTGCCGTGCCGGTTTTGCCGTAAAACTTCGGCGGACCATAACTTCTTCGTTATAACTCGGATTTCGGCGTTCTTTATATGTACGGAAACCTTGTGACATATTCTACAACTTGGTTAAGATTATTTATTCTAAATAATCTTTTGTCGAAAAGTCATTTTCAACCCCTATTGCGTTTAAATTGACTAGCCCGGATCTACGGGCGTTACAATTATCTCCCCCTTAGGATGATTACGTCCCGGAATCATCATCGAAACAGGGTCGTATAATGAATCCATACGTTATCTCTTCATCCTAGGTAATAATTATAACTTCTACATTCCTTCAAGTCTATCTCCTAGACTCGTTGACTGCAAGCAGTACTCGATCGTGCACCTGCTCTCTACCTAAGGTTAGACTCCAAATTATGACCTATCATTATGTGATGCACATTTAGACTCAGGTCTCTTAAATTCTAAAACAGACTAAGCCTTCCTTCATGTTCTAATGTGATATAATCATACTTTAACATGTAGCATTTCTAGCTACCGACGAGCGCGATACTTCTATTGATCGCTTTGATTTTAATCGTTCGGTTTAAGTCGGACGCTATATCAAACTTGGTTCTCTGAACCACGTAACCTACTCATCGTAGTTGGACTGAATGTGATATGACCACTAGGGTCGGGATAACAACATTCTTCTTAGTCATTACCGAAACAATGGTAACGACATACTTGAATAAAACGAAATCAATTACTGGCTTCTTAGTAACCTTGTGACTTTCCCTGATCCAAGTGTGAGTCCTGTGCTTCCGGTAGTATAGGGCTCTACTGTTGGATTAATGTCTAAGTCCATAACTATAATTGGTAAGACTTGACCCGACCCGGCATGGTCCATTTGGGTTGCATACCATCATGCACTTGGATAGACTAAATGAGAGAAATAAGACACTTATGGTTATTAATATATTATAAGTTCTAGTATATTAATAATAAGAATAATGAGATTATTTAATTAGTATTGATCAAGAATTAATCTAGGATTAATTATGTGATCCAAAGAAGACTAATTAAATATATGGGTTGATTGTGTAAATCATCCATACTTGTATAGTGGGCTAATGCTCCATGGATTATCTAGTTGGGCCAAAACCCATATGATGCTCCATGGATGCTCCATGGTGTATTTGAACCCATGGATCCAAGGAAATGGAAAGTCATGACAATTAGAGTTTACCCTAATTGTATAACTATATAAGCATCTTATTCTTGATAAAAATCAGCCACTAGTGAAACTAAGAAAGGGCTAGCCGATTTCATGAAGTGTAGAATTCTCTCTAAGTTATTCTAAGTGTTTTTGATGATTGTGAACCATTTGAGGTGTCACACTTGGGGCACTAGGCACTCAAGCTTCATCAAAACAAGCACCATCAAAGAGGTATGTATTCTATCTTGTTATATTGATAGTTTTGTATGCTAGTTTAGGATAATACCTTGGATATTCATATTTGCATGTATAATAGAGAAAACATAGATCCAAGGTATTTAGGGTTTCATGTACACTTAGGAGCGTTAGAATGCTCATAACCCAATAGTGGTATCAAAGCCTAGGCTTGTTTTCTTGTTATACCTGCAATAGAAGCTGAAAAAATCGAGTTTTGATGTTGTCAGCCCAGCTGACTCGCCGAGTCCATGAAGGGACTCGACGAGTCCAAGGCAAAATGCATCCAACTCGCCGAGTTGTGTTCATGCACTCAACGAGTTGGACCCCAGACAGCATATCTTCGAGGTTTTTGGCTAGAAATGGACTAGGAACATTACCCTAAGTTGTTTTGAACTTATAAACTTGTTTTTTAATGTGGTAATGTTCATTCTAATCCATTTTCAAAGATAATTGTCAATAGATTCATGTTTTGTATTAGTTTAAAGGTTAGACTAATTACATGAAAAAGTTTTATTTGAATTATCTTGTTCTTATGAGTTGCTTAGATTAATAGAAAAGTTGAGTGAAAAAGTTGTTTTCAATCCAAATTAATCTAAGAGTTGATTCTAAAATGTGTTTTTGTAACTTGTCCTCAAGTTATATGAAAAGTCACATTTAAGTTTCATAAAAACTCATAAAAGTTGGCAATGGTTACAAAAGATGAAGAGTCTTGTCCTTAAGTTATGGAGGTTCAAGAGTCACTTCATTAATAAATAAATAAATAAAATATGTAACCTTAATTAATTCCATAAGTTATAAAATAAAGAAAAGGTTAATTCTTTATTAGTTTAAAGTCTTCCATAATTTGTCCACAAGTTATGGAACTTGAAGAGTTTTTGGATTAAAACTACTTTAAATACATAAGTTATGGAATTAATTAGTTTTGAATAGTTTCAAAACTTGCCCTCAAGTTTTGGAATTTGTAAAGTTTTCTCTTATGAATACTTTAATTCCAAGTTAGCCCTTAGAATTTTAAAAGTTAAAATTCAACCCTTATACTTTATAATATTATAAGTTAATAATATTTATATGTATAAGAGTAAAGTCGGTCTTACTGCTAGTACGCCTCATTCACGAAGTCGGTCTATAAGGTGGGTATAAGGTTGTTGCCCATAAAATGGCAACTTAATGGGTGTCCACTCTCACCCACCGCTTGCTTGACTGGTGGAGGGTCGTTAGCCGAACGGGTTTGACATGACTATAATTCTCCCTTCATTAAAAGTATTAATGATAAATACTAAGTAACTAAACTCTAAATAATACCCAATCTTAGTTACTTAGGAAAATGTGAAGAAGGTGCTAATCCATGAAATTACACTTTGCACTTTGTTTAAGTCGGTTAGTGGAGCGTGTGTGGTTAACCGGCACACTAACTCGTATTTAACAAGGTAGGCAAAGGATAACTTAATGTTTATCATAGTATCGATGGAGCGTGTGTGGTTAACCGGCACATCGATTGAGGGGTAAACACTTAAGGGTACCAAGTAATTTGCATGGTTACTTCACACCTTGTTTTGTGATCCTCGGCATCCCAGTCACAAAACCTGAAGGGCACACTCGAGATTGAAACATGCCATTGAACAGTTCAATGAATCTCAAAAGATCTAGGAGTTTCAAAAACCAATTAAAACCTAATAATACATTTCGTTTATCTTGGTGGAAATTGGTGAATCGTCATTCACCTACCTTCAAATTGTTTTATAGATTGGATTACGGCATACCTCTTCTAAGTTATAAAATAGTCTGTTGGGTCCTAGCCTTAATATTTCATATTGGGTGTCATATTAAGGACTTTAAAATCAACTATCTTGAATATCTCCCAAAAAGATGTCTGGTTTAGACATTTATGATCTTCCCAAATATCTTGAAACAAGCTTTCCTAAATGAAGATGATGTCCCATGGAAATCATACTTCTTTCTCCTCCTCCGATTATTCTCCCTAACCCATAAGTTCTTGAAAAATTTAAGGTCACTCGAACCCTATTGGCAAGACAAGGTCTAGGTGTGATCACATCTTGGAGATGTAGTCACATATTGACAAGCTGGGAGAGTTGGGTGTCAATGTCTTGAGAAAGTTGGTGGTTCAATCACTTTCTAAGTCACATAGTGAGTTCCTTTGGGACACCTATGAAATAGACTATGACAGGACCCTTAATGATCTTATCTATTGTTAAGATCAACTTCCTGAAACTTTATGGACATTAACAATGGTGACACTGGAAATACAGAAAAAGCATTCTCTTCCCAATGGAAAGGGATCGGCCATAGTCAACTTGGTTGAACAAATGGTAAAGAGAAAAGCTAAGTCTGTGATAGTCCCATGTACCATTATCAAAGGGTCCATATGTTTATATTGCCAAAGAAAGGGTCATTATTTGCGAAGCTGCCAAATTTACCTAAGGGTGTTCAAGTCAATAAGGTTGACTCTACTTCAGGTAAAGTCCACTACTCTAACTCTGTTAAGTTTCTATTCTGAGATTCTTGATGCATGATGTGACTGGGTCACATGGTAATGTTTTAAGAATCAAAGAAAAGTAAAGGAACTTAAAGAAAGAATATGCTGAATCTGATCGCGTAGATGGATTTCTATCGCCTAGTTTGAAGATCGGATTCTTGAGCTACTTCTTAGGAGTTATGAGATATTGCTTAGGAATAGATAACAACAAGTTTTCATATGGATTGTAAGGATAAGTTTTCCGCAAAGTTTAAAAAAATAAAAGGAAAATTTTGATTTTATTTATTTTAAAAATATCCTTACAATGGCATTTGAGGAAAAAATTGTTGCTTATATGATTCCATTAATAGCAAGAGTGGAAATATGAAATTGATTCTTTCATTTGTGGTAATGTCTAAATTTACCAAACAAGGAAAGATTCTCATCATCCAAAGTCTCAATTGGACCGGGACTTGGAAAATTAAGACTAATTACTTATTCACATGGATGTGTGAGTCAAGTAATGGACTAAGGGATCGAGTACATAGTCATGTGCACTGATTAAGTCCACCACAAAAGATATAAGGCTATTCGTCATAGTTTACTAAAGCTCAGTAAATATGATTATACTTACAAGCTTAAGTGTAACTCTGAGACATTGGAAAAGGTTTCAATGCATAGCAGAGCGGATAAGAAGAATCAAATTAGGCAGAAGGATAAAAGTTTCTCAAATCTGAAAAGATAGGAGAGTACTTTAGTATCAGCTTTGTGATCATCTTAATGATTAAGAAACCATATCAAAATTTGTTCTCTAAGGAAGTCTTAGTGCATTCTTATGACTAAGAAGAAGGGATCTTGAAATTGTTGAAATGGTTAAATCAAGAAGATGAGTCATACTTCGTTCCAATACAAGTCTTGGAGTCATACTCCAAGATTGTAATTTGAGTGACATGTCTTAAAGAAGGTTTAAAACACTTGACAAATGTAAGAGTAAAAGTTTTCTACTCTTGTACATTTGAAATTGGTAAGTTGTGATGTTTTGGATAAAACAAAGACCAACTTCGGCCAATTGTGTGAAGTGTTTGTCTTGATTAGAATCCACACTATCTCTTGGATGTTTGACAAGGGAGTCTTATAGATCAAGAGGACAGTAGGAGTCTTAAAGGTCTTGAAATTCTCAAGATCTAATCAAGAATAAAACCTAAAGTTCTTCACTAGCACACGACTTGAGGTTTATAACCTATCGTGTTGACATATTCTGTGCCCATTCCAATTAAAGTTGGCTTTGCATATGAGTTCTTAGAGTTCTCAATTGGTTGCACAACAACTTGGAAGCAATGGTAGGCCCTTGAGCTGCCAGGTGGCAAGAAATTAAGATTGAGTTCAGTCCATATGAGTTTGGATTTGTCATTATCCTTGTCTTGTGACTATGGTTATGACAATTCACATGGATAAGAACACATACACCATTAAATCTAAGTGTCATAAGGTTTCTCTCCGATTCATGAAAATGATGGTGAGGAAACACTTTGACTAAGTAGATTTTAGTTAGATAGCAATTGTGATATTTGCATTCTCAAAGTCGTTAGTGGAGCGTGTGTGGTTTACCGGCACACTAACTTGGACTTGTGAGAAATGGCAAAGGTCAAAACGATCAAGACTATGATTACGGCATCCCTTTTCATAGTTCTTAAAATTGTTTTGACACACCCCATGAGCTATCTAAGGGAAGTTGTATGTTTTTGATAAAGTCTTATCAAAACAATCTAGTATCAGAAATCTGAACTTTGGTAACAAAGTCAATAAAGTATTGATTTCTAGAAGTCGAGCTTTCTGAGTATATGTCAAAGCTAGTGGGAGCATAAGTGTTATGCTAATGATCATCATGTTAGTGGGAGCATGATAATTACGATAAGTATTGCAAGCTAGCAATGTTAATTATAGAAAACAAAAAGGTTTCAATTAAGAAAAAGTTGTTTTGCTATAATTAAGGGAGAGGAAATTATACTTCATCTCAAATCTATAAGCTTAGATCGTGAGGTTTTAATCATTTAGTCAAGAATATATATGAATTTCATGTTGGAATGGCTCAACATAAGGAAATTCTGTATATGGGTCCATTATTTGCGTTCTTAAATTCGATTATGATTACGGTATCCCTTTTCATAATCTGAATTATGAGAACTTGGCAAATAGAAATGGAAATGTTATAGCAAAAGACTGGTTTAGTCTTTATGTGAGACATCATGAATCGTGTCCCATATGCTTCGGATATAGGATCGATTACATGTGCTATATTCATCCTTTCTAAAATTTTCCAAATGCCTAGGGCATTAAGAAGGGAAAAGGTTTAGAACTGGATATGACTAAAAGGATTAAACAATTGTCGAGGACAATCTAAGGTTTACCAAAGATTGGTTGCTTAAGGACAATTGGAAGTATAGTGATAATTCTGGAAGGACCATATTGACATAATCTGTAAGGAGGCAACTCTTGTTCAGAAGTGATAGTCAAAATGAATCTGGAAATGTTTCAAAGTCAGAAATTTCAATCTGTTTAAGATTAGGAAACTTAATGCAAGAAGGATGTTTCTAAGGAGCTGATCTCCTTTGGAATACTTTGTAATGTTTGTTGCCAAGACTTTCTGACTATGTGCAAAATCATTACAAGAGGATCAATGCATATAAGTTTAGAATCTAACAGATTTCAGTAAATGACATGAATTTGGAATTCTTGGATTTGGGAGTGTGAAAAGAGAATCATTGAAGTTATGTTCATTTGATCTAGTTCACAAAGTAAAGATCATAGACAAACATAGTATGCATACTTGGTGTATGGCATGACTAGTGTTTAGAAAAACATAGTGTACATGCTTGGAGCATGGGACAACTATTGTTTTAAATTCAAGAATAAAGTTGATAGCTGAAACAGTATACAATGATTAATGTGTAATCATATGGTGATAAATAAAAGGTGTTTTATTTATATTCATAAGTTCTGCGACCATATTGGATTCAATTATTATTGTGTTTCACTTTGCATGTTTTGACTTCCCGAATAAACTAGGTTATTCTTCCGGAATGACTAAGTTATTCAAACCATCCACAGTCGGTCATATGTTGGAAGTAGATATGAATTAAGACTGTCATGGGTTGGCTTGTAGAGGTCTAAGATGTTGGACAAAGGGCTACAACACTCATGAGTGCTCATAAGTTCTGAGTATTGGATTCAACCCACGCTCATTGGAATCACTTCATGGGTTTTATCACGAGTGATCATGAGACGATAATATCTTATATTCTTCAAACCTAGAGATATGAGTTGTTACTATGAGTTGATAGTACATTGATTACACGAAACGCATTGGTAACTCGATGTTATAAAACGTGTCTTGGTGTATGATTCAACAAGTAGTAGAACAAGCCATATGAGTCGAAGTTTATCCATTCCTTTTACCTTCGGGATAAAAGCGATATCTGTGGGCCCCTCGATGATTTGATGATGACAAATGGAAGTGCTCGGCCGGGCCAGGACTGATTTGATTTGTTCAATTAGTCAGTCGTCATAAATCGGAAATTGGGAAACAACAAATGGACAGAGAGAATGATTATAATCCATGTCTCAGTCCATATGATATCTAGAATGGAGGAATATATGATCCCTTATCTAATGGACAAGTCATTGACAAGATCAGAGTTCATCTACAAGGTCAGAGTTCGACAAAAGTTTTTGAGAGCTACGATTGCCATTTGGTTCCTGAAGTCATACGCAATAATAGTTTTAGACTTATCCAAGTGGGAGACTGTTGTATTAATGTCTAAGTCCATAACTATAATTGGTAAGACTTGACCCGACCCGGCATGGTCCATTTGGGTTGCATACCATCATGCACTTGGATAGACTAAATGAGAGAAATAAGACACTTATGGTTATTAATATATTATAAGTTCTAGTATATTAATAATAAGAATAATGAGATTATTTAATTAGTATTGATCAAGAATTAATCTAGGATTAATTATGTGATCAAAAGAAGACTAATTAAATATATGGGTTGATTGTGTAAATCATCCATACTTGTATAGTGGGCTAATGCTCCATGGATTATCTAGTTGGGCCAAAACCCATATGATGCTCCATGGATGCTCCATGGTGTATTTGAACCCATGGATCCAAGGAAATGGAAAGTCATGACAATTAGAGTTTACCCTAATTGTATAACTATATAAGCATCTTATTCTTGATAAAAATCGGCCACTAGTGAAACTAAGAAAGGGCTAGCCGATTTCATGAAGTGTAGAATTCTCTATAAGTTATTCTAAGTGTTTTTGATGATTGTGAACCATTTGAGGTGTCACACTTGGGGAACTAGGCACTCAAGCTTCATGAAAACAAGCACCATCAAAGAGGTATGTATTCTATCTTGTTATATTGATAGTTTTGTATGCTAGTTTAGGATAATACCTTGGATATTCATATTTGCATGTATAATAGAGAAAACATAGATCCAAGGTATTTAGGGTTGCATGTACACTTAGGAGCGTTAGAATGCTCATAACCCAATATCTACTACCATTCACACCTACTCATACTCGTCCCAAGTATTATCCCGCAGTTTTTCCAAGTGACCATACAAGAAAAAAAAACAACTTAACACATCAGATAACAAAACAAAGGTTTCATATTATTTCTTGAAACGATTACATAGGTGTTCAAGTTCACCCTAGGCTATGCCTCTAATAGGCTACTTCATACAATACTATGGCTACTGCATAACTTAATCTTCGGATATGAAGTCCTCATCCTTGATTCCTTGCATGGTTCTCTGCCTCGTCAAGGATCATGTGAAATGCCCTCGGCCTTGGTGGCGTTTCTGGTCTTGCTGCTTTATTTTTCCTTGGGCAGTCTTTGGACATGTGCCCCTTGCCTCCACATCCGTAGCATACTTTGTCATTATGCGTGCAGTCTTTGGAATAGTGACCAGTCCTCCCACACTTGTAACAAGTCACTTCTTCGTTGCACTTTCCACCATGCTTCTTCTTGCATCTATCACACCATCTTGCTTCACCTCCATCTGCTCCTCCAAGCTTTGAGAATTTGATTTCCTTGTTCGTCCTAGAAGATCCTTCAAACTTCCGCTTCTCTCCAGCCTTATCTTTTTCTAGACCCTTTTCTCTTATCTGGGCCTCTACGTTCTTAGCTGCCCTAACAGCTGCTTTCAAAGTAGTTGCCATTTTGACCATTGGGCCAAAGTCAGTGGGCAGTCCGTTAGCAAACCTATCAATCTTGGAGAGTTCAGTAGGCCCCAAGTAGGGGAATAGCTTCATCCTTTCGGTGAATGCGGTGGCATACTCATCAACACTCATCTTCCCTTTCTTCAGGTTCTGAAACTCGTTGTTTAGGTCTATCAGATCTATCTCCGAGCAGTATTGCATTTTCAACTGTTCCAAAAACTCTTCCCACGACATCCTTAAGGCTTCTCCTCGTGGCATCGTATCTGCCAATAGCTTCCACCAGCTCAAGACTCCAGTTTTAAGCTGTCTTACTGCGAAGACAGTCTTCTGTTTCTCGTTACAGCTGCAGCTCTCAAACACCACCTCCATCTCAGAGATCCAATCCATAATCTCAACCGGCTTCGGGCTTCCTAAGAGGCTTGGTGGTTTCGCACCCAAGAAATTCTTGTACATCCGCCCATCCTTGTTGTTTCTCCCTTCTGGGCCATCCCTTTGCTCACCTTGAGTCCCTACTCGACTCACTTGGCAGCTGTAGTTCCCTTCCTCAGATTGCTCGGGAACTGGCTCCGTCGGTTCAACATGTATGGTAGGTTCGTCCCTATTCAACATCTGTCTCATTTCTTCCCTTTGTTCAGCTAACATAGCCCGAATCATGGCTTGAACTTCAGCCATGGTGACTGGCTCAGGCGCAACTTCTTCAACAACAGGTATTTGCTGAACCACTGGGGGTTGGTTCCTGTTCCCATTTGTGTTTACGTTTCCACTACGGGTTCTTGCCATCTTGATCTATACACCGAATAAGGTGAATCTAGATCTTTAATTAGGATTGATGGTTAAATCATCCTTATCACTCCGAAACGTTTATATGCTAGTTCTAATATCGTAGTCGTACGTTTAGAATCCTAAACACATAAGGTTTCCAGATCCGGTCGGCAACAGACCATAGATCCGAACAACTAACACCATATCAGGCACAAGTATTTAGCACATAAAAGCATTTTAGGCACAATTCCTAAAATAATCTAGTGCTCACACCTCACAATCATCGCTTAGCATTCTAAGTTTAAGTCTAGAAATAAATCCATATTCCTAGTTTGCTTAAACTAATGCTCTGATACCAACTGTGACATCCCCAAAATCACGGCCAGAAAAGACCGATTTTGTTTATGCTTTATGAAAATCAGAGTACTTCATTTTATAAAAAGGTTGCGGAATTTGTTCCCAGAAAAAAACACGATAAATACGTTATTAAAACATTTTCGAAGAAACGTATTTTTATTCATCTTAAAACGTTTGGGATGTCATCGTTAATACAGAAACATAAGCATAAACAGAACTTACAATTATTTACACTAGTGATCTACATCTCTTTAAATCTCTCAGTGTAATGTCACTTCATTTCGTCACCTGTGATATACATAAACTGAGTGGGTCAGGTTGGGAAACCTGGTGAGTACATAGGGTTTTCAACCCACAATAATATAATTATTATGTTTAATCAAACAATCAACCCAATTACCCATCCCCATTATCTTCTTTACTCTTTAAGTATTTAACCTAAGAGTCATCTATCCTTCATTCGTTTATTCCGAAGTCCCTTACTTCCAGGGTTGTAGGACTGGCACTAAATCCATAGCTGCCGATATTCATTTGTAAAACACTAATTCCATAGCTGCTATATCTTACTCATCGGGTACTAAATTCATAGCTACCCGTGCTCAACAGGTACTAAGTCCATAGCTACCAATTCCTACAGGTACTAAATCCATAGCTACCAACGTCTAACAAATAGGTACTAAGTCCATAGCTACCAACTCCTAACAGGTACTAAAATCCATAGCTACCAACGTCTGACAGGTACTAAGTCCATAACTACCAGTGTTTGTCCCATAGGCACTAAGTCTATAGCTGCCAATGTATACTCACATCGTCTTCTATCTCTCATCATTCATCTACCCATCTCATACCCAACATATTCGTATATATAAAATATGTATACAGTTTAAGTTCTTTAAAACATGTATAAAACGTTCATCCATCATAGACAACAAGTATTCACATAATATGCACACATAACACGTAGTTTATGTAAAATACTTCAAATCTATGTGTAAGATGAAAGGGACTATGCACTCACAACACGTAAATTATATAATAAATACTTCATATCTATGTGTAAGATGAAAGAGACCATGCACTCACAACACGTAAATTCTATAATAAATACTTCATATCTATGTGTAAGATGAAAGAGACCATGCACTCACCTGAAAGGTGGTGACTCAGCACTCGGACAGCGCTTCGATACTCTCAAAACGATATTCCTTCGATAAAACCTAGTACCAGTACCACTAGGGTTTAGTCTAACGATAATCGTGACTAATTAATAGTTTGACTATTATTATTATTATATAAGCGTTAAATAACACTCAATATAACTCATAATAATAGCCCAAATACTCATTATAAGTTCCTAATAATGTTACTATATTAAAACATAAGCTATACTAAAGATAGCGTAGGCATAGCTTATTTACAGCGGGTTTTTCGCAAAGTCGGGCTTCACTGGAGCAGCGTTCCCAAGCCGAAAGACCCTTTTTCTCGGGACTCCAGGAGCCTCAGGGCTTCCTTCGGGTGCTAGGGGGTTTACCTAGGCTTTTAGGGGCTTAAGGGAGCTTAGAGAGAGAGTTTAGAGAGAGAAAGAAGAGGGGTGTGGAGTGAGGAAATGAGGGAACCTGGCACCTCTATTTATAGGGGTGGATTCTGATGGACTCGCCGAGTAGGGGGACCTACTCGCCGAGTTGGTCCGTGTGGTGGCCTTCTGGTGGTGCCACGTGTCCAATCCTGGTGGTGCCACGTCACCCCCTATCGCGTATCAGCCCTCAAACTTAGAAAAATCATAACTTTCGCATACGAGCTCCGTTTTCGACGTTCTTTATATCCACGCGTAGGTAAAATCAAGATCTACAACTTTCGTTTAGACTCCGTCGGCTAATTCTCGACCGATCTCCAATTTAACAGTAGGAGGCGATTAGACTGTTAAATGACCGCGAAGAGTTCATAACTCCTTCATACGGACTCCGTTTTCGTCTGTCTTTTTACCGTTGAGTTCCTATTAATGAGATCTTCAACTCTCAGTTAGGTCACGTAAGCCAAAAACCGCTCGAACTAAAATTCGAGTTTCAGGCCGTGCACTGCTAAGCCGAATCTTAGAAAAATCATAACTTCTTCATACGAAGTCAGATTTGGGCGTTCATTTTATCGATGTTCTTAGTTTAACATATTCTACGAATTTTTTTTAGATTGCTAAGGCTAAAAAGTCTTCTATCGTAAATTCACTATTTACGTCTCCCGGTGCCGTGCCGGTTTTGCCTTAAAACTTCGGCGGACCATAACTTCTTCGTTATAACTCAGATTTCGGCGTTCTTTATATGTACGGAAACCTTGTGACATATTCTACAACTTGGTTAAGATTATTTATTCTAAATAATCTTTTGTCGAAAAGTCATTTTCAACCCCTATTGCCTCTAAATTGACTAGCCCGGATCTACGGGCGTTACATGGCATCCTACTTTCTGGCTCTCTGGACCTCACAAGGTCCAGATCTATTGAATAACTTGAAAAAGGGTTTGGATGCACCCAAAACATCATTAAAATGGTGATACAAGCCCTAAATTTACAACCAAATGAAATATATTCATTCACAAGGAAGGCAAGAGCTTATATGAGATTTGAAGCTAGAAATGAAGATGAAATTGATCCACAAACTCTCCTCCTTGAGACTTGCAGCACCCTTTATCTTCTTCTCAAGGAAATGACCTCAAATTAACCTTTTTCCCTTTCTTTCTCACAAATAACTCTAGGGTTTCTCTCAAGGGACTAATGGCACTGATGGGGGGGGGGGGGGGAGGGTATCAAGGAGGCAATAAGTGCCTTTAAAGAGGCCCAGGACAACGAGTTGGCTCATCGAGTCGGCTTCTCAACTCGTTGTAACATCCCAAAATCCAGGTAAGGCTATTTAACCCTTCCCTTTTGTCAAGTTGCCATGATTAGTACCTTGAGTGAGTTCTTGTAGAAAATGAGTACGCTGAGCGTACTGGGGCGTACGCTGAGCGTACTCATGCGATTAAGTTGGATGCGGACTCGCCTGGGTACGTTGGGCGTACCCAAGGTTTTGATGGGCGTAGCGGGCGTAGATACAAACCCTAATATTTGACTTGTGCACTATATAAGGGATGCTAAGGCTCATTTCTCAGCCTCCATATCAGAGAGTGAAACCCTAAGAGAGCCTTCCATCATCCTTAGTTTGAGTGTGAGTGTTTTGGAGCTAAAAGTGCCTTGGTGTGTTAGTGAAGAAGAAGGAAAGGAGCTTGTGGAGGCTAGGGCTTCAAGTGCAAGTTTGGATCTGAGATCTTCAGAGGAAGGAGCTTCATCTAGAGGTATAAAGTTCGAAACTTTCCTCTTTATTTGGTTTGATGTTGCATGGACCATTTTTAGGGTTAAAAGTCCCAAAGGTGGAGACTTTATGACTGTAATGGACTCCATGGACCTAGATCTGTCCCATTTTAGTGATATTTGTGTTGTAGATCTATAAAAATCCCAACTTGATCATTGTTATGGGGTCATGTTTGAGTTATGAGCTTTCTAGGGTTGGGAATGGAATGTTATGGATGTTAGTGACTTATCCAGCCATGCAAAGGATTAAAGTCACCAACTTTATGGATTAAAAGGCTTAAGGATGGCCAGGTCTGAAAGTTGGCCCTGTATCTTAACTGTTTAAGACCCCAATAGCTAGAGAGTCTGAAATTGGGAGTTACGTGAATCCCAGTACGCGCGGAGTATGGGGTCGCGTACCCCATTTCTGTGAGGACGCTGGGTACGCCCAGCGTACATGTTTGGTACGCGCAGCGTAACCCAGAGAGTTAAATTTTGTTGACTTTTAGGGTTTGGTCAACTTTAGGGTCTTTGAGCCACGATAGGGGTAAAATGGTATTTTACCCTTCTGAGAGTACTAAGAAAGGAAATAGTCTTGCCTTGAGAGATGTTTTGTTTAAGAGTATTTATTTCATATGATTAGGTGGAGGCTAGATCAGATTTTTATAGAGTTCAAGATTACCGAGTCACCCGAGGTGAGTCATCTCACTATACTTTACCAAGAGTGGTAATTAGAGTTATATGACAGAGTATCTTGTATCCTATTTATGAGTTTGTGATGCACTACATTATTTCTATGTGATTTATGTTGTCTATGTTCCAGAGTTTACAGATCTAGAACCGGAAGGTTCACAGAGTTACGACCAGAGGGTCTACAGAGTTATAGCCTTGAGTGGCTAATATGTGTTATATGTGGTTTTTTGGGGAACTCACTAAGAATTTATGCTTACAGGGTTGTGTCATGTGTTTCAGGTACCAGTGAGGGTCGCGGGAAGGCGCCGTCATGATTAGTAAACACATGGGGAGTTTTTATGCATTATGATCTTGGGTTGTGTTTCTCTGGTTGATATGTGATACAATGATATTTTTATAATATTTATGAATGAAAGTATGTTTTTTTTTTAAATGTAAAAATTGTTTGAAAATTTTGAGTGTTACAAGTTGGTATCAGAGCCTTGGTTTGAGTGATTCGGATGCACCTTCGGGCGTATCTGAAATATTAGGGATTTGGTCTTAACAAACATTAGTTTTCTGGACATCTGAGAACTCGACGAGTCACTCGGGTGACTCGGTAAGCTGATCGGGATTCAGTGGAATGGATACGGGAGGAACTCGGCGAGTTGTTGGATGCACTCGACGAGTTGAGGTTAACATGGATTATTTTCCTTGACTTTGACCAGGGTTGACTTTGAAGTTAGTTATGGGATTATGACAATTTAATCGTATTTTGGTTATAGGCAGTTAATGTAATACCCGTGTTTCTATGCTAGCCGTTAATGATGAGGTAATAGTCTAGGCCAACCTTTGTAACCCGTTTTGAAGTTATAAGAATGAATTATGTGAAATTATGTGTTTTATAATCGTTATGATTTAAATATAAATGTGAGAAAAACTTGAGATATATGAAGAAAGTTGTAGTGGTTGAAACAAGGATTCTGGAAATATAAAGAATACCGAAATCCGAGTTATAACAAAGAAGTTATGACCTATCGAAGTTTCGTAACAAAACCGGTACGACACTGTGTGACAGAAAAAGTGAGTTTATGATAAATTGATTTTTATCCTTCGCGATCTAAATAAAATTTGTAGTACACATTAAACCGAGAGCGTGCATAATAAGAATGTCCAAATCTGACTTCGTATGAGGAAGTTATGAATTTTCTAAGATTTAGCATAACAGTATGCAACCCGAAATTCGAATTATAAATCTAGTGATTTTTAGCCGACACAACCTAAACGAGAATCGAAGATCTTGTCGATAGTATTTTAACGGTAAAAAGACAGAAGAAAACGAACATCGGCTGAATAAGTTATCAATTTTTAACGAATTTTTCCTGCCATGTCCTGCTAAAAATATAACCTTAAAAATAACTTAAAAATTAGCCGACGGAGTCTAAACGAAAGTTATAGAGCATGGTCATACCTATGCATGAATATAATGAACGTCGAAAATAAAGCTTGTATGCGAAAGTTATGAATTTTCGAAGATTGAAAAATAAAAATCGGGGGAGTACGCTTTGCGTATAGGAGTACGCCCAACGTACTCATGTACACGGTCCGAGATTTGCCACGTCAACTTTTCCTGCGCATGATGCACATGTGTTCGTAGCTGTTACGCATCCGAAGTAATCCATTCCTACGCCCAACGTACTCGGTCTACTCAAAGTGTAGAGCCTTGCAAGGTAGTATACCGAGCGTACCAAGAAGTTAAACCCATCGTAACGCCAGGCTTCGACCACTTCAAATAAAGAGCGAGAC
Source organism: Lactuca saligna (assembly GCF_052625555.1). Taxonomy (NCBI): domain Eukaryota; kingdom Viridiplantae; phylum Streptophyta; class Magnoliopsida; order Asterales; family Asteraceae; genus Lactuca; species Lactuca saligna. Next base: position 212,643,265 of record NC_136419.1, read on the forward strand.
CATCCGATTTTGCTTACAAATTTTATACCTTTCACCCTATACTTTCTTTTAAGATGCAATAAATACCTACAAGCCTAGAATACCTTCCTAACACCCGAAGCGAGCCCCGAAGAGCCCGAAGACCCCGAGAAAAGAGTTTTCGATTCAAAACTTTTCCCGCGTAAAACCCGGTTTTTGAGCAAACCTCCCGATTTTATCGAAAAAAAAATTGTTTTAAGGGACGAATTGCTGTCTATAACTCCTATTTTTCTAGGCTAAGCATTAAGGTGATGATGTAATAGTTAGTGTCAACAATTAAAACCTATTTGACGTAATAAAGAAGAATCATATGAATATTATGTGCTTCATGATTATTATAATATAATAAAATATGAAAAATCAGTCAGATCTTTCGTAAATCGAAAAAAATAAGTACGTCAAAACATATATATTATTAAATATTTAGAAAGTATACGTCTTCCTGATCCCGAAAATAAATTTTTTGTAGAAATCTTAGTAGAAATCTTACTCCATATAAATTAGATATGGTTTGTATAAAATATAAAAGTTAGCCTCATACAAGGAGTGTGTGACATAAAAAGCTACGAATAGAACAATTGACTTTTAGCTAATGTGACTAAAATGAAAATTGTAGTATTCCTCAAAATTAGAATTTTGAGAAAATGGATGAAAAAAAATAGAGTCCTTACGAGAGAGTTATAATTTTAGCAAAATCATTCAATTTTATAAAAATAGGGACAAAAATATAATGTCAAAATTAGCCGACGGAGTCTAAACAAAAGTTGTAGATCTCATCAATATGTACGCGTGTATATAAAAAACATCAAAAACAGAGTTCATATAAACGAATTATAATTTTTAATAGCACATTTAAGTATTAAAATATAGTATCAACCATATATACGTGTGTATATATATATATATATATATATATATATATATATATATATATATATATATATATATATATATATATATATATCATTAGAAAGGAATTGACGATGCGGACGTTATAAGACTAGTATCGAGTACTTTCAATATTAATTTAGTACAAATATCATTAAATCTATTTAAAATAGTATTATAAATAGGTGTTTACTCATTTAACTAAATATAGAGAATAGTTTTTGAAAATTCAATTACTATAAATAAGAGCATCTTGCATCTCATATTTTTTGCACCATTCTCTTGATTCAATAATCTTTCTCTTCTTATCTCCCGAGCATTTCAGTCCCTCATTATTTGACTTCTCTTTCTGTAATTTTTAGTATAGTAAGTTGAGCACTAAAGCGCAACAAGAATCTTTCTTAGAAAGATTCAGCGACAAAGTTCTGCCCCTACAGAGCTCGGCTCCTAGCTAAACCTCCTTTGTAAGTAAATTATGATTACCCTATTTTAAATATAGCTTATACTTAAAATTAGTATTGTTATTTTGAACTTATAATAAATATGTGGGCTATTATTTTGACTTATATAAGTGTCATTATAATATCTTTTTAACTACTCGTAATACGGGGAATCCGGTTTAAAGGGTCGCATAGGGTTGTTGTATTTCATATGTGTTACATGCCAAAATAGTCCTGCCCTCCGGTGTTTTATGTCTGCCCCTGTCTGTATATGGTGATTGGAAAATATTTTTTAAACGCTTATATAATAATAATAATGCGAAGACTAATAAGTAGTCTCGGTAAATATTAGACTAAAATCTAGTGTTAATAATACAAGGTTCCTTTTAATGAAATTATATTGTTAAAAGTGTAGCCTTGCCAGAGTTTGGAATCATCACTTTAAGAAGTGAGTGCATAGTTACTTTCATCTTATATATAGATATGAAGTATTTTATATAACTTACGTGCTATGTGTGAATATTATAGGTTTACTTGATATCTATGTTGGATTAACATTTTTATACAAGTTTTAAATGATTTAAACCATATATGTATTTTATATCTACAAAAATGTTGGGGTAAAACATGTATACATGAAATAGACGATGTGCTAAAATGATGAGGGACCTCAATGTTTACAATGATCCAGTCATCTAGCGGAGTATAGATGATGACCACAGACTATTCTAGACAACCATGTGGAACGCTAGCAGGGACGCAACCTGTAGCTATTTGTTAACGATGTGTTCACCGGTGTACTCTATCCCTCTCATGGTTGCCTTTGTGACATTTAAGTGTTCATCCCGATGATGATCCTAAGGATAGGTCCCTTATGATAGGTGTTTACGGGTGTAAAGAGAGGATAACGGGAACGGGTAATCGAGTTATTATTGGTTGATAAAATTAATAAACTTATTTATTGTGGGTTGAAAACCCTATGTACTCACCAGGCTCCCAAGACTGACCCACTCAGTTTCTTGTATTATAGGTGATGGCACAAGAGCATAGTTAGATGACTTGATGAAGGATTATGGATTATAGGCCAGTAGATATAAATAAATGTTGTAAGGCTTATAATATTCTGTTTAAGCTTTTGATCTGTATCGAATATGACATATCAAGGTTTTAATATAATGAAATATATTTCTTCACAAATGCTTTGTTAAATCTTTATCATATTTTCTTTTGGAAACAAATTCCGCAACATTTTTCTTTAAAATTTTACTCTGATTTTCAAACAAAGGATAAACAAATCGGTCTTTTCGGGCCGTAAAAATGCGGATGTCACGGTTGGTATCAGAGCATTAGTTTAAGAGAACTAGGAATTTCAAGGATTTGTAGACTTAAGCTTAGAATGTTAAGAGATGATTTTGAGATGAGTGTCTACTATATTTTAGACACAATCACTAGTTTATTTTATAAAAGATGCCTAAAATACTATTATGCGCTATATGCTATTATTTGTTCGGATGTATGGTCTATTGCTGACCATATGTGGAAACTTTATCTATTCATATTTCTATATGTTTGACTACGATATTAGAAATGACATGTAATCTTTCAGAGTGACAAGTGTAAACGTCTATGATAAATAAAGATTTCCCTATATTAAAATTCTCATCTCAAACTTCTACTTGGAGACTACCGAACTCTCAAAGATAAAGAGGTTTGCTAACTGATTGTCAGCGGACTTATCCCAATGGTTAAAATGATAGCTACTTTGAAGACAACCGTTAGAACTACCAAAATGTAACAACTTAAATTTGTCACCCACATTTTTCATTTTTAAATTAATGTAAAACACATATCACAACTTTCCAAAAATCTCAAGTAATAATTATCCACAAAATTTTAAAAACAATTATTCAAAATCCCAGATCATCACTCCTTCTTGTTGCAGGTGTACAATCATGTCTGTCCGTTCCTGCGGTCCTTGGAAGTACCCGAATCAATAACACATAACATGGTAAGCATAAATTCATAGTGAGTTCCCCAAAATAACACACACACAGCTCATTAGCCACTTGATAATGTAACCCAATAAGACCCTCTTGTCAATGTACCTCAGTGGGACCCTCCAGTCCCATAACTCAGGTTAGATCCTCTGATCCCTCTACTCAATACTCAAATAAACATAACATATATATCTCAAAGCAATAACAAAATATCCCAATACGCAAATAACATGATATCTTAAACACAGAGTATGCACATAAGATTCTCCGATCACATGTATGTTACCATGCCAAGTAAGTATAGTGCGAAGAATCACCTCGCGACTAGTAGGAAATAAATACACACTTGATAATTCGGACTATCCTTCACCTAACACATTAAACGAGCATCTCAATTAATAACACTCTTTACCGTTTCCAACTATAGCCCTCTTTGCTCATTGTCTAACCCTTGGGATGGGTAAAAGACCCCTTTACCCCTCCAGATTTTCCAAAAGTTGCTAACTGACCCACACACGAAGTCAATAGACAAGGTTGACGTGACTCGCCGAGTTCACCCATGTGACTCGCCGAGTCCAATCATATATCTCATTGTTCTAACAGGGATTCACCCAGCTCATCGATTTGAACCCCAAATCGACAAGTTATATGTGGGTCAATGGTACTGGGTCGAACCCGATCCGACTCGGTGACACATTTCATAGACTCGGCGAGTCGTCTCCATTGCACCGCTCATATGGTCTCCTGAGGTCAGATTTGGAACTCTAACAAATAGATCTAACCTTCTAGCATCCAAAAGTCACGTAAATATCTGATCTTGGGGTTCATCCATGGTGTATATTGCTCTACATACCATTATGACTCCATTAAAGCTTCATAGCTTCAAAGTTCCAAGGTTACTCAATCATGGCATCCTACTTTCTGGCTCTCTGGACCTCACAAGGTCCAGATCTATTGAATAACTTGAAAAAGGGTTTGGATGCACCCAAAACATCATTAAAATGGTGATACAAGCCCTAAATTTACAACCAAAGGAAATATATTCCTTCACAAGGAAGGCAAGAGCTTATACGAGATCTGAAGCTAGAAATGAAGATGAAATTAATCCACAAACTCTCCTCCTTGATCCTTGCAGCACCCTTGATCTTCTTCTCAAGGAAATGACCTCAAATTAACCTTTTTCCCTTTCTTTCTTACAACTGACTCGAGGGTTTTTCTCAAGGGACGAATGGAACTGATGGGGGGTATCAAGGAGGCAATAAGTGCCTTTATGAGGCCCGGGACAATGAGTTGGCTCATCGAGTCGGCTTCTCAACTCGTTGTAACATCCTAAAATCCAGGTAAGGCTATTTAACCCTTCCATTTTGTCAAGTTGCCATGATTAGTACCTTGAGTGAGTTCTTGTAGAAAATGAGTATGTTGAGCATACTGGGGCATACGCTATGAATACTAATGCGCTTAAGTTGGACGCGGACTGGCCTGGGTACGCTAGGCGTACCCAGGGTTATGTTGGGCGTAGTGGGCCCAGATACAAACCCTAATATTTGGCTTGTGCACTATATAAGGGATGCTAAGGCTCATTTCTCAGCCTCCATATCAGAGAGTGAAACCCTAAGAGAGCCTTCCATCGTCCTTAGCTTGAGTGTGAGTGTTTTGGAGCTAAAGGTGCCTTGGTGTGTTAGTGAAGAAGAAGGAGAGGAGCTTGTGGAGGCTAGGACTTCAAGTGCTAGTTTGGATCTAAGATCTTCAGAGGAAAGAGCTTCATATAGAGGTATAAAGTTCGAAAGTTTCCTGTTTATTTGGTTTGATGTTTGATGGACCATTTCTAGGGTTAAAAGTCCCAAAGGTGGAGACTTTATGAGTGTAATGGACTCCATGGACCTAGATCTATCCCATTTCAGTGATATTTGTGTTGTAGATCTATAAAAATCCCAACTTGATCATTGTTATCGGGTCATGCTTGAGTTATGAGCTTTCTAGTGTTGGGAATGGAATGTTATGGATGTTAGTGACTTGTCCAACCATGCAAAGTCTTAATGTCACCAACTTTATGGATTAAGAGGCTTAAGGATGGTCAGGTATGAAAGTTGGCCCTTTGTCTTAACTGTTTCAGACCCCAATAGCTAGAGAGTCTGAAATTTGGAGTTACGAGGGGCGTAGTCCCAATACGCACGGCGTACGGGGTCACGTACCCCGTTTCTGTGAGGATGCTAGGTACGCCCAGCGTACATGTTTGGTACACGCAACGTAACCCAAAGAGTTAACTTTTGTTGACTTTTAGGGTTTGGTCAACTTTAGGGTCTTTGAGCCACGATAGGGGTAAAATGGTGTTTTACCCTTATGAGAGTACTAAGAGGGGAAATAGTCTAGCCTTGAGAGATGTATTGTTTAAGAGTATTTATTTCATATGATTAGGCGGAGGCTAGATCAGATTTTTATAGAGTTCAAGATTACCAAGTCACCCGAGGTGAGTCATCTCACTATACTTTACCAAGAATGATAATTAGAGTTATATGACAGAGTATCTTGTATGCTATTTATGAGTTTGTGATGCACTACGTTATTTCTATGTGATTTATTTTGTGTATGTTCCAGAGTTTACACATCTAGAACCAGATGATTCACAGAGTTAGGACCAGAGGGTCTACAGAGTTATAGCCTCGAGTGGCTAATATGTGTTATATATGGTATTTTGGGGAACTCACTAAGAATTTATGCTTACATTGTTGTGTCATGTGTTTCAGGTACCAGTGAGGGTCGCGGGAAGGCGCCGTCATGATTAGTACACACATGAGGAGTTTTTATGCATTATGATCTTGGTTTGTGTTTCTCTGGTTTATATGTAATGCAATGACATTTTTATAATATTTATGAATGAAAGTATGTTTTTTTTTTTAAATGTAAAAATTGTTTAAAAATTTTGAGTGTTACAAGTTGGTATCAGAGCCTTGGTTTGAGTGATTCGGATGCACCTTCGGGCGTATCTGAACTCAAACTGAGGATTTGAGAGATTTTTGAAATAAAATTCACAAAATTCTCTCAAGGAGTAAAAAGTTTTTTTTTAAGAGCAGAGAAGAGCAGTGTGTACAATTAGCTAGCACCCGAACGGTGATTTCCCAAAATAAACTTACATTATGAGTTATGAGATATGTTATGATATGATATGCATGCTAAAATAGGCTAGGTATTCTTATTACAACTAGAGTGGCCTGATTTCTGATGCCTTTGCCTAGGGGTTTTGTTAAGAGATGCTTGAGAGCGAGTAGATAGCAGCGAGGAGCTATAAGAGATCTGCTAGAGAGTAGACTATGCATAAGTAGAGTACATGGGACTTGGGATCCTAGGAGGATGACTTAGGATGAATACTGATGCGGTGTCGATGGTAGTATTGGGCCCGTATTATTAAAGACACCGGAGCAGTGCGCAGCCCAAGTAAAAAACCTTGGGGTACCAAGGAACGACTAGGGTCAAGTTATCGAGTTCGAGTATGTTCGAGCGAGTCTCTGATATATTTTATGTTGTATTTCAGACACATCATGGTTGGGACACGCCACAGTCCAGGGACCAGCAGAGTGAACAATGAGGAGCTCCGCCAGATGATCCATGAGGTGGTAGTTGTGGCTATCCGTGCAGAGATTCCAGAGATGTTTGGGTCTATTAAGACCACTCTGATTTAGACTTTCGATGAGAGATATGCGATGGTTACTGAGGCTAAAGCTGCTGCAGCTACCACAGCTGTTGCAGCTGCCAGACGTCAGGGTGGCGATTCGTTGTTGTTCCGGGAGTTCAGCAACATGAAGCCACCAAAGTTTGATGGGACGCAGGATCCAATTGCTGCGATGAGATGGGTTTCTGCTATTGAGGGATGCTTCTATATGTGTTCATGTCCAAAGCACCTGAGGGTCCGGTTCGCGCTGAACCAGCTTCGATTAGGAGCGAAGGACTGGTGGAAGTTTGTGACAGCATATTTTTCATCTACTAAGCTTCCCACAGTGACGTGGAGAGATTCAAAGCTATGTTTCGTGATGAGTACGTTCCCCCAGTGGAGAGGGAACACTTTTCCCAGGAGTTTCCAACCCTCAAGCAAGGTACTGAGTCTGTTACTGTGATCACCAAGATGTTACATGAGAGGGAAATATTCTGCCCTGAGCACGTGTCTACCGAGCAGGCACGTAAGAGTCAGTATTTGAGTATTATGAGGAGGGACATCCGAGAGTTCATAGAGAAATTGTCATACCGAACTTTTGTCGAGCTACAGGAAAATGCTCGGAAGAGGGAGATAGAGCTGGAGACTCAGGTTAGGGAGGAGGCAAAGTCTCAGGGGAGGGATCAGCGATCGGCTCAGTCCCATCCGACAGCCAAGCGGGCCAAGCCCGCCGATTTGAGATCCGGGAACTAGAAGGGCCATACTTGTGGTAAATGCGGCAAGGGTCATGAGGGAGTGTGTAGAGCAGATTCTTGCTACAAGTGTGGCAAGGAGGGGCATATAGCCAAGGATTTCCCCAAGGGATTTGTAATCTATTTTCACTGCAACCAGACCGGACACCAGAAGGCTGAGTGTCTGTAGGTGCAGGGATCTGCCCGTACTACTATTCGAGCTACCGAGAGCCAGTCGGTGAAGGCCGAGGCACTAAGAGCACGAGAGGGACCTTTCCAATTGACCGCAGAGGAGGTCTGCGCGACGCCCGATGTTGTTGCTGGTATGTATTCTTTCACATCTTTACTTTGATGTTTGAGATATGGTGTTTATATTATGTTATGCGTAGGTACTTTCCTTGTGTGTTTTGTGCCTGCTTTGGTGTTATTTGACTCTGGTGCGAGTCGGTCTTTTGTGTCGTTGGCCTTTAGTCAGCACATCAGTATTCATCAAGAGTCATTGAGTCGACCTTTGCGAGTTTCCATAGCTAACGAGAGAGAAGTGTATGCCATAAATGTGATTCGAGGATGTGTACTCAAGATCTTCGGTGTTGAGTTTCCGATTGATTTGGTCCCAATTGCCATGGGAGATGTATGTGTCATTGTGGGCATGGGCTGGTTGACTAGATTTAGAGCGGTTATCAACTGCGAGTGACAGCTGGTGACCATACGAGACCCTAGTGGGGGAGTTGTTATGGTTTATTGCGAGGGTACCCGTTCTGGGTCAACTTTTTGTTTAGCTGCAAGAGCGAGGTAGAGTCTACAACAAGGTTTTAGTGGGTTTTATGATTATGTGGTGGATACAAGAGTAGGTGCAGAGAGACCGAAGTCGGTCGATGAGGTCCCGATAGTGCGTGAGTTCCCGGATGTTTTCCCCGAGGAGTTGTCGGGTGTGCCTCCCAAGAGGCAGGTGGAGTTCCATATCGATTTGGTTCCAGGGGCAGCGCCTATCGCCAAGGCACCCTATTGTCTTGCACCTCTAGAGATGCAAGAGCTATTTCATATGATTAGGCGGAGGATAGATCATATTTTTACAGAGTTCGAGATTAGCGAGTCACCCGAGGTGAGTCTTCTCACTATACTTTACCAAGAGTGGTAATTAGTGTTATGTGACAGAGGATCTTGTATGCTATTTATGTGTTTGTGATGCACTACATTAATTCTATGTGATTTATGTTGTGTATGTTGCATAGTTTACAGAGTTAGAACCGGAAGGTTCTCAAAGTTAGGACCAGAGGGTCCACAGAGTTCTAGCCTCGAGTGGCTAATATGTGTTATATGTGGTAGTTTGGCAAACTCACTAATAATTTATGCTTACAGTGTTGTGTTATGTGTTTCAGGTACAAGTGAGGATCGCGGGAAGGCACCAGCATGATCATTACGCACATGAGGAGTTTTTATGCATTATATTCTTGGGTTGTGTTTCTATGGTTGATATGTGATACAATGACATTTTTATAATATATATGAATGAAAATATGTTTTTTTAAATGTAAAATTTGTTTGAAAATTTTGGGTGTTACAGTCGTCAAGTCCACTCATTAATCCTAGTCATCAGCCGCGACCCTACTTGACGAGTTGAGGCACCAACTCATCGAGTCCTTCCAAAATTCACCTTAAACAATTAAAATAATATGCCTGGAATAAACAGATGTTACAAATCTTCCCTACTAGAATTAGACTTCGCCCTCGAAGTCTTACTCCGCAAATAGTTTCGGATGTTGCTCCCGTATCTTTGACTCCGGCTCCCAAGTCAAGATCCCTTCCGATGCTACCACTGAACCTGAACTAGGGACCATTCCTTATTCCTGAGGGCCTTTGCCTTTCGATCTAAAATCTCAATTGGCCTTTCAACATAATTTAGGCTTGCATCTACCTGAATGTCCTTCATAGGTACAATTGTTATCTCATCGGCCACACATTTTCTCAACTGGGACAGATGAATGGTGTTATGGATCTGACTCAATTCTACGGGTAGCTCTAGCGGGTAGGCTACTCTGCCAACCCTAGAAATTACGCTAAAAGGACCAATGTATCGAGGCCCCAACTTTCCCTTATTCCTGAATCGGATCACCTGTTTCCAAGGGGATACCTTCAGGAGCAGAAAAACTCCAACCTGGAACTCCAGATTGGAGCGTCGTATGTCTGCATAACTCTCCTTGCGGCTCTGGGCCGTTAGTAATCTTTGTATAACTTGCTGAATCTGCTCCGTCTTCTTGAGCACTATCTCAGTGCCACCCATCACTCTCTGTCCCACCTCTCCCTAACAAATAGGAGTCTGACACCTCCTCCCATATAACATCTCGAATGGAGGCATACCTATACTCGAATAGCGGTTGTTGTTGTAAGAAAACACAGCCAAAGGAATGTATGTATCCCAACTTCCTCCAAAGTCCAAGACACAGGTACACAACATGTCCTCGAGCGTCTGAATCATCCGCTCGCTCTGTCTATCTGTATGCGGGTGGTACGCGGTACTGAAATGCTGATGCGTACCTAACTCCTTGTGAAATTTCTCCCAGAATCTCGAGGTGAAACACACGTCTCAGTCTGACACTATCGAGACCGGCACCCCATGCCAAGACACCACCTCCTTCACATATCTCGTCTAATTTCTCCGCCGAAGAGCTCTCACTAATAGCAAGGAAGTGAGCACTCTTCGTCAATCGGTCCAAGATCACCCAAATTGTGTCGACCCCACACGCAGTCCTCGGTAACTTGGTGATAAAGTCCATAGAGATATGTTCCCACTTCCACTGGGGAATCTCCAGAGGTTGTAATGGACCATGTGGACGTTGGTGCTCTACTTTGACCTGAACGCAGGTCAAGCACCTCTTAACTACCAACGCAACATCCCTTTTCATACAGGGTCACCAATAATCCATCTTCAAGTCTAAATTCATCTTAGTGGACCAGGGGTGGATCGAGAATTTTCAACCTGTGTGCCTGCTCCATCAATACATGTCGAGCTCCACCCGTATAGGGTATTCAAATCCTCCCTCAGAATATCATAAGCCCTCGACTATCCGTCATAAACTCGGATACCTGCCCAATCACCTGCTCCTTCGTGCAGTTCTCTGGTATCACGGCTTCCGTCTGGGCCTCCTGGATGGTATCTAAGACTAGATTCATCACCATCGTCGTCATACATATATCTCAGATCGCAGCACACTCTTCTCTACGATTCAGAGCGTTAACTACCACATTAGCCTTGCCTGGATGATATGAAATCTCACATTCTTGATCTTTCACTACATCCAACCATCTCCTCTTCCTTATATTCAGGTTGGGTGGATCCATAAGATATTTCAGACTCTTATTGTCTATGTAAATGGTATATCGCACTCCGTACAAATAGTGTCGCCAGATCTTGAGGGTGACCACCATCGCCCCCTGCTCCAGATTGTGGGTAGGATATCATGTCTCGTGAGGCTTCAACTACCTCAATGAGTATGCTATCATGTGGCCCCTCTACATCAGCAATCCTGATGTGGATGCATCACAGAAAACTATGAAGTCCTCCACTCCCTCGGGGAGGGCTAACACCGGGGCTTCGCACAATCTCTAGCGAAGGGTCTCAAATGAGGTCTGCTGCTCGGGACCCCAAATAAATCAACACGCTTTTGGGTCAACCTGGTGAGAGGAACGACAATGCATAACTGCCTCAATGTTAGCCGGGTTCGACCAAAATCCCATTTTGATTAACGAGGTGCCCTAGAAACTGGACCTCTTATAACCAGAAATCACAGTTAGAGAACTTGGCATATAGCCTCTCCGATCTCAAAACTTCTAAAATCTCTCTAAGGTGCTCCTCATGCTGTTCTCTGGACCTCGAGTACACAAGAATGTCGTCGATGAACACAATCATCGACCGATCCAACATGGGCCTGCACACCCGGTTCATGAGGTCCATGAACACTGTCGGTGCGTTGGTGAGTCCAAAAGGTATCACCATGAAATTGTAATGCTCATAACGGGTCCTAAAGTTGGTCTTCTGAGTATCCTCATCATGAACCCTCATCTGATGATAACCAGACATCAAGTTGATATTAGAAAACCAAAATTCAACCTGCAACTCATCTAACATGTCATCGATCCTAGGAAGTGGATAACAGTTCTTTACCGTCAACTTGTTCAACTCCCGGTAATCAATACACATCCAGTGTGAACCATAATTTTTCTTGACAAAAAGGATCGGAGCTCCATATGGCGAGCTACTCAGTCTAATGAACCCCTTCCATAACAGCTCCTGGAGCTGAGAGGATAACTCCTGCATCTCTGGCGGCGCAAGGCGATAGGGTGCCTTGGCAACAGCTGCCACACCTGGAATCAAATCAATCCGAAAATCCACCTCTCTCTCAGGTCGCAAACCCGATAACTCTTCGTATCAGAAATTTGAACTTTGGTAATGCAAGTCAATGAAGCATCAATTTCTAGAAGTCCAGCTGATTTCTAAGTACGTTTAGACCTAGTGGGAGCATAAGTGTTATGTTGGTAAGATAATAATCATTATTGTTGGAATAGTGTCTAAGGCTGCAACTATATTAGGCAAGTATTTGACCCGGTTGTACATGGTCCTTTTGGGTTGCGTTCACCATAGCAACTTGATGGATGATTTGTTAAGAGAGAGTAAATATTATAAGGAATAATATATGGTTATTTGATTAATATAAGTCATAGATTAATTGGAATTAATTTGGTGACTTAAAGAGATTAATTAAATAAGAGGGTATAAACTATCAATTGTTTGATAGTTACACTTTAGACTATAAATCCTTATCCAAGATAGGATGGACGATTTCTAGGGCTTGGATAAGCCAAAATCGTCCATAGGGTTATCAAGGAAAGGATATGGATCAACTTAGAGTCTAAGTTATCCAATTAGGGTTAAAGCTGTAATCCTTAAGGAGTCTACAAGTATAAATAGACCCTAGGGGTGAGGGAATTCGACACGCCATCTAAAGTAGAGATACTCTGGCCGAATTCCTCCCCTCTCCTCTCTCCTAAATCATCCTTCTTGCTATTGGTGTTTGTAAGCCATTAGAGGAGTGACATTTGTACCTCTAGAAGCTCCAAGACAACAAGATCAACAAGGAATCCAAAGGTATGATTCTAGATCTATATCAATGTTGTTATTTAACCTAATTAGCCATTAGAAGTCTTGGATTCAAAGCATGTTTAATTAGAAAGCCTAGATCCGAGCATTAGGGTTTTGCATGCGCACATAGGAAAGTTCTTATGGCTAAAACCCAACAGTGGTATCAGAGCCTAGCTTGGTTTTCTTTAAATTGTTGCTTGATTAACTGAAACAAACCTGCAAAATTCGATTTTTAGGTTTCTGAGTCATGGACTCGGTGAGTTCCAAAGTGGACTCGGCGAGTAGGCCTGACTCGGCGAGTCCCTTTGTGTACTCGGCGAGTCCGGGCGTCAGGATTAGGTAAAACCGGGATTTTTTCATGCTTATCTTATGGAAATTTACTTTAATCATATTAGATCAACACTAATCCGATTTTTTGATATATATGACTATAATCTTGATCTAATTAAAGATATTTATCATCTAATAAAATATTCAATTTCCTTATATGATAATTGATTAATTATTTTGATAATTATCTTCAAAGAAATCTTGGATAAATCAAATATAGATAATTAGGATATTAATTGTTAATTGGAATTATTTGTTATTTGATCCTCCATGTTTTAAATGTTTAAAACTTGCCCTCAAGTTTTGAAATTTATATTTGTGATTAAAAGGTTTTAATTTAGACAACTTAAATTTCAAACCCTACGTTTTAAAAGGTTTAAAACAAAACCTTATACTAATATGATATTACTAGAATAATATATATATATATATATATATATATATATATATATATATATATGTATAACTAAATGCTAGTCTTACCGTTAGTAGGTGTCATTCACGAAGCCGATCTATAAGGTGGGTATAAGGCTGCGGCCTATAAAATGGCGCTTAATGGGTGTACACTCACACCCACCGCTTGCTTGATTGGTGGAGGGTCGTTAGCCGAACGGGTAGGATAGGGCAACCTCATCCTCTTATTAAAAGTATAATAAGTAATACAAAGTAACTACACGTTTTAAATTTTTTTTCCAATCTTAGTTACTTTAGGAAAAGTGAATTGATGCAATCCCATGAAATTACACTTTGCACCCTTGCTAAGAAGTTAGTGGAGCGTGTGTGGTTTACCGACACACTAATTGGTTCTAAGCAAAGGTGGCAAAGGGTGATTCGTTGTTTATCATAGCTCGATGGAGCGTGTGTGGTTTACCGGCACATCGAATAGGTGATCGTTACAATGAAGGCACTATGTGAATTTGCATGGTAATTCACACCCGCTTTGTGATCCTCGGCATCCCAGTCACAAACAAGAGGGGCATATCGAGATTTAAACATGCCATTGAATAGTTTCAATGAATTTCATCCGAACCTAGGAATTCTCAATACACTTAGGACTAATAGTCTAGGTTTTGTAATGGAGAATTAGTGAATCGTCATTCACTTACCTTCAATTTATTTTCATGTTAGATTATGGCATCCCTTTTGTAATATGTAAATGTTATTGTTGGATCCTAACCCTAATTTTTCTTATTGTGTGATAATTAGGGATTCTTATTCTAATCTATATTTGTCCTTTCTATAGATGTCAAACGCAAACAACGCTGCTGCTAGTTCTTTCACGTTGATGAGCCTTTGCCAAAAGGTCACCTTCGATGGAACGAACTTTAGCGAATGGATAAGATACATTCGCACCATTGCTCGCTATGAGGATAAGGAGTATGTCCTCGATGAAAAGCTTGAGAAAATCAACCCCGAAATCGCTACTCCGACCGAAATCACCGCTTTTGAGACTTATGACCGAGATGCAACGAAGGTACATTGCATCATGATTGCCACCATGAACTCCGAATTCCAAAAGTCCTACGAGGACATGTATCCATACGAGATGCATCAAGACTTATTGGAGAGATACCACCAAAACGCGAGACAAGAGCGTTAAGAGATTTTCACTAACATGATTTCCGCTAAGATGGGTCATGGAGAATCTCTTACCGTGCACCTGCAAAAGATGCAAAGGTATGTCGATCACCTTCGCAAGTTAAATGTTGACTTTGGGGAAGACTTGGCAATCGACATGGTGCTTCACTCTTTGCCTCCGATGTACAACCAATTTAGGATGACCTACCACATGAAAAAAGAGGAGGTCACCCTAAGCAAACTCCAAGGTCTTTTGAGGGTCGTTGAGAGCAACTTCAAAGACAAGTCTATTGCACCTACTCCCAATCCGTCTGCTGCTCCTGTCTTGGCAATTGGTCAAGGAAAGGGAAAGAAGAGGAAGGCTTCATCAAAGAACTATCACAAGGTTAAAGCCCGAGATGGTGCCTCTTCTAGTGGGACCAAAGTTGATCCCACTAAGCCCTATCCTAACCCGAAGGAGGCAGAGTGCCACCACTGCCACAAGATAGGACATTGGAAGAGAAGCTGCCCAGAATACCTGCAAGCAATCAAAGAAGGAAAGATCAAGCCATCTTTCGCAGGTATATACACAATTAAATTTAACGATTCTAATCATGCTATTTCTTGGGTTCTTGACACCGGTTGTGGTTATCACATTTGTTCAAATGTGTAGGGACTAAGAAGAAGTAGGGATGTGGAGCTAAGGAAGGATCAATCTAATCATGGGGAACAGAAGATCGTTGCATGTTACCAAGATTGGAGTGTATTCTTTAGTGCTTAGGAATAATTTATGTTTAGATTTGAACAATTGTTGCTATTCGCCAGAAATGGCTAGAAACATCATTTCATTTCATGGTTTATATAGACAAGGATTTAGATTTTCTTTTAATGATGAGAATGGTTCTATTATGGCTTATCTAAATAGTGTCTTTTACTTTGAAGCTATACCATGTAATGGAATATATGAAATTGTTATGATTGTTGATAACTTAGGAAATGATGTTTTGAATATTGATTCTTCCACTAGTATGGATAAAGCATCCTTGTGGCATTGCCGTCTTGGACATGTCAACAAGAAACGCATAGCCCAACTCCAAAAGGATGGAGTGTTGGAGTCATTCGACCTTAGGGAAGATAACACATGCGAGTCTTGTTTACTTGGAAAGATGACTAAGTCACCCTTCACGAATACTTGTGAAAGGGGTGAGGGGCTATTGGACCTAATACATACCGATGTATGTGGACCCTTTAGATCAACCAAGAAGGATGGGAACCGCTTCTATGTGACTTTTACCGATGATTATAGTAGATATGGGTATATCTACTTAATCAAGCAAAAGTCAGAAACCTTTGAAAAGTTCAAAGAGTTCAAGAATGAAGTGGAGAATCAATTGGGCAGGAAAATCAAGATGCTTCGATCCGATCGAGGAGGAGAGTACCTAAGTCTTGAATTCCACGATTATCTCAAGGAGTGTGGAATAGTTTCGCAATTGACGCCTCCTAGGACACCGCAGTTGAATGGTGTGGCAGAAAGGCGTAATCGAACCTTATTGGATATGGTTCGCTCTATGATGAGTCGTGCTTCACTACCTATCTTCTTTTGGGGGTATGCCTTAGAGACTGCCGCCCATATCCTTAACCGAGTCCCTACTAAGAAGGTTGCCAAAACACCTCACGAGATGTGGACGGGGAAATCTCCCTCGTTGGCACATATCAAGGTTTGGGGTTGCGAGGCTTTCGTAAGACGAGATACTCACGACAAGCTTGAACCTCGAAGTGAGCGATGTATTTTCATCGGCTACCCGCAGACATCCTTTGGATATCTCTTCTATAGACCGAAGGACAATGTTGTCTTTGTTGCGAGGAGAGGAGTTTTCCGAGACCGAGAACTCATAAGCCATGGAGACAGTGGGAGGCAAATCGAACTTGAAAAGATTGACGAATCCTTACCTCTTAGACATTCCGATAGAGTTAGAGTTCATCCCCAGTTTTATGGTTTTCATATTACTACCGAAGGGGACACGTATATTAGTGATGGTACACTAGTAAATCATGATGAACCTAATAGCTATAAGGAAGCCATGGCAGGCCCAGAGTCTGCAAAATGGAAAGAGGAAATGGATAGCGAGATCCAATCCATGTACGATAACCAATTTTGGAATTTGGTTGATTATGTGCCCGGACGTAAGACCGTTGGGTGCAAGTGGATCTTCAAGAAGAAGACCGACGTGGATGGGAACGTACACACGTATAAAGCACGATTGGTTGTGAAGGGCTTTACTCAAACTCCAGGAGTTGACTATGATGAGACCTTCTCACCAGTTGCGAAGATTAAATCTATTAGAGTGATGCTAGGAATTGCCGCATTTCATGACTATGAGATTTGGCAAATGGATGTCAAGAACGCCTTCCTTAACGGAAAGTTGGCCGAGGATGTTTACATGGCTCAGCCAGAGGGGTTTGTGAATCCGAAGCATCCAAATAGAGTGTGTAAGCTTGAGAAGTCCATTTATGGACTTAAGCAAGCGTCTCGCAGATGGAATCTTTGCTTCGATGAGAAAGTCAAAGAATTTGGATTTGTACGAAGCGAAGACGAATCTTGTGTATATGTCAAAGCCAGTGGGAGTATAGTAAGCTTTCTCGTTCTATATGTCGATGACATATTACTCATAGGAAATGACATCCCGACTCTGCAGGAAGTCAAGTCATGGCTCGGGAAGTGTTTCTCTATGAAGGACCTCGGAGAGGCTTCTTACATTTTGGGAATAAGGATAGTAAGAGAAAGAAGTACGAGACTAATTGGACTTAGTCAGAATACTTACTTAGAGAAGGTACTAAAACGTTTTAGTATGGAAAACTCAAAGAAGGGAGAACTACTGATACAAGGAAATGCCAAGTTGAGTAAGACTCAAAGTCCGAGTACTGAAGCTGAAATAGCAGAAATGAGCCGAGTACCGTATGCTTCCGCAGTTGGCTCAATCATGTACGCTATGACTTGTACTCGCCCTGATGTAGCCTTCGCTTTGAGCATGGTTAGCAGATATCAAGGGAACCCTGGCAAAGCACATTGGATTACGGTGAAGAACATCCTTAAGTACCTTCGGAGGACGAAAGAACGGTTCTTAGTCCTTGGAGGGAGTGATGACTTGAAGGTGCGAGGGTATAGTGATGCCAGTTTTCAGACCGATAGGGACAACTACCGTTCTCAGTCGGGCTGGGTCTTTACCCTAAATGGAGGAGCAGTAACTTGGAAGAGTTCCAAGAAAGAAACCGTAGCTGATTCAACGTGCGAATCAGAGTACATTGCAGCGAGCGAAGCGTCGAAGGAGGCGATATGGCTAAAGAACTTCATTGGTGATCTTGGAGTTGTGACTGCCATAAAGGAGCCCATGGAGATTTTCTATGATAACGAAGGTGCGGTTGCCTTGACCAAGGAATCGAGGGATCATGGTAGATCAAGACATATCAACAGAAAATATCACTTCATTAGACATCGTGTAGAAGAAGGACAACTCATAGTTAAGAGGATATCATCAGAAGATAACCCAGCAGATCCGCTTACGAAGGGACTGAGTAGGGTTAAGCACTTGCAGCATGCTAGGAGTATTGGGCTGAAGGATGATATTAGTATAGATTAGATAGTATTAGAAACATATAATAGATAAATGTAATTAACATTTGATGATTAAATAAAGGAGTTTTATTTATAAGTAAAGTTACTGTCATATGTTAATTGTTTAACTATTGTTTCACTTTGCATGTTTTGACTTCCAGAATAATTGAATTTATTAGGAATAATCGAATTATTCAAATTGTCCACAATCGTTCATACGTTGGAAGTAGATATGAATGAAGATTGTCATGAATTGGTGTGTAGATTGTCTAAATGGTGTTAGACATAGCAAAGGGTTGCTGCAACATTCATGAGTGCTTATGAACTGGTTTTGAGCATTGGAACAAACCCGCGCTTGCTGGAATCACTTTATGGAATACGATATAAAACGTGATCACAAGACGATAATATCATATAGTCTTAA
This sequence comes from Lactuca saligna, assembly GCF_052625555.1. NCBI lineage: Eukaryota > Viridiplantae > Streptophyta > Magnoliopsida > Asterales > Asteraceae > Lactuca > Lactuca saligna. The sequence goes on from NC_136419.1 coordinate 212,662,046, forward strand.
AACCTAGATATATGGTTTATTATTTGTTAATTGATTGTACATTGATAATGCGAAAACGCATCAGTAACTTGGTGTTATAAAACGCATTGTTGTGTATAGTTGGTTAATGAATAAGTAAATGCATATAAGTCGAAGTTTATCTGTAAATTTTATCCTAAGAGGGTAGAAGAGATATCTTGGCCACTTGATGATTTGATTTGACTTATGTGCCGGGCCCGGTCAGAACTGAATTGATGTGTTTGATTAAGTTCTATGTCGAATAAATCGTAGATCGAGAAATCAAATGCTAGACTAACCATTCCATAGGATTGTCAACATGATATCTTGTCACACCCCGCTAAAGCGGAAACGCAAGGTATGACAGTGATAACGGTTTCAATGCAAAAGATAAAGATACATCACCATAGCAGTATTTAAAAGTTTACAACCCATAGCTTCAAAAGAAACAAAATACAAGTTTTTCAAAATAACATTGTTCAAAATATAGCTTCATAATAGCTTCAACACTATGCAGCATGCTCTATGATGATGAATCTTTACATCCACTTACTAATTACTTCCTGAAAAAGCATGTAAAACGAGCGTCAACTATGAAAATAGTTGGTGAGTATCACAAGTTTATAAATCGAGGGTACAATAATGCTTTTCGTAAGTACAAGTACATTGCTTTAATGATAAAACAAAGTTGATTGCTATTAAGGTATACAAGTTTATTGCTAGAACGGGAAACGCGTTTGTATGTGTATGAGCAAACAATGAGTCTCAACCAAGCCTATGACTGAAGCCCTATCGAGATCTATGCTTATCGTTCCATAGATGAATATGGTATCATGCACTCCAGCGATTCGGGCGAGTGAGGAGTTGTCAATTCCTAATAGCGCTATCCATAACGACCATTGGCTCAAAGAGTTAATGGTTAGAGATAAGGGAAGGGCCTTAGTACGATAAGTTCTCATGTTCCATGTTGCATAGACATACATAAAGAAACATAGCAATACAATAGCAATCATGTTTGATACAATTCAATTTAAATACAACATGCAAACAGTAGTTTTTCTGGACATGCTTTTCCACCCCAAAACATAAAAACCGAAAATAGGGGAGTGCGTGAATACTCACGATGTTTTGTGTAGACAAAAGCGGTACTTCGGGATGCACCAATGTCTTACTACCGGGATCCTACGACATCAAACACACGCACTAGTGAGTTTCCATGTCGATATCTAATGCTAATATACTAAACTCTACATATAGGGAAATGCCAATTTATGTTTTAGTATTGGATTTTATATCAATTAGTTACACTTTTTCTGAAGTAATGAAATTCTATATATCGGGCGATTAATTACAACCTTGGAATATAAACTTTCCAAATTTTTAAGTCCTTATTACAACATAAATTCACGAAAATAGCATTCGAGGGATAAAAATTCTCAAACTTTTTATTTAACTGTTATTACACAATACTAAGCTGGGAAAATTATAAAAATGGATTTCCAAGCTGTTTAATTATATTTTATGATTTTTGAGCATTTATTTCAATAAAAATTGAAATAAATAGAAAACTATTTCCAAAATTACCCAAACTTTTTATTTAATTGTTATTATACATAAATAGGCTGGGAAAAATATAAAAAATATTTTTCAGTGGGTATTTCTATTTTTCCTTGCTTTATTCCTTTAAATAGTCATTAATTAAAGAAATAATATTAAACAGTTAAAATAAATCACCATAAATTTTTGTAACATCATTTACAGTATAAATATCCTGGGAAAAATATCAAAAGTGGTTTTCATAATGTATAAACTGGTTTTGGGTATTTATGTATATTTAAGTGTATTTTAGTGCAATTAACTTTAGAAAATAAGAGAAAAATAGTTTACAGTAGAGAAAAATATTCAAAATTTTTATGTAACCTCTTACTCTATAATATTATATCCTGGTAAATTTTCATGAATTTTGGATAATCAGAACCATTTCTCCCATTTTTAGACCATTATAATTACCAAAAATTGGGAAAAATAGTAAAACATGATGGAAAATCTTGAAATTATTTTCTAGAGTCACCCATCACAGGTAAGGTATGCGAAAACTGTTAGATAAAATTTTCACATCCTATAAAGTGGTTTTGTAATTTATCATGTCCTAAATAAAAGAAAATTAGAACTGATATGAAACAGTAACACAAATTGTTGAAATTTGGTGAGGGGTCATTATTACCCATAAGGATCATCCATGAATTTATTTAGGATTTATTGACCTCTGGAAGTATTTTATATGATTTATGCCCTTGGTTTTAGCAATAATTCTAATAAATCAAAGAAATAACAAAAGCTCTTGAAATTTTCCAGATTATCTCATGCATGCAAGGGCTTTCAAAAGGAAAAATGTAAAAAGATGTATTCAGAAGAGAAATGAGGGTAATGATTCCAAACAATTTAAGAAAAGTTGCATGCAATAATGCATGAAGTGTAAATGTGGCTGAAGTTCATGAATTTGTGTAGCCCATTCAGTGAGGTTTTAAGCCACGAAATTTCAACCATAATTCACTAGATATGTTAAGTTTCTAAGGGATTTTTCCTCAGATTTATGGTTGGGTTTAAGGACATTGTTTAAGCAAGATAAAAATAGTGATCACAGAAAAAGAGCTGTATGCGCAACCTTTTTGTAAAATCTGCTAAAAATCGGATATTTAATATTATACAGTGAGACCAGTTGGGTTTGAAATTTAATTCGTGGAACTCACCAATACAAAAAGAATATCATGAATTGGTTAAGAAATGACTGAGTTATGACTGTTCAAAGTCGAACAAAGTAATCTGGCAGATTGCATGTTTGCTTGTGTGCATTATTAGGGTATTTCAACAAGAACATCATGCATGTCTTTGGTAAGGCCCGATTTCTAACACATGCATGGAATGAATGAGCATCCAAGATGTACTAGAAATGGTTTAAATTCTTTTGTTCATGCATGAACACAAAAGAAATGGAGAAGAACATGAAATATTAGGTTTTGATGTCACATGATCATGTGTGCATCTTTTCCACTCCTTGCATGGGTTTGATCCCGGATTTTCACCATCTCTAACACATGCATTGTGTTATGGTGAGAATCTACAAACCACAAGGGGAGAATAAAGATTTCTAGCCATGGAAAGGCATAGAATCCGAAAAGCAGAGAAGACTAAGAAGAAAAAGAGGTTTAACCATGAAACTATGGAAGAAGATGTTGTTGTTTACCTTGGTTTTGACCTTGAGAGAAGTAAGAACACTTCAGGGGCTTCACAATCTCGAAATTTTGCAGAGAAATGAGAGGATTTTCGTGAGTTTAGAGAGAGGGAAGAAGAGAGTGAAGTGTGTGAAGAGAGTGAAGTGAGAGAGTAAAGAGGGAAGAGGTGGAGTAAGGGTTTAAGCTTAATGATTGTGTTTTGGGGAAGAGAGAGAGGGCATGGGGAGAGGTGATGGCCGGTTTTTTGCATGCATTTTGGCCTCCTCTGTCCTAAATTTTAAACTTTATAAACTTCCCTCCTATATTTTATATAAAAACATTCATCTTTATAAAATGTTTATTAAGCAATTTGATTTATTTAAAAATCTTGTTTTCAACAAATAATGTATGATTAATACTTGTAATTTATATTTCTAGTTCATTGGTATAATCCATAATTTGATTAATAAAATTTGATATTAGGAAGTTTATAGCCAAATTTTATAAAGTTTTTAAGCTTTATAATTTATAACTTTGGATTTTTGGCTCTTTAGGGTTTTTGGAATATTGTTTGATATTCAACAACATGTTGAAGTATAATTAGAATGTTTTAATTTATTTTTAGAGTTTTATACCCTATTTCAATTATAACAAAGCTTGAAGCTTTATTCTAATTATAGTATTGGCATTTCCTATTGTAGCTAAGCAACTTACTAGAATTGTAAGTATCAAGTATATTAGTCCTAGACCTTAGTTGGATCCTAGTTTATGCAAGATTTTTGACCTAATTTATACTACTAGGTCATGGCATGTTGTGCATGAATGGTTATTATAAAGATGCATGAGTCCAAGAATGACCTGAATTGGCAGTTGTCACAGTATCCCCCACTTAAAAAGAATTTCGTCCCAAAATTCATTCTATGTCATCGCTTGTCATCGCAAGGGAAAAGTTGCGGATACTTTTCCTTTATGAAGTCCTTGCGCTCCCAGGTGTACTCCGGCCCGCGTTTTGAGTTCCATCGAACTTTCACAATCGGGATCTTACTCCGCTTAAGTTCTTTTACCTCCCTGTCAACGATTTCTATCGGTTCCTCAACGAAGCTCAGCTTATCATTGATCTTAATTTCCTCCAGGGGTACTATCAATGTTTCGTCGGCTAGACATTTCTTAAGGTTGGAGACGTGGAATGTGTCGTGAATGGCGCTTAACTCTTAGGGCAATTGGATTTTATACGCTACTGGACCAATCCTTTCAAGGATTTCAAAGGGTCTAACATATCTCGGGCTTAGTTTTCCTTTCTTACCAAAACGCACAAGCCCTTTCCAAGGCGACACTTTTAAAAGTACCTTGTCTCCTACTTGGAATTCTAATGGTTTTCGACGATTATCCGCATAACTTTTCTGACGATCTCTAGCAGCTTTAAGCTTATCCTTGATGATAGAAATCTTGTCGGATGTTTCCTGGATAAGTTCGACTCTAGTCAACTGTCTGTCTCCGATTTCTGTCCAGCATAAGGGCGAACAACACTTGCGTCCATACAATGCTTCATATGGAGCACATTGGATACTCGTGTGGTAACTGTTATTGTAGGAAAACTCAATTAGGGGTAAATGAGTATCCCAATTTCCTTTGAACTCAATGACACACGCTTGTAGCATGTCTTCCAATGTTTGTATTGTTCTCTCTGTTTGCCCATCTGTCTGAGGGTGGTAAGCTGTGCTCAAATCTATCTTGGTTCCTAGTGCCCTCTGTAACATCCACCAAAATCGAGATGTAAAACGACTATCTCTATCAGAAATGATAGATAGGGGTACACCATGCAGAGAAACAATTTTGTCGATGTAGATTTGGGCCAATTTTTCCATCTTGAAATCTTCTCGAATGGGGAGAAAGTGTGCAGATTTCGTCAGTCGATCCACTATGACCCAAATTGAGTCATGACCTTTAGCAGTTCTAGGAAGTTTGGTAACAAAGTCCATAGATATTTGCTCCCATTTCCATTGGGGAATTTCAGGTTGTTGCAACAACCCGGATGGTTTCTGATGTTCAGCTTTGACTATTGAGCATGTCAAACACTTCCCAACGTACAAGGCAATATCCTTTTTCATTCCAGGCCACCAATAGTACTCTTTAAGATCCTTGTACATCTTATCTGCTCCAGGGTGGATGGAGTATTTAGATCGATGGGACTCCTCTAGTACCATGTCTCTCAGGTTGTTAACCCTTGGAATCCAGACCCTGTCTTTAAAATAACGAACTCCATCAGGTTTGGTTTCTAATCTTTCTTCCAAACCATGTAAAGTTTCGCCTGGAAGATTTTCCTTGCATAAAGCTTTCTCCTGGGCATTAATGATTTGAGATTTCAAGCTTGTCTGAATAACCATTCCCAAAGCTCTCACATGGGAAGGTTTCACTCTTTCTTTCCTACTAAGAGCGTCGGCTACTACGTTAGCCTTCCCTGGGTGATATTGTATCTCACAATCATAATCACTAAACAACTCTACCCATCTTCTCTGCCGCATGTTTAACATTTTCTGATCCAGGATATGCTGAAGGCTTTTGTGATCGGTATAAATGGTGTACTTGATTCCGTACAAATAATGCCTCCATATCTTAAGGGCGAAAACTATTGCTCCTAGTTCTAGATCATGGGTGGTATAATTCTTCTCGTGCGGATTGAGTTGTCTGGAAGCATATGCAATGACCTTATCTTTTTGCATTAGCACACATCCTAATCCTTGATGAGACACATCACAATACACCACAAAGTTCTCTAATCCTTCTGGTAAAGCCAGAATTGGTGCATTGCACAGCTTATTTTTCAGGATTTGAAATGCCTCTTCGTGTTTCTCTTCCCAAAGAAATTTTCTATCCTTTTGGGTCAAAGATGTTAATGGTTGAGCAATCCTAGAGAAATTCTCAATGAAGCGTCTGTAGTACCCAGCTAATCCTAGGAATTGTCGTATTTCTGTCGGGGTTTTGGGGGCCTCCCATTTCTTGATTGCCTCTATCTTAGCTGTATCTACATGGATTCCTCTTTCACCGATCACATGACCAAGAAAATGTACTTCCCGAATCCAAAATTCACACTTAGTGAACTTGGCATACAATTTCTGTTCCTACAACAGCTCCAACACTAGCTTTAGATGTCTATTGTGATCTTCTTTGGTCCACGAGTAAACAAGTATGTCATCGATAAATACAATTACAAACCTGTCTAGGTATGGTCTACAGACCCTATTCATCAAATCCATGAATACAGCGGGTGCGTTCGTTAGTCCAAAAGGCATGACTAAGAACTCATAATGTCCATAACGGGTTCTAAATGCTGTTTTGTGAATGTCCTCTTCGTGAATTCTTAGCTGATGATACCCTGACCGAAGGTCGATTTTTGAGAAGTAGGAAGCGCCCTGCAACTGATCGAACAAGTCATCTATTCTAGGGAGGGGATATCGATTCTTGATTGTCAACTTGTTCAATTCTCTGTAATCAATGCACATTCGGAACGAACCATCTTTCTTTTTGACGAATAACACTGGGGCTTCCCAAGGTGAAGAACTTGGTCGAATAAACCCTTTGTCTAGAAGTTCTTAAAGTTGTCCGGATAGTTCTTGCATCTCGGATGGTGCAAGGCGATATGGTCCTTTTGCTACCGGTGCCGCTCCGGGAATTAAGTCTATCCGAAATTCAACCTGTCTATAAGGGGGTAGACCGGGCAATTCCTCCGGAAATACTTCGGGATAGTTTTGAACCCCTGGAATCTCCTTGAGTTGCTTAGCTTCAGGTTCTCTTTCTAGCACGTGGGCCATGAATGCAATACAATTCTTCTTCAGGTACTTGTGAACCTTCACGCTTGATACTATGTTTAAACTTCTTCCTGGCTTCTCACCGTGTACGATAAGGGTTTCTCCATTAGGGAGAGGCACTCTAATGACTTTCTCATAACAAATAATGTCCGTTCTATTTTTGGATAACCAATCCATCCCTACTATCACATCAAAACTACCTAGCTCTATAGGAATTAGGTCAATGCTAAAGAGTTTATCAGCTAAATTCAAAGTACAACCAGGAATTATATCACTAGCCCTAATTTCATACCCATCAGCAAGTTCAATAGCATAAGCATTCCTCATCTTTACCGATTTCAAGCCAATTAACGGTCTAAATGCTAAAGAAACAAAACTCCTATCTGCTCCCGCATCGAATATTACTGATGCAAAATGGTTGTTCAGGAGGAACGTACCTGTTATCACTTCAGGGTTCTGATGAGCTTCTTCTGCACCAATCACAAAGGCTACACCTCTTGGCTGTCCAACTTGATTTCCTTGAAAGTTTTGCCTGGCTTGGCCTTGTCCATTGTTACCAGGTCCATTGTTCAGTTTAGGACATGCTCTACGGAGATGATCAGTACTCCCGCACTCGTAACATGTCCTTTTTCCCTCCTTATTCACCTTACAATACTTCGAGTAATGGCCTGTTTGCTTACAGTTTTGGCACACCGGGCAAGCTCCCTTGTGATGGAAGTTACACTTATTGCACTTCGGAAGCGGCCCTGAGTACTGCTTTCGCTCCTGTACTTCTTGTCCTTGAGTTTTCACTGGTTCTTGCTCCTGGGCTCTTACCATAAAGTTTCTTGAGACCTTCTGCTTCCTCCCTGACTTGCCTCCATACTTTTTCTCTCCCTGATCTGCTGGCTTCCTCTTGCTACTAGAGCTTTCCTTTGCCGATGCTCCCATCCTTATCACATCATTGGTTAGTCGATTTGCTAGGCTTACTGCACTTTGAATGGTAGTTGGGTTTGCTGAGGTAACCATTCCCCGAATCTCTGGTGCCAGACCCCGGATGTAACGATCTATCCATTTCTCCTCAGGAGTAACCATGTGAGGTACTAGTTTTGCTAGTTCATGAAATCGGACTGTGTACTTCTCTATTTGTGTTCCAACCATAGAATGGTTCCAGAATTCATATTCAAGTTTCTGAAGTTCATCCTTGGGACAATACTCCTCTATCAACAGCTTCTTTAGGTCTTCCCAAGTTAGCTGTTATGCTGTTGTACGGCCTCGGGTTTGCACTAAAGTATTCCACCAGGTTAATGCCCTATCTTGGAATAGGCAAGATGCATACTCAACTTTGTTGCGCTCGAGGCATTTGCTAATATGAAGGACCGACTCCATGCTGTCAATCCATTTCAGTAACCCGACCGCACCTTCCTTTCCATGGAACTCCTTAGGTTTACAGGCCATAAAGGACTTGTAGTTGCATTCTCTTTCATTGTTTCCCCAGTTTCCTCCACTACTTCCTTGGTTAGCATTAAGTCCTGCAGTTACTTGAGTAACAATGTTTGGGATTGCTTGCATGACTTGTTATGCTACCATTTGAGCAACATCGGGCGTTTCATTCTGTGGGCGCCCGCGATTAGGCCTTCCTGACATGGTTCTATGACACAGGAGAAGAAATACGTATAAATACATAAAATAATGTATAATATGTATTTCACTACCATTTTGAAAACCGTAAGTGTTGTCAAATTAATGGGTTGCATTAATACTATGCATATAGATTTGAGAAAGGAAAGAAAAGAAAAATCTCTTTTATTCAACCATTTACCAAATAAATTTTAGGGTTTGACCTCATAGTAAAAGTTTTCAAACATAAAATAAAATTTTTCATTACCATTTGAAATAATCTTAAAACCAAACCAATACGTCAATCCCAAAATAAAGTTTTAAATATTTTTCCCAAAAGACACCCAACATGGGTTTTCATTTCAAAACAAAATAAAACAAAATACTAAAATCAGAACCAAAAGCCAATCGCTATCCCAACAAGAAGCATCAACACCACAATCAGGAACAGCCCACCAAACACATAATATGCTGTCATCGCATGACCTGCCTCTCGTCTAGCAGCACTAGCAGTGTCAGCAGTCTCCATCGAATGCTGATACAGGATTTCCATTCCTGCCAAGACTTCATCCAAAACTTCTCGATGCCCAGCTATCAAAGCGAGACTGTGACGTAGGCCCGCTGCTATCGACTGCAATCTCCGGGACTCCTCCGGGGTCATACCTGGCTGTCTGACAGGTATCCCTATGACTTGCTGAGGTGAGGGTGCTCTCGGTCCTGCATCGCTGGGTTCTGCTCCGCTAGGTCCTGCCGTGCCATGTCCTGCTGTGCTGGCGGGTATCCTTCCTGGAATGGGAACACTCTTCCTCGCTGTCCTCCGAATGCGAACTCCATAGAGCGGTGGCTGTGGCAACACCGATGTCGGTGATGCCTCGCGTCGTTGACTCGGGGCGTTGTCATTGCTGATCTCCACCGAGTTCCCAGTATCTTCCGTATCCTCTGATGGGTCTTCTTCTACCGAGGCGGGGGGATTACGTCGAGGGATAACAGTGACGTAGCCGGATTCATCGGCTGAGGCGGTAGCGCGGGAAGATGACGATGTTGACATAGTGGACTGTGACATAGTTTCAATGAGATATGAAATAAATGACAATGCATGCCTATAATATGCAATGCTTACACACACCAAAATTAACCTTTTGAAATTTTGAAATAAAGTTTTCTCAAATATTTTTGTTGAACATATTCCCATTATAATTAGCTCAAGCTTTGTATAAATATTTTCTTAATTAAACATAGGTGATCAGGCTATGTTTAATCATGGTCCAATAATACAACTCCCGACCTAATTATACTAGTAATATGTTTGATGTAAAAAGAATTTCTTTGTAAGTTTTAGTTATAGGTTGTGTTTTCTTAAAGAAAAACCGATGGTCTCTATAACTTTAGCTCTGATACCACTTCTGTCACACCCGCTAAAGCAGAAACGCAAGGTATGACAGCGATAACGGTTTCAATGCAAAAGATAAAGATACATCACCATAGCAGTATTTAAAAGTTTACAACCCATAGCTTCAAAAGAAACAAAATACAAGTTTTTCAAAATAACATTGTTCAAAATATAGCTTCATAATAGCTTCAACACGATGTAGCATGCTCTATGATGATGAATCTTTACATCCACTTACTAATTACTTCCTGAAAAAGCATGTAAAACGAGCGTCAACTATGAAAATAGTTGGTGAGTATCACAAGTTTATAAATCGAGGGTACAATAATGCTTTTCGTAAGTACAAGTACATTGCTTTAATGATAAAACAAAGTTGAGTGCTATTAAGGTATACAAGTTTATTGCTAGAACGGGAAACGCGTTTGTATGTGTATGAGCAAACAATGAGTCTCAACCAAACCTATGACTGAAGCCCTATCGAGATCTATGCTTATCGTTCCATAGATGAATATGGTATCATGCACTCCAGCGATTCGGGCGAGTGAGGAGTTGTCAATTCCTAATAGCGCTATCCATAACGACCATTGGCTTAAAGAGTTAATGGTTAGAGATAAGGGAAGGGCCTTAGTACGATAAGTTCTCATGCTCCGTGTTGCATAGACATACATAAAGAAACATAGCAATACAATAGCAATCATGTTTGATACAATTCAATTTAAATACAACATGCAAACAGTAGTTTTTCTGGACATGCTTTTCCACCCCAAAACATAAAAACCGAAAGTAGGGGAGTGCGTGAATACTCACGATGTTTTGTGTAGACACAAGCGGTACTTCGGGATGCACCAACGTCTTACTACCGGGATCCTACGACATCAAACACACGCACTAGTGAGTTTCCATGTCGATATCTAATGCTAATATACTAAACTCTACATATAGGGAAATGCCAATTTATGTTTTAGTATTGGATTTTATATCAATTAGTTACACTTTTTCTGAAGTAATGAAATTCTATATATCGGGCGATTAATTACAACCTTGGAATATAAACTTTCCAAATTTTTAAGTCCTTATTACAACATAAATTCACGAAAATAGCATTCGAGGGATAAAAATTCTCAAACTTTTTATTTAACTGTTATTACACAATACTAAGCTGGGAAAATTATAAAAATGGATTTCCAAGCTGTTTAATTATATTTTATGATTTTTGAGCATTTATTTCAATAAAAATTGAAATAAATAGAAAACTGTTTCCAAAATTACCCAAACTTTTTATTTAATTGTTATTATACATAAATTGGCTGGGAAAAATATAAAAGATATTTTTCAGTGGGTATTTCTATTTTTCCTTGCTTTATTCCTTTAAATAGTCATTAATTAAAGAAATAATATTAAACAGGTAAAATAAATCACCATAAATTTTTGTAACATCATTTACAGTATAAATATCTTGGGAAAAATATCAAAAGTGGTTTTCATAATGTATAAACTGGTTTTGGGTATTTATGTATATTTAAGTGTATTTTAGTGCAATTAACATTAGAAAATAAGAGAAAAATAGTTTACAGTAGAGAAAAATATTCAAAATTTTTATGTAACCTCCTACTCTATAATATTATATCCTGGTAAATTTTCATAAATTTTGGATAATCAGAACTATTTCTCCCATTTTTAGACCATTATAATTACCAAAAATTGGGAAAAATAGTAAAACATGATGGAAAATCTTGAAATTATTTTCTGGAGTCACCCATCACAGGTAAGGTATGCGAAAATTGTTAGATAAAATTTTCACATCATATAAAGTGGTTTTGTAATTTATCATGTCCTAAATAAAAGAAAATTAGAACTCATATGAAACAGTAACAAAAATTACTGAAATTTGGTGAGGGGTTATTATTCCCCATAAGGATCATCCATGAATTTATTTAGGATTTATTGACCTCTGGAAGTATTTTATATGATTTATGCCCTTGGTTTTAGCAATAATTCTAATAAATCAAAGAAATAACAAAAACTCTTGAAATTTTCCAGATTATCTCATGCATGCAAGGGCTTTCAAAAGGAAAAATGTAAAAAGATGTATTCAGAAGAGAAATGAGGGTAATGATTCCAAACAATTTAAGAAAAATTGCATGCAATAATGCATGAAGTGTAAATGTGGCTGAAGTTCATGAATTTGTGTAGCCCATTAAGTGAGGTTTTAAGCCACGAAATTTCAACCATAATTCACTAGATATGTTAAGTTTCTAAGGTATTTTTCCTCAGATTTATGGTTGGGTTTAAGGCCATTGTTTAAGCAAGATAAAAATAGTGATCACAGAAAAAGAGCTGTATGCGCAACCTTTTTGTAAAATCTGCTAAAAATCGGATATTTAATATTTTACAGTGAGACCAGTTGGGTTTGAAATTTAATTCGTGGAACTAACCAATACAAAAAGAATATCATGAATTGGTTAAGAAATGACTGAGTTATGACTGTTCAAAGTCGAACAAAGTAATCTGGCAGATTGCATGTTTGCTTGTGTGCATTATTAGGGTATTTCAACAAGAACATCATGCATGTCTTTGGTAAGGCCCGATTTCTAACACATGCATGGAATGAATGAGCATCCAAGATGTACTAGAAATGGTTTAAATGCTTTTGTTCATGCATGAACACAAAAGAAATGGAGAAGAACATGAAATATTAGGTTTTGATGTCACATGATCATATGTGCATCTTTTCCACTCCTTGCATGGGTTTGATCCCGGATTTTCACCATCTCTAACACATGCATTGTGTTATGGTGAGAATCTACAACCACAAGGGGAGAATAAAGATTTCTAGCCATGGAAAGGCATAGAATCCGAAAAGTAGAGAAGACTAAGAAGAAAAAGAGGTTTAACCATGAAACTATGGAAGAAGATGTTGTTGTTTACCTTGGTTTTGACCTTGAGAGAAGTAAGAACACTTCAAGGGCTTCACAATCTCGAAATTTTGCAGAGAAATGAGAGGATTTTCGTGAGTTTAGAGAGAGGGAAGAAGAGAGTGAAGTGTGTGTAACAGCCCGAAATCTCAAGTATTGTTAAAATTACATTTTGGGGTGTTTTAAAGGGGGGACTCGGCGAGTTGGAGCCAGACTCGCCGAGTAGGATTGCAGACCTGGTCGCGGGTTCGCGACTGGACTCGACGAGTCAGATAGGGACTCGGCGAGTCTGCGCTGTTTAGCGAAAACCCTAGCCGTTTAGGTTTGGGACGTATAAAGGGGACTTATAGGCCGTCATTGTCCGTCTTTAGCCTACTGAGAAGAACCCTAATCGGTTGTGTGCATCTGGAGCAAGGATTGAAGGCCATTGGTGATCTTGAAGAAGTTATTGTGCAAGGAAGTGAAGAGTTTGACTAAAGGAACAGCAAGGGAATCACATTCTGAGGATTTGAGACACAGAGAGCACATTATCCAGGTAAGGATTCGTGTATACTCTGCTATGGTGATGTATTTAGAGAATTAGGGTTTATGGAACCCTTTTATGGATAGATTGAATGTTACCCTTGTTCCCCAAACGATTGTAACCCTGTATTAGGACCCTTGGAGGCCCAAAATATCCCATGTCTGTGCATTTCGGGAATTGGTGAAGGTTTTGGATTGAAATCCTTATGCCTTAGGTCAACATGTAATTATAAGTCTTGGGGTGTATCATGAGCACCTAAATGAAGACCTTATGTAATGGACCAGTCGAGGAAGGTCAGACCTATGAATGGTCGGAGCAATTATGACCTTAGGAAGCAGTTTGCGCGACTGCATGGCATGGACTCGCCGAGTCAGATGAGAAGACTCGGCGAGTAGCTTGAAGAATAACTGGGACTCGTCGAGTTGTTCATCAGACTCGGCGAGTGGAGTCGGGGTGGCCCCGCGATCCTTCCAGGAGTAACTCGTCGGGTCAAGGAGGATACTCGACGAGTAGAAGGGAAAACTTAGAGGATTGGAGGACGACTAGACTCGCCGAGTCGCCTGAGTACTCGCCGAGTCCGGTCGAGTTGACCGTGGACTGTTGACCAGAGTAGACCTATGTGTGATTTCTTAGGGTCAGTTGTCTTGAAAGATAAAAGCATTAATAAGAGAATACATTATCCAGGGAGTTTGAAGCTCGGCGGATCAAGTGCAAGTGATTTCAGGAGTTGCTAATTTCCAGTATCCACGAGGTGAGTCTTCTCACTATACTGTAGCCGGAAGGGTTTGACTGTGTGACCGGAAGGTCGGATATGATATGTGTTATAAATGGAAAGGTAATTGCTATGCGTGCTATGTATGTTATGTGGGCCGGAAGGCAGTATGTTATGTGATCGAAAGGTCGGATATGATATATAATATATGTGCTATATGTGTTAGGATAAATGTATTATGTGCTGTGTATGTTTATGGGTCGGAAGGCAATATATTATGGGCCGGAAGGCAATATGTTACGGGCCGGAAGGCAAATATTGTACGGGCCGGAAGGCAATATGTTACGGGCCGGAAGGAAAATATATTATGGGCCGGAAGGCAATATGTTACGGGCCAGAAGGCAAATATGTTACGGGCCGGAAGGCAATATGTTACGGGCCGGAAGGCAAATATGTTATGGGCCGGAAGGCGATTATCTCATGGGCCGGAAGGCATTGTGCAGTGGACCGGAAGGTCAGGGCCTGGAAAGGCGTATGTGCGTAAGGTGTATATTGGGGAACTCACTAAGCTTCGTGCTTACGGTGTTTTATGTTATGTTGTTTCAGGTTCTTTCAGTCACGCGGGATGGCACCGGCTGGATTGTACACACCAAAGAAAGAGTTGTATTTTGGAGTATCCTGGTTTTCTATTAAAGTGAAAATGGAACTATGTTTTGTAATTCAAATATGAATAAGATTTTAAACAAGTGTTTTAATTTTAAATTGATTATTTAAATGAAAATTTTGTCTTGAAAATCACGGTGTTACAAATTGGCATCAGAGCCTAGGTTTGAGGGATTCGGATACGCCTTCGGGTAAATCTGGACTCAAACTGAGGAAGTAAGAAGAAGTTTTCAAATAAATAGTTTTCTAAAAGTGAATAAGAGTTCAAAGAGAAAGCAAGAAAGAGCAGTGTGTACAATCAGCTAGAGCCAAACGGTGATTTCCCAAAATACCCTTACTTTTGTGTTATGAAATATCTATGATGCACTTTATGAGATATTATTGCATGCTAGAGACAGGCTAGGTATTTCATATCTTAGGACTAGAGTGGCCTGATTTGTGATGCCTTAGCCTAGGGTTTGTTGTTATATGTGCGTTATGCTTTTGTGTGTATGTGATGAGTGAGGGTATCTAGTTAGAACGCACGAGGGGTAGAGCTACAGAGTTCAGTGGTACTTCCAAGGATGAGCCGAGAAGGTGGAGCTATCACGGATAGGGAGTCGTATGTATTCTTCGATGCTCGAATGCTGCTTGCTTTGTGCTTTGTGGAATTCTCGATGATGGGAGTCAGCTACTAAGTGAGTATGACGATATTCAGGAGGTAGATGGTTGGCATCATTAGGAGCTCTTCAGCAGCTGATAGCAAAGAAGTGGGAGGACGGCGGAAGGGACGAGAGAGTAAACCTAGCCAGATGAGTGCGCTAGTAGAGTAGAGGATTTCGCTGGGGAGCGAGCACGCGCGATGGGATTGGTGAAAGAGCAGGTAGATCAGCTACTTAGGAACTTTGGGATGGTCCGTGTGGAAAGTATGGGTAGATGTGGCAGGTAGTATGGGCCCGTACTACTGAAAGCAGAGGACCCATACTTGATACAGGGAGCATTCTGAAGGTCCTAAGGAACGGGATGAGGAGTGATGTTATGGTCCGGGTACCATACATCGGAGCAGATTGAGGAGTGATGCTATGGATCGGGTACCATACACCGGAGCAGATTGAGAAGGGATGTCATGGGATGAGTACCATGGTTCGTAGTGGATGATGCTTGTGACTATCTTGTTATCCGGTCATGATCGATGAGGTAGAGATCGGACGCTATGGGTTTTAGGCCTGTAGACCATGATTGAGTATGGAGAGGCGTTCCTCGAGGGGAAAGGCGAGTGCCTATCAGAGTATTTTGGTAAGGAGTTAAAGACAGAGGAAAATTTCGGTTGAGTCGAGCAATCAGTCGATAGAGGAGAGGTCACCTTCTAGGTGGGTGGTGCCATTATGTTCGTGTGCAAGACACGAGAGGCCTGATGTTTCAGTTTTGGATTGGGAATACACCCTGCAGGTTGTTATCGATAATGATTTCCCTCAGAGTATCAGGTAGAAGGTGTGCCGCGAGGCAGTGACTTATCGTGAGCAGACAGTCAGTTGGGACTGAGGTAGTCGAGGACCACACCACACCTAATTGGGAATAGTAGGTTGTGTTATAGTGGTAGCAGTGGGGAGTTCAGTCGAGTTTTGCAGTGCAGAGAGTTTTCGTCTATGTTGGGAGTGGGTCCCTGTCCTTGGGACAATTCCGGGTTGGAACATTGGTTGATGAGTTGAGGTGAGAGGAACGATGATTTTGCGGTGCAGTCTATGAGCCAGAGATGTTATCGAGCAGTTCAGATGCTTAGTGTTAGATTGGTATGGGATTTGGAACGATTAGAGGCAGTCGTGATGAGAAGTTCTTGGAGAGTTAATCAGAGGTTCAGGGTATAGAGGGTTGATTGACTTCCTTAAGGGGGGAATTATCGGGCGTTGCATAGCACTTCCTCGAAGCACGTACGATTTCGCTGGTGAAAAATAGTCGTGGGTTGGTTGAGTGCTAATTGGTGATGGTTCGAACTCTAAGTGGGGGAGAACCGGGTGCAGTATGTAAGAAAGTAAAGATTTGTCAAGAGTGGTTATAAGTGAAGTATAGAGATATGCTGTAAGAAATCATGAGACCAGAGGTGTCGGTGATCGAGAAAAAGGGTCAGAGTGAGTTAATGCGGGAAGTACTCGAGGAGGAGAACGAATGTATCCATGATAGGTGTTTGGTGTCGTTGCAAGTAGATAGAGAATGATTGGGTCGGTATGCGCATCCTTGTTTGGATTTTGAGTGTCGGGGAAAAAGGGATTCGGAGGATTATCAGCATATTTCGTAACGTCGGCGTTATCTCGTATTCCAATCGAGAAATTAGATGCACCGAAGTTGTAAGGTGGGAAAAATATAGATTTAATTATGGGTTCAGAAGGAATGTATTTTGTGTTTACATGATGTTTGGGGCAGGAGACCAGTGGTTGTGGCAGTATTCTGGAATATCCGGGTATGATATCTTTATTTCGGAGTTACTCGTGAATCTTGAATTGAATCGACTTGTAGTATATCAAGTATCTATGAATCCAGTAGGAGCCCTCGAGTATGGAAATTCAGGGAGATTATTTGAAAGAGTGGATTTTCGCAAAGGTGGGCATTTGTTATGTTGATTGCCTCCAGGGTCTGTGATGGATATTCGAGTCGCAGTACTCACTAGTCAGAGGGTGTTGTGATACTGCGTGGAGTTGCAGTACTCACTAGATGGCAAGAGAATTTCGACGTTGGAATATTCTCGAGCAGTGTATGAGGTGGAAGAGTTTCGAGTTTGGGTAGCCCTGGTATTGAGTTTTTGGAGCTTGGATGTTGAGTCGGGGGCAAGACGGGGGTCTCCGTCTCTGTCGGGAGATGCGGTGAGATACGCAAGGAATACGCGCAGCAGTAATCACAGATTTGAGTCGAGACGATCCTCGGTTGGATTATATTTTCTCGCACGAGGAAAAGAGGATTTGGTGACTTGCGTGTCACTGGGTCGGGATAGTGGTCACGGGGAGAAAAGTTAGTGGGATATTTGGACCACGATATGGGTGACCGTTGGGGGCTCAGATGTGGAGCCAAAAGTTGATCTGGTACTCAGTCTTGAAGAGGAACATGGGAAATGAGCTTATCATGATGACATCTGAGGACACTTTAGAGAGGGTGAACGATTCAGACGCTTGAAGACATGCTTCGGGCATGTGTATTAGATTTCGGAGAAAGCCGCGGTACGTATTTATCATTGGTTGAGTTGTTCCATATCAACAGCCATCATTAGTGCATTGGTATGCCGCCCTTTGAGCTGTTGCATGGAAGGTGATGTCGGACCCTCATTCGCTGAGGAAAGGTAATGCATGGACCCGAGAGTCCTTGCGAGCAGATCCAGAGCATGTGTAATACATGGAGTAGTGGCAAGGTTGTCAAGCGGATTTCCCTAGGTAAGGGAAGAGAAAGGTAT
The DNA here is from genome assembly GCF_052625555.1 of Lactuca saligna. Taxonomy (NCBI): domain Eukaryota; kingdom Viridiplantae; phylum Streptophyta; class Magnoliopsida; order Asterales; family Asteraceae; genus Lactuca; species Lactuca saligna. Next base: position 212,680,278 of record NC_136419.1, read on the forward strand.
GTTGGGGCTAGTGCAGCATGTGTATGTGTTTGCAAGAGGAGAACTTGTGAGAGTTGCTCTGAGAGTGAGAATGGATCTCGCAGTCGTTCCGAAATGGATAAAGTGGGCTTTGGATCGGGGATCCGGTGATTCATGGTTTCCTAACCCTTATGAGTCGAGTGATCGTGGAGATTTGGAGCAGAGTTGCATTGTGGGTAATTCTCGGTTACAGGGAGTGGTGGCCAGTACTGAGATCGTGCTTTAGTCGACAGAGCAGATTCAGCGGGTTAAACAGAGGTTATTGATCGCCTAGAGTTGACAGGAAAGTTATGCAGACAGACGCCGTTACGAGCATGTATTTCAGGTCGGCGACTTCGTACTTCTGACGGTCTCTCCTTGGAAAGGGGTGATTCGATTCAGGAAGAGGGGCAAGTTGGGGCCCCGGTATGTTGGGTCTTTTCGTGAAAATGCGAGGGTAGGACGGGTGGCCTATCGTTTGGAGCTGCCAACGGAATTGGGATGGATCCATGACACTTTTCATGTGTCGCAATTGAAGAAGTGTATAGCCGATGAGTCAGCATTGGTTCCACTAGAGAACAATTAGGTGGATGCGAGCCTGAGTTGCGCTGAGAGGCCAGTGGCCATCAGGGATCGGAAGATCAAGGTTCTGAGGAACAAGGAGGTACCTCTGGTATTGGTTCAGTGGCAACCTCGGAAGGGATCGGAAGTGACTGGGGAGCCAGAACGTGAGATGCGGGAGCAGCATCCGGGACTATTTCCAGAGTGAGACTTTGAGGGCGAAGTCTGATTCTAGTGGGGGAGAATTGTAACAGCCCGAAATCTAAAGTATTGTTAAAATTACATTTTGGGGTGTTTTAAAGGGGGGACTCGGCGAGTTGGAGCCAGACTCGCCGAGTAGGATTGCAGACCTGGTCGCGGGTTCGCGACTGGACTCGACGATTCAGATAGGGACTCGGCGAGTCTGCGCTGTTTAGCGAAAACCCTAGCCGTTTAGGTTTGGGACGTATAAAGGGGACTTATAGGCCATCATTGTCCGTCTTTAGCCTACTGAGAAGAACCCTAATCGGTTGTGTGCATCTGGAGCAAGGATTGAAGGCCATTGGTGATCTTGAAGAAGTTATTATGCAAGGAAGAGAAGAGTTTGACTAAAGGAACAGCAAGGGAATCACATTCTGAGGATTTGAGACACAGAGAGCACATTATCCAGTTAAGGATTCGTGTATACTCTGCTATGGTGATGTATTTAGAGAATTAGGGTTTATGGAACCCTTTTATGGATAGATTGAATGTTACCCTTGTTCCCCAAACGATTGTAACCCTATATTAGGACCCTTGGAGGTCCAGAATATCCCATGTATGTGCATTTCGGGAATTGGTGAAGGTTTTTGGATTGAAATCCTTATGCCTTAGGTCAACATGTAAATTATAAGTCTTGGGGTGTATCATGAGCACCTAAATGAAGACCTTATGTAATGGACCAGTCGAGGAAGGTCAGACCTATGAATGGTCGGAGCAGTTATGACCTTAGGAAGCAGTTTGCGCGACTGCATGGCATGGACTCGCCGAGTCAAATGAGCAGACTCAGCGAGTAGCTTGAAGAATAACTGGGACTCGTCGAGTTGTTCATCAGACTCGGCGAGTGGAGTCGGGGTGGCCCCGCGATCCTTCCAGGAGTAAGTCGTCGGGTCAAGGAGGATACTCGACGAGTAGAAGGGAAAACTTAGAGGATTGGAGGACGATTAGACTCGCCGAGTCGCCTGTGTACTCGCCGAGTCTGGTCGAGTTGACCGTGGACTGTTGACCAGAGTAGACCTATGTGTGATTTCTTAGGGTTAGTTGTCTTGAAAGATAAAAGAATTAATAAGAGAATACATTATCCAGGGAGTTTGAAGCTCGGCGGATCAAGTGCAAGTGATTTCAGGAGTTGCTAATTTCCAGTATCCACGAGGTGAGTCTTCTCACTATACTGTACCCGGAAGGGTTTGATTGTGTGACCGGAAGGTCGGATATGATATGTGTTATAAGTGTTATAAATGGAAAGGTAATTGCTATGTGTGCTATGTATGTTATGTGGGCCGGAAGGCAGTATGTTATGTGACCGAAAGGTCGGATATGATATATAATATATGTGCTATATGTGTTAGGATAAATGTATTATGTGCTGTGTATGTTTATGGGCCGGAAGGCAATATATTATGGGCCGGAAGGCAATATGTTATGGGCCGGAAGGCAAATATGTTACGGGCTGGAAGGCAATATGTTACGGGCCGGAAGGCAAATATATTATGGGCCGGAAGGCAATATGTTACGGGCCGGAAGGCAATATGTTACGGGCCGGAAGGCAAATATGTTATGGAAGGCGATTATCTCATGGGCCGGAAGGCATTGTGCAGTGAACCGGAAGGTCAGGGCCTGGAAAGGCGTATGTGCGTAAGGTGTATATTGGGGAAATCACTAAACTTCGTGCTTACGGTGTTTTATGTTATGTTGTTTCAGGTTCTTTCAGTCACGCGGGATGGCACCGGCTCGATTGTACACACCAAAGAAAGAGTTGTATTTTGGAGGATCCTGGTTTTCTATTCAAGTGAAAATGGAACTATGTTTTGTAATTCAAATATGAATAAGATTTTAAACAAGTGTTTTAATTTTAAATTGATTATTTAAATGAAAATTTTGTCTTGAAAAGCACGGTGTTACAGTGTGTGAAGAGAGTGAAGTGAGAGAGTAAAGAGGGAAGAGGTGGAGTAAGGGTTTAAGCTTAATGATTGTGTTTTGGGGAAGAGAGAGGGCATGGAGAGAGGTGATGGCCGGTTTTTTTTTGCATGCATTTTGGCCTCCTCTCTCCTAAATTTTAAACTTTATAAACTTCCCTCCTATATTTTATATAAAAACATTCATCTTTATAAAATGTTTATTAAGCAATTTGATTTATTTAAAAATCTTGTTTTCAACAAATAATGTATGATTAATACTTGTAATTTATATTTCTAGTTCATTGGTATAATCCATAATTTGATTAATAAAATTTGATATTAGGAAGTTTATAGCCAAATTTTATAAATTTTTTAAGCTTTATAATTTATAACTTTGGATTTTTGGATCTTTAGGGTTTTTGGAATATTGTTTGATATTCAACAACATGTTGAAGTATAATTAGAATGTTTTAATTTATTTTTAGAGTTTTGTACCCTATTTCAATTATAACAAAGCTTGAAGCTTTATTCTAATTATAGTATTGGCATTTCCTATTGTAGCTAAGCAACTTACTAGAATTGTAAGTATCAAGTATATTAGTCCTAGACCTTAGTTGGATCCTAGTTTATGCAAGATTTTTGACCTAATTTATACTACTAGGTCATGGCATGTTGTGCATGAATGGTTATTATAAAGATGCATGAGTCCAAGAATGACTTGAATTGGCAGTTGTCACATATCTAACAGAGGACTGTACGATCCCTTATCTAAAGGACAAGATTGATTAGATCAGAGTTTGATAGCATTTTTGAGAGCTACGATTGCAAACCGAATTGTACCTGTATAGTTACTAGACTTATCCAAGTGGGAGACTGTTGGAATAATGTCTAAGGCTGCAACTATATTAGGCAAGTATTTGACCCAGTTGTGCATGGTCCTTTTGGGTTGCCTTCACCATAGCAACTTGATGGATGATTTGTTAAGAGAGAGTAAATATTATAAGGAATAATATATGGTTATTTGATTAATATAAGTCATAGATTAATTGGAATTAATTTGGTGACTTAAAGAGATTAATTAAATAAGAGGGTATAAACTATCAATTGTTTGATAGTTACACTTTAGACTATAAATCCTTATCCAAGATAGGATGGACGATCTCTAGGGCTTGGATAAGCCAAAATCGTCCATAGGGTTATCAAGGAAAGGATATGGATCAACTTAGAGTCTAAGTTATCCAATTAGGGTTAAAGCTGTAATCCTTAAGGAGTCTACAAGTATAAATAGACCCTAGGGGTGAGGGAATTCAACACACCATCTGAAGTAGAGATACTCTGGCCGAATTCCTCCCCTCTCCTCTCTCCTAAATCATCCTTCTTGCTATTGGTGTTTGTAAGCCATTAGAGAAGTGACATTTGTGACTCTAGAAGCTCCAAGACAACAAGATCAACAAGGAATCCAAAGGTATGATTCTAGATCTATTTCAATGTTGTTATTTAACCTAATTAGCCATTAGAAGTCTTGGATTCAAAGCATGTTTAATTAGAAAGCCTAGATCCGAGCATTAGGGTTTTGCATGCGCACATAGGAAAGTTCTTATGGCTAAAACCCATCAATTATGCTAGTGGGAGCATAATTAATTATGGTAAATATTAAAAGTTAGTAATGTTAATTATAGAAAAAAAAAAGTTTCAATTCATGAAGTTGCAGGGGTTGAAAAAGTTGTCTAGATATGATTAAGGGAGAGGAAATTATACTTCATTTCAAATCTAAAACCTTAGACTGTGAGATTTTAATCAAATTTAGTCATGATTACATTATCTGTGTTCTAAAATTCGTTTATGATTACGGAATCCCTTTTCATAATTCGAATTATGAGAACATGGCAAATTATAAAAAATATTGTAGCAAAAGACTGATCAAGTATCATGTCATTATGTGAGACATCATTAATCATGTCTCGTATGATTCGATTGCATGTGCTATAATATTTAGCCATTCTAAATTTTCCAAATGCCTAGGCCATTAAGAGGGAAAAAAGAATAGAGTCGAATATGACTGAAATGATTAAGCAAATGTCGAGGACGATCTGAGGTTTACCTAAGATTGGTTTCTCATGGATAGTTGGAAGTATGGTGTAAAATTTTGGAGAGGGACCATATTGACATATTCAGAAAAGAGGAAACTCTAGTTTAGAAGTAAGAGTTTAAATGGGAATATGGAAATGGTTCCATAGAGGAAGTTATTCTTCAAATCCGTGAAAGATTAGAAAAACTTAATGCAATAAGGATGTTCAAAGGAATATACCTTGAATGTGAGATTTCGTTTCCTTGGAATTGATCTCCATTGGAATACTTTTTAATGGTTGTTGCCAAGTCTTTGTGACTTTTGTGCATAGTCATTATGTAACACCCCGTTTATTTAATAAATAAGTAAATAAATTGATGATTGTATAATAGCCTTAAAATCAATAATTATATAGAAAGGTGTTCGTTTCGAGGAGTAAATTGGAATAATCTAGAAGTTGGGGGTTTTAAGTGTATGTTTCGGGTTGGTATTGTAAATATCCATGAAGGGAGGGACTACTCGGTAAATTATTGGGACTTAAAATGGATAGATTATGGGAAGAAAGGGATAATTGGTAAATTTTGGACTCAATTTATAAAGAGGTTTGAGGGCTGGAATTAAAAGTGTAACATATGGACTTTATTTGAAAAACATCTTGAAGAGAGGGGGATGTTTAGGAAGTATTATACTTAATCTGTAATGAATTTTAAAGTTGAGGACTGAAAGTGTAAGTTATGGGTTAGTTTCGAAAATAATTCTGACGGGAGGGGCATATTGTGTCATTATGACAATAAGTTTGAGAGGTGTCGGGTATTTAAGGCATACGAAACCCTAACCCTAGGGACGATTCCAGCCGCTAGCTTCACCCTACCCTCTCCGGCGCCGTACTTCCCTCTATGTCTCCCCACTACCGCTGCCACCATGCTACTTTCGATCAACCATCGACGACTTGGACCACAGAAGCCAACAATCATGCCCCATCCTCCTGATCTGGAGATCCGTTGGTGACCAAGTCAAAGCAAGGTTCCTTAGCCGCCACCACTCTTTTTCTTTTATATTCTGATTAGCCGAGACTGTGAAGTGAGTTACGTTCGTCTATGAGAGTTGTGAGCGGAAAGAGAGCTCACGGTAAGATCCACTGCCACCGCCTACATCTCCTTCTTTGTCCTTTCTGTGACTTGACGTCGTGTACATCGACGGGAACCCATGGTGGACTTTAGTTGATGTTGTTGGGTTTCCCGTCGTCACTTGCCACCCATAGTGGCCGAGTTGGAAATATATTGCTATTCAGACCATGATTTCGAAGTGTGTGCATGGGTTTGCTCGACTGGGAATCAAGAGAACCGTCGCCACTATCGTGAGGTGGTGGATGTCATCGCTGTTGTCACACCCTCGAACCAGACGGCGGAAACGTTCGGGGGCTTGTGCGTGACTTCCTCTTGAAATATCATTTTAATGAATACAATTGAAACATAACATCATCATCATCACGCATGTAATATAACAACATTCATTGTTTACATCGAGTATTGTATTTGAATATTACATGCCAAAATAGTAAGAGTATGATAAAACAAAATATAACACAATATCCATTAATTTGTTTCGTTCATCTTGCTTCAATGGTTTCCTGAGAATACAAGTTATTTTGAAAACGGTCAACATAAAAATGTTGGTGAGTTCATAAGCATGTTTGTGAAAATGATTTGTATAACTTTGAAAACCACCGGAAAATTCGATATTTTCTGAAAACTGTTTAGTGTGTTTGTGTTAGATCTTGTATTAATGCATGTATGTTATTGTTTATTTGACTAAAAAGGTAAAGAGAATGTAGATAGAATGTAAGAGCATGTAAAGAGAATGTTGCCAGACAACCCGACGTTGCCTGTAAAAAAATGGTCATCCGTAAACTTCATAACATTAATTCCACTAAATGAGCCATCATAACCATACTAAATAATGAAAATTTCACCTGTCTTGGCGTCGTTGGACGCCGGTTTTGACTTTGATTATAAGGTTTTAATCACCCTAGACTGAGTTAGTCTAACTGTAGCGAACAGCTCAGGTGTAGGGTGTCATCCCCGTATAGATGTATACACAAATCCCCGTTCTCCCTCCAAGAGACTTTGGTTATAAGTACAGGCTACGATCATCCACTTAGTAGGTGCCAACTGACAAAACTCACTAGATCCTTAATCGAATTTATGCGAAGAAAAAGGTATAAACTCCTTCCATTCTCAATGATCCATGTAAGTGAACCACTAAGGCATTGCTAAACCTGTAAATCATTCAAGGCCGAATTGGAATGAGATTCTATAACATGGGCCCGAAATATATATATATATATATATATATATATATATATATATATATATATATATATATATATATATATATATATATATATATATATATATATGATGAGATCTAACAATCTTTTAATCTATGAAGATCGATTAGATCTTGAACAAGTAAGTAAACAAAGACAATAAAAACATAATAATAAGAACGAGACAAGATAGAATCAAACGTGTCAAATGATTAAACAAAATCCTCAGAAGAGCTCGATTAAGAACATCAACTGTAGAGGATTGGAAGGTTACAAGAACGATCAAAGAAACATGTTGTCGTCTAGATGTATCGCTATTCTCAGATCTCTAAAACCTTAACCTAATATGCATGCAAGCGTAAACTTATATACAAAACATAAAAGGCTCACGGTTGGACAGGCCCAAACCGGAATACAAAATAGCATAATCAGATGAGCCCAAAAGACACAATCTTCAAAGCCCAACAATCTCCCCCTTTGCGTCAATTTGGGGCGAGACCTTCACTTTCTTTTCAAAGCAGAGGGCTTCTTTACCGTTTCAAAAATTTTCGGTATCAAAACCAGAATATGATGCCTGAAGGTAATATACCAACGAAGCATATCTGTAAAGTTCTTCTTCTCTGCTGTTGAGTTCTGTTTGCATCGGTGAATGATATTGATGATGTGCTCCAGACACTCTGTAGAGAACAGATGCTTGTCTACCAAAGCAAATAGAAACTTATGCTTGTCGCCCCTGGTGAACATAACTGTCAGATTGGAAGAATCAATTTGCCCCAACTTCATTTTATGAACATCTCCGGTCTTGGAAGTGGGCTTGACAGTTGGTTTCTTGTTCATCACTTTTGCTATTTCCTGATCCATAGTGGCGAGCTCATGGACGTAGGAAGCCAACATTCTTTTAAGATGAGAAAGAATTGGTTCATATTCTCTCTGGTTGGAGAGAAGAATGTTGTATAGCAAGATCCAATCGTGCGGGTTCAGACTGGGAAGATCTGCCAGAGAAATAAGATGTCCGGTGTTGGCTGTTCCTCTGTTGATTTTGAAATTGACGTTCACAAATTTCCCAGCCTGGGTTGGTTTCAGTACCTTGACTTTAATAATTTTCTGGGCACTCCATGTCAAGTACTGTGGTTGACTGAATTTCAGATAGAAATCGATGAGCTCTCTGTCAACCGTCGGGTTCGGATGAGGGACATTGGCAGTGACATCAAAGCAGTGAAATGTGAAGGCTTTGCGCGTAATGGGCATGTCGAACTGCGAGTCTCTTGAATTTTCACACTCAAAAGATGCAATCGGTTCCAACCAATAAATAGAAGGAAACTCAATCGCTTGAGTGATGAGTGTGTCTCTGTCCCAATCTGGGAACAGAGTCTTTTTAGCTTGAATAGCCTCCTCATCCTCCCTGATTTTCCTTTCTCTGGCCTCGGCCTCACGAGCTATCTTTAAAGTTTCATCAAGCTCTTTGTCCCTTTTCTTGCGTTGAAGAGCTTTAGTAATGGTTTCGTCTGATTCTGATTCGCTCTCAACTAGGACTTGTTTACCAGAACCTGAAGCTACATTACCCTTCGGTTCTGTTTTGGACACACCTTCCTCTCCCCCTTGTCTCGGAAGAACAAGCTTCTCCGAGACACCCTTCATTTCACTTAAGATAGTAATTGCAGGAAGGAGTTTTGCTTGGAGATGCTGACGAATAGTGAGGGTTAGGAAGGGATCATGGGAGTCAAGAACGCCTGTTAACATGTTTTTAACGTCACCAGCGCAACTTTGAAGAACTGCCCGCTGAGTTTGAAGCAAAGTTATTTCTTGTTGTGCTTGGGCCAGTTGGTGTTTTATAAGTTCTTCCTTCAGAGTGCTCCCGGCTGCCAGAGAGGCAAAACGTGAATCCAAAGATTTGAGGAATGAAGTGGATTTAGTTTTGAGGTCAGCACGCAGAGCCTCAAATTTGCTGGTTTCTCCCTGAAGGGTAGCTGAAAAAGAGTCTACTGACGCTTGAAATTTGGAAGTATTAGAGTCAGCATGAGCCTTGAGAGAATCAAGAAAGATCTGAGTTGTATGAACAACCTCAGAAACTTCCTTAGTGGCTTTGGAGCATGAGGCCGCTGAATCATCTACGGCGTCAGTTGAACGATCCAAGGCTTCGGTGTAAGTCTGGATCGCAGACTCTATAAAGGCTTTCAGCACAGCGCCCCCATAGGCTTTACTGTCAGCCAGCAGACTGTCAAGTTTGGCATGAATTTCCTGAAGCTGCTGACTTGACGCAGGGGTATCTGCATCGGTGTCGGTAGGTATCCGGTAGGGGCTGTAATAGATGGAATCGAAGTCTTCATCATCACCCCCTAAGGTGGCACCGGAGTTGGAAGATGGGGAAGGGGAGGAGGGAAGGTTGATGACCGGGGTTTCAACCACAGAAGCAGCCCCCGTATCAGATACGTTGACCGTTACTGGTGGTTGGGTAGTGGTGATGGTAACAGATTCGGTGATAATAGGCTTGGAGATAGAGGATGAAGGTTGAGAAGCAGAGAGGGGAATATTAGGTTCTGTTGTGGTTTGGGGGATTGATGTTGGAACAGAACTTGTGACTTTCTGTTTGGGTGATTGGGTTGGGGTTGGAAATTTTGGGGAAGTGGGAGGAGAAGGTGATTTGGTTATTTGGGGAGATTTAGGTGGGGAGGGTGAGTTGGGAATACGAGGAGAGACTGGTGAGGATGATAGTTGTGGAGACGAAACGGGTGTAGTTTCGGTTTGAGGATCAGCAGCTTCTATTTCGGATGGTGCATTCGGTTCTAATTCAGAAGAAGGAGATCCTTTGGCTCTTTTAGCCATCTTCTTTACCTTTTTCGATTTGGATTGAGAAGGTGCCTCGGCCTCGGATTTGCGTTTGGAGGACCTTCTCTTTTTCTCCTTCTGTGGTGCGGTTTCTTTCTTCTCCGCCTTCTCCTTTTTGCTCACTCTCTTGCCCCGGTTAGCAGGCTGATCCAGGGCCTCAAGAGCAGCACGTTGTTCCTCAGAAAGAACCCTAGGAGGCAAAGGGGTCCTTGAGCTGTAGTCCGCCATGATCTTGCTGTGGGGCATGACGCATCTATACATGGACTCAGGGATTAGTCCATAGTGAAGGAACTTACTTGGATCTGAGACTATGATTTTCTTGGTGTGGTAAGTGGCAATTGAAGCCGTAAGAACATCCTTCATTACTGGGATGTCAAGAGAATCAATAGCCCTTCTGGTGATAAGGGTCCAAAATCTGCCGCAAGAAATCTCGGAGTGCCTGGCAGTAGTGTTGAGACTCTGAACCACTTGAGCCCAGATGATCGACCCATATTGAAGATTAATGCCATTGTAAAGACCGTACAGGATTGTTAGAAACCCTTTGCTTCTGGTGTCGGAACCACCACATCTCTCCGCTAAACCCTTAATCAAAAGGGTAAGTAATCCGTTCCAGTGAGATGGAAGATAGGATTTCTTGACTTTGGCAATAGAGGTTAGAACATCTGTATACCCCATCTCATACATCATCGTAAATATATGGGTGGTGGTGATGAAGTCCGGTGAGATGACAGAGGAGTCGACGGCAAGCCCTAGAAGAGAGCAAAACCGTGTTTTGGATATTGAAGTCTTCTTGTCGTGAATAGTGAAGAAGATGCGGTCTTTGTGCCTGTCATAGCTGGCCGTGGTGTAGACTTGGGAGAGCAGGGACATAGGAACGGCCTCCACTTGCGTAAGTGCTAACACCAGTGGGGAATATGTGAGGCATTCCACCACGTATAGCATATATGAGTCATAGAGGAATGGAGACATCTCTATGATCATGTTCTGATTTGGTTTGATTGAGAGTAAAGAAGAAGATGCAGATTGATCGTGAGCGGAAGAAGAAGTCGCCATTGATGAGTTTGGGAAGAAGATGAACAGTGGTAAGTTTTTCAGAGAGATAATGCTTGAGAGGTAACTGCCAAAGAACACGATCATGTCTTATTTATACCCTTCACAGGAGAGAGAAAACCGTGATGATGAAGAAACCAAAACGTCGCCTGAAAAAGCGCGATTGGAAGTTATGGTGTATCCCAGGAATACGTCAGCACACGTGGGTGTGAAATGAATCCTTTGCACGCGCCCAAATCTTTTTCGTACCGTTTGAAATTCCTTGTGCCCTTGTTTGGTTACAACTGAAACTTAGAACCATGTGCCAAACAGCAATTAGAATGTTGGAAAAAAAAAATTCGTGCATAAGAGTGTGAAGGACAAAGAAATAAATCTAATGTGTTTGGTAGGGTGTTGTCTAGATAGAAGACAGAAAGCAGAAGATTCCGGGCAAGAATCGCTTCCTTCAAAGCCAAGAGAGACCTGAAGTGTTGGTGTGGTTTCCCGAGAAATACGATCAGTTGTCTTTAAAGAAACAATGAAAGGCATCTTTTGTTGATGGCTAAAGGGTGGCTGAACTCAAACCAAACATTAAGTCTTGACATAAAACTGAGTGTTGGTAGAGTTACCTGTGAGACCGATGTGATCTGTTGAACAGGTAGGTGGGAAGTATTTCGTGATAAGAATGATATAAACAGAAATCTCAAAAAAAAATTAAACTGGACCTCTTTGGGAAGAAATGTCTTAGGACGAGACAATTTCATAAAAGATCACGCATAAAGAAAAAGAGATTTCCAAGTGAAAGATTGAGTTAATTACTCACCGTCAATTCGTTTTAGGTGTTGGATTTTGGGTTTCACTTACAACGTGGTAAACGAATCTAAGATCATAAACACAGATTTTGTGCAACCATAAGCCTCAGTGGTAAAGACCGAGAGCATCAAGGGTTACTTTGGGGAGCGAATGCAAATGAAGAAGTTGAAGAGATTGTTAAGAGACCGAACGTACCTTCTGCTACAGAAATGGGACAAAGCAGAGCAACTCATGTTTCAGATGAGTAAAAGAAGGTAGCTCTAGACCGAGTATGAGAGAATAGCCTGATTGGGAAGAAACGATAGGTATTGATCGAATCATTAAGGCATGCTCGAGGTCATAGAGGCTTGAGACAACATACAGCAGCATGCTTCTAGGGACGTCTAACTAGTCTGATAAAAATGAAACATACCTGGATGAACATTACATAGGGAGATGCTTGTATTCACTCGTGCAAAAAGTACACATACTAGAAATATAAAATGATTTTGTAGTTTTGAAAATTACTTAGAGATAAATAAATACAGAAAGACAACAGATTTTTGTAATTTTGGAATTTTCTGAGAAATAAAGAAAAACAGAAGGATAAAATATTTTTGTTAATTTGGAATTTTCTGAAAAAAGAAAAAATAAAAAAACAGAAAGATAAAATTTGTACAAAAGAAAGAAGCAGAGATAGACCTAACGATCTGAGTATTTCGGTGATGGTTTTACAATCAGGAAGAACCGAGCGGTCTGTTTGGATTGGATCCGTGAATCTTTTAGAACAGAGAGAGACAGAGCATTCTGAGCGCCTTTAGATTGCAGAGACGGAGAGGGACCGAGCAGCCTGGTTGTTTCGGTTCCGTTATGTCACCAGAGCAGAGAGTGACCGAGCGGTCTGGTTGGTTCGGTTCCTTTATTTTACCAGAGCAGAGAGTGACCGAGCGGTCTGGTTGGTTCGGTTCCTTTATTTTACCAGAGCAGAGAGTGACCGAGCGGTCTGGTTGGTTCGGTTCCTTTATTTTACCAGAGCAGAGAGTGACCGAGCGGTCTGGTTGGTTTGGTTCCTTTATTTTACCATAGCAGAGAGTGACCGAGCGGTCTGGTTGGCTTCGGTTCCGTTAAAGCGCCAGAGCAGAAAGCAACAGAGCGGTCTGTTGGCTTCGGTTCCTGATTCTTAAATAGAGACTTGAGGATTTGGGACCGATTCTACAACCATCATACCTAAGCCTTGCAATATTTGATTGAATGATGCTTCAGGAAGAGCTTTTGTAAAGACGTCAGCCAGTTGATCAGTGGTTCGTACGAAGTGAACTTCGACGTTTCCATCTTCCACGTGATCTTTGATGAAGTGATACCTCAGTGCTATGTGTTTGGTTTTGGAGTGTTGCACTGGGTTATGACAGATCCTAATTGCACTTTCAGAGTCACAATATAGTGGGATCTTCTTCATATTGAGTCCGTAGTCTCGAAGTTGACTTTGGATCCAAATCACTTGTGACGTGCATGATGCAGCTGCAATGTATTCCGCTTCGGCAGTAGATAGCGACACGCACGTTTGTTTCTTGGATTGCCAGCTGACTAACTTCCCGTCAAGAAATTGACAGCCACCAGTTGTGCTTTTACGGTTGAGTCCACATCCTCCAAGGTCAGCATCAGAATAGGCTTGAACAAAGAAGCCTAAGTTGGATGGATACCATAGACCTAAGGAGGTGGTTCGCTTGAGATATCGTAAGATATTCTTCACTGCAAGCATGTGAGGTTCACGTGGGTTTGCCTGAAATCGAGCACAATAACACACAGAAAACATGATATCAGGTCTGCTAGCAGTTAGATACATTAATGAGCCAATCATTTGACGATAGAGCGTGATATCAACAGCCGGTTTGTCTAGGGATGGGGTAAGCTTGGTGCCGAATGCCATTGGGATTTTAACTTTTGAGTCTCCCATCATACCAAACTTTCCTAGGAGAGTCTTCGTGTAAGCTTCCTGATTAATAAAGATACCTTCGGGTCCCTGTCTTATGTTTAAAACAAGGAAAAAGTTAATTGGACCCATTGAGCTCATTTCAAACTTAGTCTCCATCAGCTTTCTGAATTCAGCCGTTAAGCTGGGATTCGTGGAGCCAAAGATGATGTCATCGACATAAATTTGAACTATCATAAGGTGGTTACCTTCCTTTTTGCGAAAGAAGGTTGGGTCAACCAAACCTTGTTTGAATTTAGACATCTTTAAAAACTTTGTAAGCATTTCATACCAGGCTCTCGGAGCTTGTTTAAGGCCGTACACAGCTTTATCCAGAATATAGCAATGATTTGGATGCTTTTCGTTCACGAACCCAGGAGGTTGCTCCACGTACACCGTTTCTTCGAGTTCTCCATTGAGAAATGCACACTTGACGTCCATTTGGAAAACCTCAAAGTTCTTGTGAGCAGCATAAGCCAGAAATATTCTAACAGATTCTAGCCGAGCTACTGGAGCGAAAGTCTCTTCATAGTCTATCCCTTCCTCCTGACAGTATCCCTTTACCACCAGACGAGCCTTGTTCCGTATAACATTACCTTCCTTGTCCATTTTGTTCCTAAATACCCATTTGAGACCAATAACCGAAGCATCTGGAGGAGTTGGAATGAGGCGCCAGACTTTGTTCCTTTCAAATTCGTTCAGCTCGTCTTGCATTGCTTGAACCCAATCAGAGTGATCGAGGGCAGTATTAACTGTTTTTGGTTCAACTTTTGATACGAATGAGTTGAACATGCAAAAATCAACCTTTGAGAATAAGGAAGTCTGTTTTGCTTTCAGTTGTGATCGGGTCAAGACCTTTTCAGAGACATCTCCAACTACTTGAGAGACAGGATGATCTCTGGTCCATTTGATAAGAGGAGGGTAATTTGGATCAAAGGTTGGGTCTAGTTCAGCATTGATTATTTCGTCTGGCTCAGATTGACTATCGTAACCGAGTGTCATATCATTATGTTCCCCCTTAGTTGATGAGCTTTGAAAGACATGAGGTTCGTGTGATTCTGAGCTTTCTGGTGTTGAGACCTCTTTGGTTGAAGTTGTAGAACTTGGCTCCCCCTGGACTTGAGCGCCTGGCTCCCCCTCGACTTGAGCACTTGGCTCCCCCTCGACTTGAGCGTCGATGGAAGGAGAGTCGTTAGAGATTGATGCTTCTTCATGCATTCTCCTTGCAGCGTCTTCGACAATCTGCTCAATGTGATCAACTTTGTTGTCTGCTGCACCTTCTTCGGAAAGTGAAGCGTTCTCCGGTTCGTCAAAGATGTCCATTAATGTCTCGAATAAGTTGGCGACCGAGACTGTAACCTGGCCATTTTGAGGAAAGATTTCCCCAGTGATGTCTTCTTTAGTCTGCAGCTTCTTGACATAGTTGTCGTCAAAGGTCACATAGTATGTCTCTACAATCTTTCTCGAATGCTTGTTTAGGACCCTGTATGCCTTGGATGTGAGCGAGTAACCCAGAAATATTCCCTCGTCGGCTTTGACATCAAACTTGTTGCGTTGTTCTTTAGAATTAAAGATGAAACACCTTGACCCGAACACATGGAAAGATTTCACATTTGGCTTTCTGTTGTTCAGTATCTCATATGGAGTGAGCGTGAACCTCTTGTTGAGATATGACCTGTTCTGTGTAAAACAAGCAGCTGAAATAGCGTCAGCCCAAAAATAAAGAGGTAAGGAAGCGAAACTTAGCATGGTTTGGGCAGCTTCACACAAAGATCGGTTTCGTCTTTCGACTATTCCGTTCTGTTGTGGTGTGTAGGGAGCTGAGAAATTGTGACTTGTTCCCTTTTCTGCAAGAAACTCTTCAAACTCCCTGTTCTTGAATTCGAGACCATTGTCGCTTCTGATGTTGCGAACAACCTTCTTAAGCTGTACTTCAATTTGCTTGATAAACACTTTCAGCTTTTGAGTCGCTTCAGATTTGAGCTTTAGAAAGAACACCCATGTAAATCGTGAAAAGTCATCAACAATAACAAGAATATACTTGCTACCACCGATGCTTTCGATAGATGAAGGACCACACAAATCGATATGAAGTAATTCGAGTGGTTCAACAACTTTTGTGTTGATTATAGATGGATGACTTTGACGACTCTGCTTCCCCATTTTGCATGCAGCGCACAGATGATCCCTGTCGAACTTGAGCAATCGAAGGCCCCTAACATGACCTCCAGTAACAAGACGGTTGATATCTTTAAAATTAAGATGAAATAATCTTCGGTGCCACAACCAACTTTCATCGGATTGAGCTTTTGACAACAAGCATATAGCTGGGTTTCCTTTGATGGGTTTAAGGTTTAAGGGAAACATTTCACCCTTTCGCTCTGACTTGAGGATCACTTTCTTTGACTTTTTCTCTATGATTTCAGAACCTTCATCATCGAACGAGACTTTGAGACCTGTACCTCCAACAAGCTGAGATACACTGATGAGGTTGTGTTGGAGTCCTTCTACATAAGCCACCTTCCTTATAGTGAAGTCCCCATTGGTTATCATCCCGTATCCCTTTATGGTGCCGAAAGAATTGTTTCCAAACTTGACGTTGCCACCATTTCCAAGAGATCTGTATTCCCTAAGCTCCTCTTTCCTCCCTGTCATGTGACGTGAGCAGCCACTATCGATGTACCATTCTTCGTCGAACTGCTCGTCACTTATAACCTGCAAAAATTAGACAGATTTAGGAACCCAAAATTTCTTGGGTCCACGTGAGCTTTGCATGGGAACGGGAACAATAAGAGAGACATCAACAAGATAAGTTCGTTTTATAAGAGTTGTTGCATCTTTCCTTTTAATGGTAAAAACTTTTATTTTGTTGGGATTGGGTGAATTAGGTTTGAATTCTGGTTGGGATTCATTGACCTTTTTCTTCCACTTTTGCTTAGCTGACGAATGAGATTTTTGAAAACAAGAGAAATCAGCTTTAGAGTAAGATGGAGACGAATCGGTGGGAGTAGAAGAATTATGAGACTGAGAAGAGGAATTAGAAGAACGAGAAGAATTTGAAAAAGAGGGTTTGGATTGAGAGAAGTTCCGGGCTTGAGACTCTAGGTGACCCTTTTGTTTTTGATCATTGGAGGGAATGACCTTAGAGTTTTGTTCTCTTTTGACTTCAGAACCGAACCTTTGCGTTCGGTTGGAACTGTCCTTGGAACCGAACCTTTGGTTTCGGTTGAAGTCCTTTTCAGAACCGAACTTTTGCTTTCGGTTGATATCTTCTTGTGAACCGAACCTTGGATTTCGGTTGATATCTTCTTGTGAACCGAACCTTGGCTTTGGGTTTTTGTGACTTTCAAGCTTTCCTTCAGGATTGTTTTCATACTTTAGATTCTTGTCTTGATGAGAGAAATATGCATTCTGGGAATGCCAGAATTGTTTCCTTTCAGAAAGATTCTTCCTGTATCTATTGTTCCTTTCTATCTTCCTATTCCTCATCTGAGAAGGTTGATGATGAACATTTGCTTTCGTTTTTGGTGACTCCTTGGCTGGTTCCTTTTGAATTGCAGGAGTTTTACTTTTGAGCTGAAGGAGCCGAGGGAATGTCTTCTTTTGCCAAGTGATCATTCTTTTGAGGAATATCTTTTGTACCACTGGTGCTCGGCTCATCGAAGTTGTTCGGCTTATTCAAGGGTTCAGGTATGTATCTTCCTTTGCTCTTCCAGGAAGTTCTTTCAGATAAACCAATGGTTTCGTCTGCATTATCAATTGGAGCTTCCCAGAAGTACTCATCACAGCCATCAGCATTGTCTTCGTTTACAATGGCTACAAGTTCAGCTGTTTGATGTTCGGTTACTCCTGTTACCTTGTATACTTGATTTGGAGTGGTCCTGACCTTCTGATACACAACAGCTTTCTCAACTAATTTTGGGGACTTTTGATGGGAAAACCGAGCGAACTCCATCGAATTTTCAGAAATTAGATTCTTGTGATTTTCAGGCTCGGTTTTAATAAATTCTGAGCAGTCAACCGTGTCCTCTACAGAAATTTCACTCATGTTATCATCCTCGTTAAGCTCAGATGCATTTTCAACATCAATTTTGTTTTCTGAGCTTACGTTGGCGTTTAAAGAGTCAAATTTTTGCATGGTTTCGGTTCTCAGTTTAAGTCTGTCATTTTCATCCAAAAGATTTTTAAGCATGTTCTTGTGGTCTTTGGATTTAATGAAGGACTCAATTTTGTCCAGTCCATACATGTAGGTAGGATTGACATCATCAGACGATATCACACTCTCACAATTATAGGTTTCGGCATCGATTTCATCTTCCTTAAACTCTAGGAAGGGCAAGATCATGCGGTGAATCCTTTGGCCTATTTCACAATCCAAGTGAAGCTGAGTAATATTAGAATACAGACGTTTAGCAATTAAACAAAAAACATTTCGTTGTTTTAACAATTTCAAATTGTCTCTTCGCAGATAAATGTTTTCATCTTTAACTTTGACTAATTCCGACTCCTTTAACTCTATCCACATTCTCCGCTCCTCACTCTTTGACGTCGCCCTGCTCAATTGATCAGTTAGGTTAGAATTTGTGACCCGAGTTTGAGTTAAGCTACTATCTAGATGAGATATTCTTGTATTGACGTTTTTTAGTTCTTTCTCATAAGAGGATGATGGTACTTTGCATGAAATAAAAACAGATTGTACCTTCTTTATCAGTTCATCGAGCTCATTGAACTGCTGGCTGAGTGGTTTGGCTGTAAAGCACATGTCCTCCTTTGCTTTCTCTCCATCAATGCCTCCATCGGTGTTGTATCCCCTCCTTTGAGATACGTCAGAAACCATGAGGCATTTTCCACCACTGCTTTCTTCCTTAGACAAGTAGGCCTTTCCATGAGTAGGTTACCTCACTTCCTCGTCTTCTGAGTCGGTAGACCAAACTTCCGTGCTACCGAACTCATCACCTAGAACAGAACCCTGCACAATAAGAGCATTAATAGGCGGGTTAGCAGCAGACTTCTTCTTTCTCAACTCATCCAATCTTTTCTACAACACGGCTTCCTCGTTGTTCCCTTCATCTTTTTTAGCCATTTTCTTAAGGACACAGTCCTTAGCATAATGATTTTTCCCACCACAATAGAAATAGCTCACTCCAGAGTCGCCATCCACCTTCGGTTCCTTCTTGTGCTCCTCAGCTTTCGGTTCATTAATCACCTTTTCGGAGCTGTAACTCCCCTGCCAGTTTCGGTTTTTGTTGCTGGGGAATCTCTTCTTTACGAACCTTTTGGGATTGGACACCATCAAGGCATAATCCTCTGATGTGAGATCATATTCTTCCAGGTTGAGGTCTTCATCCTCCATAACAGCTTTACTTTTTGATAGGAGGGCCAACGAACCAAGACTGGAAACGACGTTCTTTTCTTGCACCACGATCTTCTCTTGAGACTTGAGAATTCCCACCAGTTTCGCCAAAGAGTATGATTTAAACTGCTCATGGGCTTTAACTGTGGAAACTACTGCTCTCCATTCAGACCTCAGACCATTCAGGAATGTAACCTTCTGTTCGATGAGCTTCCTTTCAATATCGTGTTTGATCATCTTGCTGAGAAGATGATTGAAGCGATCGAACGTCTGGGTCACAGATTCTTCATCCCCTTGCCTGAATTCTCCAAACTCAGATAGAAGCAAAGTTTGAATCGAATGTTAAAGATCTTCGTCTGTAGAATACAGTTCGCGAAGTCTATCCCAAACATCCTTTGCCGTCGTGCATGAGCTAACCAATCTGAAAGTATCGGACTGAAGGGCGAACCGGATCAATCTTAATGCCTTGATATTGCATTGGAACTTATCCTTTTCATCTTGTGCAATATCTTTCACGTCCTTTAGCAGATCATTGTATTCTTTTTGAGTCTTGATGATTCTGGACGTTGCAGAATGAGAAAACGGTCCATTGGTGATGGCTTCCCAAATCAGATACCCATTCTCCTCCGATCCAATAACATAGTCTTCGAAGTGATGTGCCCATACTTCATAGTCATGGGTGTATAAGATCGGAATCTTTGTCGTCGAACCAATGCTGTTGGAAATACTAATAAGGTTTGATTGTGTCGCGTCCATTATGATCGTAAAAACCTGTTCAAAGATCAGACTTGTAATAAAGCAGATTAGGGCAAAGTAATAAATATCAAGATACGTCAATAAAGAGATGACGGCTCAATAAATATTAATGATTGCGGAAAAACCCTAATGGAAATCTTTTTCACAGAAAAGATGTGTATCAATTACACAGCCTCCTGCTCTGATACCAATTGATGAGATCCAACAATCTTTTAATCTATGAAGATCGATTAGATCTTGAACAAGTAAGTAAACAAAGACAATAAAAACATAATAATAAGAACGAGACAAGATAGAATCAAACGTGTCGAATGATTAAACAAAATCCTCAGAAGAGCTCGATTAAGAACATCAACTGTAGAGGATTGGAAGGTTACAAGAACGATCAAAGAAACCTGTTGTCGTCTAGATGTATCGCTATTCTCAGATCTCTAAAACCTTAACCTAATATGCATGCAAGCGTAAACTTATATACAAAACATAAAAGGCTCACGGTTGGACAGGCCCAAACCGGAATACAAAATAGCATAATCAGATGAGCCCAAAAGATGCAATCTTCAAAGCCCAACAATATATATATATATATATATATATATATATATATATATATATATATATATATATATATATATATATATATATATATATATATATATATATGAAAGGATAACTAAGGCCCATTTCACGTGTAAAGTATTTACAGGCCCAAATAGCACACAAATAATATCCAAGGTACGTCGCACATGTTAATTGGTCAATGAGGCCCAATAAACATATACAGGACCTCTCACACATAACGATGGGCCACTATGGCCCAATAACCTAGAAAATGATCAAATTAAATCCATTTGTTGGTTTATCATTGGTGTTGGCTCAAGTATTCACTAAAATAGCATAAAAAGAAGAATGCATATAAAACCCATTCCCAGACCAAATAAACATGTAAGTGGACCACTAAGGCCCACTACACGTGTCTGTTATTTCTAGGCTCAAAAGGAATATGAATGTCTATCATGAGCCCAATATATATGTAAAAGGACACTAAGGTCCACTAAACATGTATGTTATTTTCTGGCCCAATAAGGATATGAATATCGTTTTTAACCCGTTTGTTATTGTTTTGTTTATTTTAGCTTGATTATTTACAAAATTGATTTATAAAGTCCACTTTTTGTAAAAATGACGTTCTTGGCCCAATAAGCAAAAAAATTAGAAATTAAGTCCCAATTTTTGTAAGAATAACACTTTAGTCTCCATTTTGTTCAAAACTTGTGTTGGTGACTAGTTTGTGGTAAAACTAACATATTAAACCCATTTTTGTCAAAATATCATTTTTGGCTTGATTTTTGTGGAAATACACATTTTTCTGGTTTTGGGCCTTTCTGACCTAGTTTTTGGAAAATTTGTAAAAAAATCATCGTAAGTCGAAATTCGGATCCCTAAGTTCTGGAATTTTGGAAATTTTGTCTACCTTGTTCACCATTTTTCTCATAATTTTTAATGGCTTATAACAAGTGTGAAATTTCTAACCTTAACAGGTTGGTCAGAAAGTATTTCAAATTTGATAGGCAGTTTTGTAAACTTCGCCAAAAAATGTAGAAAAATCGTATGAAAACGTGAGAGTAGTAATTTTAAAGGTACAAATCTGAAATTTATCCATGTAAAATATTCTGAAAAATACTTTCATTAAGAGGGTCAAAACAGTCCGAGATTGGACCAAAACTTTCCTGTCAAGGGCTGTTTTATGAGTTTAATTTATAGATCTTACAACATAACACTCATTTTTGCTATTTAAAGTGTAAAAAGCTCAGATCTACTAGTTTAAATGTATTATATGTGATAAAACATACTTTCCTCAAGGTTCTTATGAAGATCCAAGTGATAAACTTCAAGTTCTTAACATATTTTTAGATTAATGAAGAAATCAACACATAATCACCAAATAATTCATGGAAAACACACATAGCCATACATATACACATAGATCTACACAAAGCAACTTGTATTCTCTCCCCCCCCCCCCTAAAAAAAAAACAAGTAAAAACCAAAACAAGGGGGTATGAACTCACCTTGCTTTGAAGATTTCGGTTCTTGATGAAGATTAGAGGGGTTTTCGGCCTTACAAGCTCCCTTGAAGAGTTTTATTCGAATTTAGGGTGTTCTAAGGAACATGAATCACGAAATAAATGTTTAAGGGTGTGGATTTTAACATGAAATGAAACCAAATCAATTTAGAATGATGATAACTTACCAAAATGAATGGATCTTTGATGGATTATCCTTGGACCCTCATAAGCACACACGAAACTTTTTGGGGAGAATGGATGGATTTTGTTTGTAGTTATTGAGAGAAATCTTGTGATTTGAAGGTGAAAATGGAGGAGCACATTGGCCGAGATTATGTAGGAGAAGGAAAGCGATTTGAAATAAGGTTATTACATGAAGGTTTAAGGTCCTAAAAGTATGAGATTTGTGCTTGGTTAACCTCTAGATATTAAAGAGGTGTCATCTCTTAAGCACTCTTTCTTAAATTCCCTTTTTTTAATAGATGGGCCGAGAGTTGGATTAGGAAGGAGGAAATGCATTAATTTGGGCCCAATCTTGGTTATGCTCGAGTTTGTGAAGCCCAATAATAATTTCCGGCCCATTAGAAATAGGAAGGATCATCCTAGGCCCTCATGGCCCAATATGCTAAAGTTTTATAGGTGTGGGTCTAACTAGAACCCAATTAGGGTTTCTAGACCAAATATAGTCAAGTTGAAGGTTTATTGGCCCAAAAGTCCTAACAAGAGGATCCTAGTCCATAATGAACTTGAATCAGGATTTCTAGGGTTTCCAACCCTTATTTGAACATACGAGGTATATTTGAACGATCATAGAGTGTAGTATTCAATTTGAGTACAAGCCTTACAATAAATGATGGTTTCATGAGAATAGAATTTCCTAGCAAAAATGCCAGTTGTCACAGCCATCGTCCCGTTTCTTCTGTCGTTGTCGTCGTTGTGAGCCACAAGGCGGGTGGATGGAGTTTTGACTGCAAATAGGAATGTATGTGTGTGTTATGTGAGCTCGGGAAAACCAAGGAAGCTACCACCACCACCGTGAGCTAGTGGTTTCCTCCTCGCGCCTTCACCAGCCACCACAAGGTGGTTATGTACGTGTGTGTTTAGCTTAGTTGTGTGTGGTGTTTATTTTTTTAGTGTGTGTTTATTTGGGATTAAAGCTTTGTAAAATGTATTAGAAAGTGGAATAATGAAAAAGAAACCCTAACCACCACCATGAGGTGGTGGTTGCCTCCTCTTGCCACCATCGGCTGCCGTGTCAGGTGCCGGTGTGCCTTGTTTTGATTGTGACTCGTTTGGATGTTTGCACAAAGGGACTAAAACCCTAATGGGCATAAAGAACCCTAAATGATCAAAAGACCTAACTATTGGACCTATTGGGCTAAGATGGGACTGTAATTGTGTATTAAGCCCAATCACACCTATTATTTATTTTGAAAAATGTAGGACTTAATGGATTAAGTCCTTAATGGGTTAAGTAATAAACGCTTAAACCTACTTGTCATTTTATATGAAACCCTAATTTCACTTTGGTTTATTGTTGGGCCTTTCTATTGGGCCTTGTTGATTGGGTTATTGGTGGGCCATCCAAGAATAATCATATGGACTAGAATATTTTGATGGTCTTAAGGTAAGGCCCATATGAGGGCTTGGGCCCAATTTGGAAAATTGGGCCATAGTTTGGGTCTTAATGATTATATGATATTGGACCATTAGAATGTCAATTGTTGGACTGGAATAAATGGTTGAGCCTTAGAGTGAGACCATGTAAAGGTTTGCCCCCAATTTAGAATATTGGTCCATATGTTGGGCTTTGACTCATAGTCGATTGTTGGGCCTTTAGTTTGGGCCTTGGCCTTGGATCAAGCTAAGATTGGGGTAAAGAAGTCTTTTACCTTAAACATGAACTTATGGTTATGTTTTGGAACCCAATCACTAATTGGGTGATGTTTGATAATGACAGTTCGAGAATATGTTATCTAGCAGTTGCGATTGTGTCCACGGGACTTCACTAGTGTGAGGTGAGTTACCTTCCAATAGAAGTGGGTCTAAGGCACCAAGGTCAGCCCACTAGTAGTTGATTTTAGTTGAGATGATTGTATTTGTGATATTTATCTGGTTTTCTACTACCAGGTATGTTTATGTGCTAGCATGATACGTTATATGTGATAGTGGTAGTAGGAGGGGACTAGTTGTCACACCCTCGAACCGGATAAGCGGAAACGTCCAAGGGCTCATGTGACTATCGATTGAATTATCATCACAATGAATATACATGAATAATAACACGATAATTGCTAAACATTACATATTACAACCAACATTTTTCACCTCAAGTACATTTTCTAATATTTCATATTCAAAACATAAATTGTACGAGAGTTTTCATTTCTGAAATAGATTCCCAAAATACACTTGAAGGTTCTTCGACTTAATGGTTACCTGAGAATACAAGTTATTTTGAAAACGGTCAACATATATAATGTTGGTGAGTTCATAATCAAGTTTGATTAAAACATTGTATTGATGGTGTAACCCATAAAATCCGATATTTTTTGTAAAAGTTTTTTTACAACATGATGTGATGATCTAATATATGTGTGTATATGTGAAAGACCCTAACTTTCATATTTCTGAAAGACCCAAACTTTCATACTTGACAATATAGTTAGTCCAAAACATGGTACTTGCATATTCATAAAAACAATATTTTACATTGATAAAGAGGTTATAAACTACTGGATACAAACCGACTATTTTATAGTGTCATATATTACATAACTTCCCAGGATTCTATAGTTTTATACATATGGGAGTGCAAAATACAATAGTTTTAAACTATTCATAAGCTTCTATCGATATAATAGTTTCAAACTATTCAAAAATCTTCTACCAGTATATAATTATATTGGATGCTTATCTCCTGCAATTTGTTAAACATTTAGAGGGTAAGCGGTGATGCTTAGTGAGTTCAATAATAGATACAATATAACATTTTGCCATATATATACTTTAATATGGCAGAAGCAAAGAGGAACAAGGAACAACAAGGCATATGTGAATCATGTGACAAACATTCGATATCAATCATTGATTTGATTTAAAGATATACAATCAACGAGACATAACAATTTCCATGCTTGATATACATCAATAAAACTTTGGCCCAAACGGAACAGAAGACATACAACTTCGGATTAACATTTTGGTAGATTTCAGGCTTATAGCCCTGTCTAACCTTTTTCCAATACCATAGAATAGAAATCATTCTCCTATGGAGACATGTTCTACATGGCCAGAGGCTACATACCAGTACCAACGTGAATCTAAGTCCTTTTCACTAATCACATGGTCAAAGGTATTTCTTTTCTATTAAAAATAGTGAATAAAAATAACCCGAGAAAATGACCCAGAATAATAACACTGAAAAGCACATAGCACATATAACACATAACATACAATTGTTCCTATATATTAAACTCACCATGAAATAACCTGGGACTAAAATATTAATTTGGACAGCACTTCGGCTCTAAATATCACTTTCTTCGTCGAAAACCGGGAATTTTCTTGATAACCGGGCTCTGTGAAGGTAGAGCTTCAAAATCGAAAATAAAAATTTTTCGGGCTTCTCGGGAGTCTCGGGACGTGTTCCGGGCTTTAGAGTCAGTATCGGGGCTTCGGGGGAAGTCGGAATAGTAAAAATATCAAAAAGGGGGTGAAAGTGCCAAATTTCACAAACTACACGAGAGGTCTCACAGGCCCTCTATTTATAAGGGAGGAGGAGCTCCGATTCGAAGCCAAGAGGAAGACGCGGCAGCAGCGAGGGGCTCCAGATGGAGCACATGCGAGGGAGACAGGTGGAGGTGCGAGCTTCGAACACACGAAGAGGGGGGGGGCAGCGAGGCGCGTCGGAAGATCATTGGACCATAGTTTGGTCCACTCGGAAGGCGACAGATGTGCAACACGTGGTGGGGCCAACTTCGGATGAGTCACGGGGAGCCCATGGAGCGAAAGATCTGATGACGTGGCCTATTCCGGACTTTATCCATGCGAAATTTCTCGGAAATTGAGCCCCAAACTTCTAAAATCCATAACTTTCGCATACGAGTTCCGTTTTTGACGTTCTTTATATGCACACGTACCTAAATTTATGCTCTACAACTTTCGTTTAGACTTTATCGGCTAATTTTGACTTTAATTTTAATATTATTATTTTTAACAGACCGGGACAGGAAAATCCGTTAAAAATTCATAACTTCTTCATCCGACAACTGTTTTCGTCAGACTTTTTACCATTGTACTAGAAATGATGAGACCTTCAATTCTCGTTTTGGTTTATCGGCTAAATATCACTCGATATAAAATTCGAGTTTTTTAGCTATCTACTGCTAATTCGAAACTTAGAAAAATCATAACTTCCTCATACGAAGTCAGATTTTTGCATTCTTTTTATCAAACTTCTCGGTTTAACGAATACTACGACTTTTATTTTGATTACTAAAGCTAAAAAATGGCTTATCAAAAACTCACTTTTTATGTCATTCGGCTCTGTGCCGATTTTGTCGCGGATCATCAATTGGTCATAACTTCTTCGTTATAACTCGGATTTCGATGAGGTTTTAGCCTAAATGTTTCTAACGAGATTATCTACAACTTTAAATAATAAAATTTTAGTTATTTCAAATTTGATATTTTTGCTATATTTCACTATTTGGCTTTTAATTGGAATCTCATAAGACTTCCAATATTTTATGAGTGATTCTAAACATAGTTTTACTTCATTTCTAGTAAAAAGTATCTCTTAGAACTCAACATTCAAATTCACATAATATTGCATAATATTATTTACTTAAAACACGATTTCAAGACGTGTATCTTACAAATAGCTCCTCCTTTTGAGGATTTCGTCCCCAAAATTACATCGATTAAAATAAATGGGGATATTTTGCTCTTATCTCATTCTTATTTTAACAAGTATAATTTGGGCCTTGATGGTGTTTCCACTTGACAAGCTCCAATTCTACTTCTTTATTACGTAGATTAGTTGTTCTTTCATTCATGATCTCTTCTGGCTCTTCTACATATCTTAACTTAGTATCCAATTTCACCTCGGATACTGAAACTATCTCATCATTGAGGCTCAAGCATTTGCGCAGATAGCTCACATGAAACACATCATGAATACCTGCCAAATCTCTAGGAAATTCTAAGCGGTATGCTTGCTTTCCAATTCTCTGGATGATTTTGAAAGGAGCAACAAATCTAGGGCATAGTTTTCCTTTCTTCCCAAATCGCATAATGTCTTTCCATGGGGATACTTTTAGCATTACGAAATCACCCACCTGGAATTCTATGGGTTGTCTCCTCTTTCTGTATAGGACTTCTATTGATCCTTGGCTACTTTCATTCTTTCTCATACAATCCGAATCTTGTCGGTGGTGTCTTGAATCATTTCAGGGCCTCCAAGGATCTTCTGTTCTATGTCTCGCCAACATAATGGAGTACGACACTTCGGACCATATAATGCTTCATATGGTGGCATTTTGATTGAAGCGTGGTAACTATTATTATATGAGAATTCGACAAGAGGTAAGTATATATCTGAATTACCACCGAACTCCAAGAAATATGCACGAAGCATATCTTCTACTGTTTGGATTGTTCTCTCCCTCTGACCATCTGTCTGGGGATGATAAGCTGTGCTGAGAGCAACTCAAGTTCCTAATTCACATTGCATAC
This sequence comes from Lactuca saligna, assembly GCF_052625555.1. Classification (NCBI taxonomy): domain Eukaryota; kingdom Viridiplantae; phylum Streptophyta; class Magnoliopsida; order Asterales; family Asteraceae; genus Lactuca; species Lactuca saligna. The sequence continues at coordinate 212,707,898 of NC_136419.1, forward strand.
TCGCCCATAAGTGAGAAGTGAAGCGAGTATCATGATCGGAAATGATCTTTAGTGGCACACCGTGTCTTGCAACAATTTCATCCAAGTATACTTGTGCGTATTTCTCCATTGGAGCTGTTTCACGCATGGCAAGAAAATGAGCGCTTTTAATTAGGCGGTCGACGATTACCCAAATGCTATCATGCTATCTAGTAGTCCTTGGCAATTTGGTAATGAAATCCATGGAAACTTCTTCCTATTTCCATACAGGAACACTAAGACTTTTTGGTGTTCCATAAGGCTTTTGGTGCTCTGCTTTGACTTGTAAGCATACTAAGCATTCTTGTACATATCTTCCAATGTCTCTCTTTAATCCATGCCACCAATAATCAACTCTTACATTATAATACATTTTACTTGTACCAGGATGGATTGACAATTTAGATTTATGGGCTTCATCTAAAATCTTCTGTCTCAATTGACCAGTCTTTGGAATCCACAACCGATTCTTGAAAAATTTTATTTCTCAAGGATCATACAATAAATTATCATTATAATGTATCATCCCTGCTTTCTTCACATTTTATGGGTTTAGGACCTTTTTTTTGCCATTTCTCTAATTCATCTAAAATAGTGAACTTTACTATAGTATGAGTAATAGCATAACACATACTATTGCGATAAACCTTTCTGCTAAGTTCATCTGCAACTACCTTGGCTTTTCTAGGATGATATAGGATTTCACAATCATAATATTTGATCAGCTTCATGGATCGTTGTTGTCTCATATTCAAAGTTTGCTGACTGAATATGTACTTGAGACTTTTGTAGTCGGTAAATAATTGGCATTTTGTACCAAAAAGATAATAACTCCAAAGTTTTAGGATAAATACCACTATAGCGAGTTCAAGATCATGAATAGGATAGTTCTTTTCATAATCTTTCAGTTGTCTTGAGGCTTAGGCTATCACTTTGTCACGTTGCATCAACACACAACTGAGTCCCAATCTTGAAGCATCGCTATATACGGAGAAATCATCATCACCTTCTGGGAGTGATAAGATTGGAGCATGAGTCAAAAGATCTTTTAGAGTTGAGGAAGCTTATTCTTGGGCTTCACCCAACTCAAACATAACTTCCTTCTGTGTAAGACTCGTGAGAGGTACGGCTATACGAGAAAAGTCTTTAATGAATCTCCGGTAATATCCTGCGAGACCCAAGAAATTGAGAATTTCGGAAGCATTACGAGGCACTTCCCAATTTTTAATGGCTTCAATTTTGATAGGATCTACGGATACACCATCACTAGAAATAACATGGCCGAGAAATTGAACATGGCGAAGCCAAAATTCACATTTCGAGAATTTAGCATATAGTTTCTCCTTTCAAAGAAGTTATAATATTGCACGAAGATGAATGGCATGATCAACTTCAGACTTGGAATAGATTAGAATATCGTCAATGAATACGATGACTGATTTATCGATCATTGGGCGACATACCCGATTCATCATATCCATGTATATAGCAGGAGCATTTGTTAAACCAAACGGCATAACAAGGAATTCATAATGCCCTTATCGAGTACAAAAAGTAGTCTTCGGTACATCCTGCTCGTGAACTTTCAACTGATGATAGCCAGATCTTAGATCAATCTTTGATAAATAGCTAACACCCTGAAGTTGATCGAACAAATCATCGATGCGAGGTAGTGGGTACTTGTTCTTGATAGTCACCTTATTCAGCTCACGATAATCAATGCACATCCGCATCGATCCATCTTTCTTCTTGACAAACAGTACCGGAGCACCCCAGAGAGAGGTACTCGGTCGAATGAAACCCTTGTCAAGTAGTTCCTGCAGTTGGATCATCATTTCTTTCGTCTCAGCTGGCGCAAGACGATAAGGAGTCTTTTTAATCGGAGCAGCACCATGCACAAGGTCAATTCGGAATTCTACTTGCCTATCCAGAGGAAGGCCAGGCAAGTCATCGGGGAAAACATCAGGATATTCGTTAACAACGAGAACATCATTTACAATTTTCTTCTCCTCTTTTGAGACATCAACTATGTAGGCTAGATAGATAGAACACCCTTTCGAAATGAATTTACGAGCTTTAAGGAAAGATAATATTTTTAAGAGTCTTTGTTCACCGTAGACATTGATAGGATTCTCCCCTTCAATATGAATGCGTACTATCTTTTCATAGCACAAGAGTTCTTCGTGGTTCTTTGATAACCAATCCATGCTGAGAATAATATCAAAGTTGGGCAAGGAGATAGGGATCAGGTTAGCAAGAAGAGTGTAGCCTTCAATTTCTATAACACAATCCCTATAGACTTTATCATCAAGTAATGATATACTAACCGAAGTATGTACGTGAAATGGATGTGCGAGTACAAAGCAAGAAACTTGAAAGGAATGCACAAATTCGTAAGACACAAAAGAATATGAGGCACCAAAATCAAATAAGATGTGAGCAAGTCTAGAGTTGACAAGAAATGTACCCGTCACAATATTCGGGTCCTTGCGTGCCTCCTCTAAGGTAATCTGGAATGCACGACCCTTAGCTTTTGGCGCCTCCTCCTTTTTAGTTGGAGTACCCTTTGATTGTTGAACAGGGACTTGAATTCTCGCCGGTTGTTGAATATAAGCTTGACTTCCCATCATCTGACTAGTAAGAGTAAGGCAAAAACGCTTCTTATGGCCAATAATACCACATACATAGCAGGTAACATCCTTTCTTGGGCAAGTTGGCTTTATATGACCACTTTCTCCACATCCATAACAGACAATGGATTCCTTGTCTATTTTACATTGGCCCGGATGATTCCTTCCACAAATACAACATGAAGGTGATTGAATAGAAAAAGATTGTGATCTACCGCATCCACGAGAGGAATTTTGAGTTTGAACTTAATTACTAGGTTCAGTCCGAATGGATTGAGCTGGTAGAAAAGAAGGAATGGGAACAGTTCTTTTAGTACGTGGATGCTTCGGAGTAGTAAAAGTGGCACCACATATTTCTAAGTCATGCTCACGAATTCGAGCATATTCAACGACTTTATCGAATGATAGAACTTCTCGATTGGCAACGAAATCATAGATTTCGTGTCGTAGTCCCTCCATGAATAACTGAATTTTCTCATCTTCAGTTGGAATATACTTTGTACCAAACCATGCTCTTTGATTAAACTGAGTTTCATACTTATTCACAATTATTCCTCCTTGTCTAAGCTCGAGGAATTCCTTCTCCAACATCCTACTCATGTCTAGAGGACAATACTTCTCTAGCAAACGAGTTTTAAACATTTCCCAGGCTAAATTCTCCTGGTCAAACCCGTTGAGAGCTTCATATGTTTCTTCCCACCAGACCAAGGCTTCTCCGATGAGCATTGCAGAAGAATAATTATCCTTATCTTCATTATCCACATGAGAAATATGAAACACTTTCTTTGTGTTCTAGATCCAAGTAAGAACAATAATGGGATTGAGAACACTGAAAAACTCTATAGCACCGCTACTCTTGAAATCTTTGAACGAGGGACACTTCACCACTCCTTTTGAAGATTCTCCAGTGGCTTTCTCTTTTCCCTTATTACCATTCTTTTTGTGTTCTTCGAGAGTCTGTCGAATAACACCGGTAAGTTTACCCAAGAGTCGCTCCTCACGAGGAGATACTGGAGTATTCACTTCTTTGGGTTTAGGACCTCTACCAACCTCAGGGATATGGCTACTCACCTGTTCAGCCATTGCTCTGCAATACGGGGTAACATTGTATTTTAGAATAGTAGGGTTTTATTATTACCTAACACTTTTACTTATATATATTTCCTATGGTTTGTATCCCTAAACTTACAATGGTTAACTTCATATATTGAACTTCCAATAGGTTAAGTCTAAATACCAATCTGTGGAATTTAGTTCACTTAAACAACTGCTCTGATATGATGATTGAAAGACCCTAACTTTCGTATTTCTGAAAGACCCAAACTTTCATACTTGACAATATAGTTACTCCAAAATATGCTACTTGCATATTCAAAAAAAAAATATTTTACATTGATAAAGAGGTTACAAACTAATGGATACAAACCGACTATTTTAAAGTGTTATATATTACATAACTTCCCAGGATTCTATAATTTTATATATATGGGAGTACAAAATACAATAGTTTCAAACTATTCATAAGCTTCTATCGATACAATAATTTCAAACTATTTAAAAATCTTCTACCAGTATATAACTATAGTGGATGCTTATCTCCTGCAATTTGTTAAACATTGAGAGGGTAAGCGGTGACGCTTAGTGAGTTCATTAATAGATACAATATAACGTTATGCCATATATATACTTTAATATGGTAGAAGCAAAGAGGAAAAAGGAATAACAAGGGCATATGTGAATCATGTGACAAGCATTCCATATCAATCATTGATTTGATTTAATGATATACAATCAATGACACATAACAATTTCCATGCTTGATATACATCAATAAAGCTTTGGCCCAAACGGCACAGAAGACATACAACTTCAGATTAACATTTTTGTAGATTTCAGGCTTATAGCCCTGTCTAACCTTTTGCCAATACCATAGAATAGAAATCACTCTCTTACGAAGACATGTTCCACATGGCTAGAGGCTACATACCAGTACCAATGTGAATCTAAGTCCCTTCACTTATCACATGGTCAAAGTTATTTCTTTGCTATTAAAAATAGCGAATAAAAATAACCTGGGAAAATGATCCAGAATAATAACACTGAAAAGCACATAGCACATATAACACATAATATAAAATTGTTCCCATATATTAAACTCACCGTGAAATAACTGGGGGCTAAAATATTAATTTGGGCATCACTTCAGCTCTAAATATCACTTTCTTCGTTGAAAACCGGGAGTTTTCTTGATAACCGGGCTCTACGAAGGTAGAGCTTCAAAACCGAAAAGATAAAATTTTCAGGCTTCTTGGGAGTCTCGGGGCGTGTTTCGGGCTTTGGAATTAGTATCGGGGCTTCGGGGGAAGTCGGAATAGTAAAAATATCAAAAAGGGGGGGTGAAAGTGCCAAATTTCTCAAATTACCCGAGAGGTCTCGCAGGCCCTCTATTTATAGAGGAGGAGGAGCTTGGATCCGAAGCCAAGAGGAACACGCGGCAGCAGCGAGGGTCTCCAGATGGCATGCATGCAAGGGAGGCAGGTGGAGGTGCGAGCTTCAGACACGGGAAGAGGGGGCAGCGAGGCGCGTCGGAAGATCATTGGACCGCGGTTCGGTCCACTCGGAAGGCGACATGTGTGCGACACGCGGTGCATCCAGCTTCAGATGAGTCATGGGGCGTGCATGGAGCGAAGGATCCGATGACGTGGCCTATTCCGGACCTTATCCATGCGAAAATTCTCGCAAATTGAGCCCCAAACTTCTAAAAACCATAACTTTTGCATACGAGCTCCGTTTTTTACGTTCTTTATATGCACGCATAGCTAAAATTATGCTCTACAACTTTCGTTTAGACATCATCGGTTAATTTTGATTTTAATTTTAATATTTTATTTTTAACAGACCGGGACAGGAAAATCCGTTAAAAATTCATAACTTCTTCATTTGACATCCGTTTTCGTCAGACTTTTTACCGTTGTACTACAAATGACGAGACCTTCGATTCTCGTTTTGGTTGTATACACTAAATATCACTCGATCTAAAATTCAACTTTTTTAGATGTGTACTGCTAATTCGAAACTTAGTGAAATCATAACTTCCTCATACGAAGTCATATTTTGGCGTTCTTTTTATCGAACTTCTCGGTTTAACGAATACTACGACTTTCATTTAGATTACTAAAGCTAAAAAGTAGATTATTAAAAAATCACTTTTTATGTCATTCGGCGTCGTGCCAGTTTTGTTGTGGGTCTTTGATTGGTCATGACTTCTTCGTTATAACTCGGATTTCGATGATGTTTTCGCCTAAATGTTTCTAACGAGATTATCTACAACTTTCAATAATAAAATTTTAATTATTTCAAATTTTATATTTTCGCTATATTTCACTGTTTGGCTTTTAATTGGAATCTCATAGGACTTCCAATATTTTATGAGTGATTCTAAACATAGTTTTACTTCATTTCTAGTAAAAACTATCTGTTAGAACTCAACATTCAAATTCACATAATATTTCATAATATTATTTACTTAAAACACGATTTCAAAACGTGTATGTTACAATATGTGATTTCAAAACATATGTAAATGAATGAATCCCAAAAGTTTTGCTTTTTGTATTTGATGTATGTAAAAGAAAGAGAATGATGATATTTGAAATCCGATATTTCCCGATATATAATAGTATTGTAATAATTGTATTATCGTATGAATTGTTTTGTATCACCACAATATATGAATTTGATATCCCTTGAAAAGTATAGCTGGTAACGGATCTCTATGTGAGTTGTTATAACAATGCATTATAAATGACTAATTCGTCTGTCTTGGCATTTTTCCAAACGCCGGTTTTGATCAAGATTTTGTCACTTTAGACTGGCCGAGTCTAACTGTAGCGAATAGCTCAGGTGTGGGGGAGTCACCCCCGTATAGATCTATACACAAACTCTCGCTCTCCCTCATGGAGACTCTGATTATAACTACAGGCTACGGCCAAACACTCAATGGTGTCGGCTGATAATTCTCACTAGGCCCCAATGATTTCCTCATTCATATGTTTAATGTTAAACGTAGTTTGATTTACTAACACTTGATGATACTTGAATGTGAAAGACACAACCCAACAAACATGAATACGGACAGTTGCAGCCCATTAAACACGTAAGTTATTTTAATGCTTGATGGCATGCAAACGGGCACGTTGAAGCCCATTAAGTATACAATGATTCTCTCCGGGAAAAAATTAACATGAAAATGGGCCACTAAGGCCCATTAACATGTAACAATTAATTTAGGCCTATGGAGCATGTCATTAGGTCACTAAAGCCCAATATCCATGAATTGATTATATTGGGCCTAATAAACATGCAAATGGATCACGAAGGCCCAATAAGCATGTATTCCAAGTACTAGGCCCTATATATAAACCATTGTTCTATTTTTGTATATTTGATGTGATATAATGTTTTTATATGAAGTATTTACTGATGATATTAAAAAACTCAATGTTTGATTTATAGTGATATTATTTGTTTATAAATTATACTATTTTTAAATCCTTATAAAAACTTATATTTTTGGACCAATGTTTTAGTAATTGACACGTTTGACTAAAATTATTTATTTGTCCATTGCAACCCTTTATTTGTAAGAATTTACCTTTTCAACCCTTATTTGTAAAAAAATTTCACTTTTGGCCCAAATCCCGTTAATTTCACATTTTTGGCCCAAAATCCAAAAACTTTGCATTTTTAGTCCCTATTTAGAAATAAATGTTATTCTCACCCCTAAACTTGGTTTATTTACATTTATGGCTCAAACTTTGATCAAATGACATTTTTAACAACAAAACTCCTTATTTTCGCAAATTTGGGCCCAAAACCATGAGGCCTAATATTAAGCTCATTAGGCTAAAATTTACACTTTTGGCCCTTTGAAAAGCATGTTTACCATAAAAATCCATTTTTATACAAGTATGGCCTGTTAGATCCTTATAAAACTGAAAATATCACTTTTTGCCCTTATCTTTGTTTTCTTGACAAAGATGACCCTTAACAAGATTTTTGCCTTAAGTTTCATATCTTAAACATGTAAATACTTCTAACTTGATAATATGATGTATAAAGTGTCTTAGTGCATGGATTATCACTCATTGTTGCCTAAAATGTCGAGATATGTTTAAATCTATGTAGCACCTGGTTCCTGGTATGTAAATCTTAATTGATTATTTCCCATTTTTAGCCTTGGACTCGGCGAGTCATAGGTCTGACTCGCCGAGTAGGGACGGGACCCGGGACACGTTTAAGTTGGCGACTCAGCGAGTCCATATCCTAGACTCGGCGAGTCACCGCTGTTGGATGAAACCCTAAGTTTCAGGGGTTTGCACCCTATTTAAACAGCATATCCGCCCCTACTTTGTCCCCATTCACTCTCAGAGCCCTGTGTCTTCCTCTAGCCGTGTTTCCTTGTGAGATTGAAGTGTATTTGTGGTGCTCTTGAAGTTTTTGAAGGAAAAGAAGAGGGAATCAAGAAGAGGAGAAGGAGGCCAACCATCTCTGTGTCATTCCAACGTTTCCCCTAAGGTATAGCTCGTTTCCCCTCTGTTTTTAAGCTTATTGTCCCTTATAGCTCCATTAAAGTCCTTTTTGAGCCGTTTCCTAGATGGTGTATGCTTGAGGGTTCGTAATAAGTTGATTGGCCTCTAGATCTGGACAAGATTGAGCTCCAGGAGCTCAGATCTGTTAGCTTTATGGACCCATGTTGCTTGTTTACCCAAGATCTACCATTTTGAGTGCTTTTGGAACCCTAAAAACCATATTGGTAAGTATCTACACGTAAAGTTGGAAACTTTACGTGTGATTCGTGTCCTAGGAGTCCAGATCTGTGAATGACATGAACTGAAATCGAGCAAATCTGTGCATTTTATGAGTGCATGGCAACGAATCGGCGAGTCGTTTATATGACTCGGCGAGTCTGCTCGCGAGTCTCCGAGTTGTCCCCTTTTTGCTGTATCGAGTTTGAGCAATGAGTCACAGGGCGTGACTCGGTGAGTTGGAAGCTGAACTCACCCATGGTAGGACTCGGCGAGTCATGGCCTGGCTTGGCGAGTCCAAGGCAATCTTCATAGATCAAGAACAGACTCGGCGAGTTGTTCATACAACTCGGCGAGTCTAAGCATGAGTGTTCATCAGATGAAGATGAACTCGGCGAGTTGTTCATACAACTCGGTGAGTAGGTTGAAGGACTTGAATCTCAAGTTTAGAAGGAGAGCTCGTCGATTCAGAGCCCAACTCGACGAGTAGGGTTGGGATTCAGGTCAGACGTTTTGCTAGGGACTCGGCGAGTCGGAAAGCCAACTCGACGAGTCGAGTCAACTGAAAGTTGACTCTGACTTGGTCTTAAGACATGATCAGGGGTAAATGGTCATTTTACTCAAAGGACAGTTAGCAGTGTTTGATTGAGTATGTTGTGGGAATTGCAGCCGGAGGATTTCCGGAGCAGCGGCAGCATCAGTAGGCAATTAGTTTCCCGATCAGATCAGTAGCTACTTCGAGGTGAGTTACCTTCCAGTAGCGGTGGGTCTACTACCACAATACCGACCCACCAGTAGGAGTTGTATGGAAATGATTGCCTTTGTGATAGTCATCTAAGGGTTTACTACTATCTGTGTTGCTTTTACATACTAGTGATAGTAGGGGGAGATAGTCCCCAAGATATCCGGTCGATAAGGTCGAAGGGGTAGTCATACCCAGCCATGTTACATAGATTCTGATATTGTGTTACATGTCTTGTGATAGTGGTAGAGGGGGGACATGGTTCCCTCAGTATCCGGTCGAGAGGGCCGAAGGGGAGGCCAACACCCAAATATGCTAGGCAGTATCCTGTCGAGGGGACCGAATGGGTAGGTCGGGCACCTAGATATACCTGACAATTTACGTATGTTATGTGTTTATGTGGTATGTGGTACAGTGGGGGAACTCACTAAGCTTTGTGCTTACATTTTTCAGTTGTTGTTTCAGGTACCTCTTCAGCCAAGGGGAAGGAGCCGGTGCGGTAGCAGCATGTCACACACACCCTTGTTTCCGCATTTATGTGTTTTACCTGGGATTGATACTCTGATATGTTGACCATTTATCTTTGTGAATGTGAAATAGTTTAACTGAACAATGTTTTAATTACTAATGTTTCCTAAAGTAATGTTTTGAAAACAAAATTTTTAGACGTGAAAATTGGGTCGTTACAAGTTGGTATCAGAGCCCTGGTTTGAGGGATTTGGACTCACCTTCGGGGGTGTCTGAACTCAGATCGAGGGATTAAAAGATTTTTTCAAAGAAAATGTTTTCTAAATGGAGAAAAGAGCTTAAGAAAGAACAAAGTGTGTGTGATCTGCGCGACCGGCCGAGCTCAAGTAAGTATTCCCCAAAGTACCCATACAAGTTTATGTTATGTTTATCAGCTTTTGTAGAACAGCATGCTAGAATAGTACTAAGGATCTAGGAGTGATGCCTTATGTGCCTGCTTTATGTGTTCCACCTATATGAGAATTGCATGCTAGTATAGAGTAGACAGCAGTAGGGTAGCCTGTTAGGGTGTGCCTGATAGTATGAGTTAGCACGGTGTGCTAGTTCAGTTTCTCTCTATGAGAGCGGAATTGTTTGAGGTTGTTTCCCTTGTCTGAATGTTGCTTTCTTCGTGCTACGTAGGACTCCGAATAATGGGAATTAGCCATTAGGCGAATACGTCACATCACATGCGATCAGAGTTGAATAATCTTAGAGTACCGGATTTGATCCTACTGCGCAGCTCTTGTTTGAGTCCAACCGTTGTAGGGACGAGTCGGGTACTCGAAGGATTATCTGAGTCTCGTCATATGTGATGGTATTTGGGTGATGGCTAATTGGCATTACAAGGAGGCCTGCAGCAGCTGAGGACTGGATCGAGTAGAGCCGGAGATTTCCCTAGGGTGAGCCTGGGATGAGTATAGTAGTAACCAGCCTTAGTGTAAGGGACCTGGTGGAGTCGAGGCAGTCCTTGAAAAAGGTACAGATAGATGTGGAAGGTAGTATGGGCCCGTACTACTGAAAGTAGAGGATCCGTACCCGAACCAAGGAAGGCCAAGACAAGACCAGGGAACTGGTAAGTAGCGGTGATCCCTCAAGAAGTATCAGTATCTCTAATGATTGGTATTCATGTATTGCAGAATGGTGGTACTTCAATCGACACTGGTGGATGGCGGTTTAGGAGAGGGGTCAGGTTCGGGATCAGGTTCCGAGCCGATAGATGAGGGGATATGTGAGTTCATCGCGTCAGAGATCACCAGGGGTATCCTTAAGTCGACTCCCATTATCTTCGGGTCGATCAAGGAAGGGATCATGGAGCTGATGGAGGATTGTCTGCGGGCATTCATGAGTGATTTGGCATCTAGCCAGTCGGGGTTACGCACACTGTCCTTCAAGGACTTCGGGGGCAGTGGTGCGCCGGATTTCCAAGGGGTAAAAGATCCCATTGCTGCCAGGCGATGGATTGCAGACATCGAGTCTGCACAGTTGATTAGCTTCTGCCCCGAGGGGTCGAAGGTGAGGTATGCCGCAGGATGTTTATGGGACCGAGCTCGGGATTGGTCGGAGTCAGTGGGTGACTCGTTGGGAGCCTCAACTATCGAGGCTATGACCTGGTCAGATTTTGTGACCAGGTTCAGGGCAGAGTTTGCGCCGGCTATCGAGCTTCAGCAGCTGGCCAGGGAGTTCCTGGACATGAGACAGACGACGGAGACTGTGGCGGAGATTACCGCCAAGTTCCGGGAAAGGGCTTTGTTGGTGCCTCAGTATGCTGGTGACGAGGATATGAGGAGGACTCGTTATCACGATATGCTACGAGCTGACATCCGGGAGCATGTTAGCTTTTCGGCTTGCCCTACCTTGGACTCTATGATTGCCAAGGCGAGGGAGAGGGAGATAGATTTGGAGCATATCCGGAAACGGAAGTCAAAGGAGGGTCAGACAGGAGGGGCTTCGAGAAAGAAGCCCAAGGGATCAGATGTGGGGCCGAAAGGCCAACAGGGACGGGGGCACTGCCGGAAATGCGGCAAGTCGCACGAGGGGGCATGTAGGATGGGATCATCAGGCTGCTACAAGTGCGACAAGTCTGGACACATCAGCAGGGATTGCACTGCTCCGGCAGCAGTTATTCAGACATCAGAATTGTTGTGCTTCCACTGCAACCAGAGGGGCCACAAGAAGGCCAATTGCCCACAGTTGACAGTTTCAACGCCGGTGAAGGCGCCAGCTCCAGCGACCTTGCGGATCATGGATGGCCGGCAGGGCAAGGCAGAGGCTCCGGTGGTGAGGAGACGAGCATTCCAGTTGACTACCGAGGAGGCACGCGCCGCACCCGATGTGGTGACGGGTATGATACTCTCCCTCTATCCTTTGTTTTATAATGTTATGATATTGATATGTGCTCCGTATGTATATGTATGAATTAGGATCGTTCCATGTGAACGGCATCCCAGTTCAGGTATTGTTCGACTCGGGTGCATCCCGATCGTTTGTTTCTCTTGCGCTTAGCAAGAGGTTTCATGAGACTTCAGGCGAGTTGGATTGCCCTTTAGAGGTAGAGATTGCTGATGATCGATCGGTGCGAGCATCGATGGTGTTTCGAGATTGCGTTCTGCGTTTGTTTGAGGAGCGTTACCTGGTAGACTTGGTTCCAATTCCATTGCGTGGGAACAAGGTGATTATTGGCATGGATTGGTTGAGCCCTAATGGGGCGGTGATAGACTGCGCGCAGCAGCTAGTGCGGGTCAAGACCCCAAGCGGGGGAGAGTTAGTGATTCATGGCGAGAGGCCATAGTGTGGACCCAGTGTATGTTCAACAGTGAGGGCTAGGTGCTATCTTCAGCAGAGGTGCTCAGGATACGTTGCGTATGTGATGGATACCCGGGAGGCGGGTAAAGCGACAGTGAGCGAGGTTCCGGTGGTTCGAGATTTTGCAGATGTTTTCACGGAGGAGCTACCTGGGATACCTCCGGAGCGACAGGTGGAGTTCAGGATTGACCTTATCCCTGGTGCGGCTCCGATAGCCAAAGCACCGTATCGGTTGGCTCCTCCCGAGATGAAGGAGTTGTCTACACAGCTACAGGAGCTGCTAGAAAATGGATTTATTCGTCCGAGCAGTTCGCCTTGGGGAGCCCCGATTCTATTTGTGAAGAAGAAGGATGGGTCGCATCGGATGTGTATAGATTACCGGGAGTTGAACAAGGTAATGGTGAAGAACCGTTACCCACTCCCGAGGATTGATGACCTCTTTGACCAGCTTCAGGGAACATCTTGGTTCTCCAAGATTGACTTACGTTCGGGTTATCATCAGATGAGGGTCAGGGAGGAGGATACGCAGAAGACCGCGTTCCGGACCCGCTATGGCCATTATGAGTTTGTGGTGATGTCGTTCGGGCTCACCAATGCTCCTGCTGCGTTTGTGGACCTCATGAACCGCATTTGCAGACCGATGCTGGATCGGTCTGTGATAGTATTTATCGATGACATCTTGGTTTATTCGATGACTCAGGAGGGGCATGAGGAGAATCTGAGAGAGGTGTTGGAGGCCCTGAGGAAGGAGAGCTTGTATGCCAAGTTCTCCAAGTGTGAGTTCTGGTTGCGCGAGGTGCAATTTCTTGGACACCTCGTCAACCAGAACGGGATTCTGGTCGACCGGCCAAGGTCGAGGCCGTGATGAGATGGGAGGTTCCGAAGTCTCCATCTGAGATTCAGAGTTTCCTGGTATTAGCGGGTTACTATCGGACATTTATTCAGGACTTCTCCAAGATAGCCGTACCCCTGACGCGGTTGACGAAGAAAGCCGTGGTCTTTCGGTGGGGACCCAAGCAGCAGGCTGCATTTGAGACACTGAGACAGAGATTGTGCGAGGCGCCGATCTTAGCCCTGCCAGAGGGTGTAGAGGATTTTTTGGTTTACTGTGATGCGTCCATTTCAGGGTTGGGCGCAGTTCTGATGCAGAGGGGGCATGTCATTGCCTACGCTTCGAGGCAGCTCAAGCCTCACGAGGCGAACTACCCGACGCATGATTTAGAGTTGGGGGCTTTGGTTTTTGCCCTCAAGATTTGGCAATATTACCTCTACGGGGTTCGTTGTACCATCTACACGGACCACAACAGTCTGAGGTATCTCATGGATCAGTCGGATCTGAACATGAGGCAGTGTCGGTGGTTGGATATGGTGAAGGATTATGATTGCGAGATCCTTTACCACCCGGGGAAGGCCAACGTGGTAGCCGATGCGCTTAGCCGCAAGGCGGCGCCGATCAGGGTCGTATGCATGAGGATGACCATAGTGACTCCCCTATTGGAGCAAATTCGGGAGGTTCAATAGGAGGCTATCAAGGAGGTGCATCGGAAGAGCGAGCGCGTGGTGGGTCAGGTGTCCTCCTTTGATTATGATAGCCGAGGACTATTGACACTACACCGTAGGGTGTGGGTGCTGTTTCACGAGGGCGTGCGCCAGATTTTGATGGAGGAGGCGCACAAGTCCCGATTCTCTATTGATCCCGAGGCGACGAAGATGTATAGGGATCCTCGTCTGGATTATTGGTGGCCCTACATGAAGCGGGATGTGGCATGGTACGTTGAGCGGTGCTTAACATGCAGGAAGGTCAAGGCCGAGCATCAGCGACCGCATGGTAAGATGCAGCCGTTGGACATTCCACTATGGAAATGGGAAGATATCACAATGGATTTTCTTACAAAGCTTCCCAGGACCGCGCGTGGAGTGGATTCGATTTGGGTCATCGTGGATCGACTGACCAAGAGTGCTCACTTTATTCCGATTCAGGAGAGCATATCGGCCGAGAAATTGGCCGACATCTATATCAGGGAGATCGTAGCACGACACAGGGTGCCGGTATCGGTGATCTTGGATAGAGTTGTGCGTTTTACTTCCAGGTTTTGGATGAGATTTCATGACGAGTTAGGCACTCGTTTGCATTTTAGCACCGCCTTTCACCCGCAGATGGATGGCCAGAGCGAGCGGACCATCCAAACTTTGGAGGATATATTGCGGGCATGCGTGCTAGACTTCAGTGGTAGCTGGGATACCTATCTTCCCCTGGCCGAGTTCTCATACAACAACAGCTATCACGCGAGTATTGACCGTCCTCCTTTTGAGCTGTTATACGGACGAAGGTGCAGGACCCCAATATGTTGGGGTGAAGTTGGCCAGAGAGTCATGGGGAGCACCGAAGTGGTGCTCAAGACGACCGAGAGGATCCAGTAGGTACGGAGCAGGCTTCAGACCGCTCAGAGCCGGCAAAAAGGTTACGCTGACAAGCGTCGATCCGACCTGGAAATTCCAAGTCGGGGATACGGTTCTCCTGAAGGTGTCGCCTTGGAAAGGTGTCATTCGATTCAGGAATCGGGGCAAGTTGTGCCCGAGATTCATCGGACCGTTCAGGGTTGTAGCCCGGGTGGGCAAGGTTGCATATAGGCTGGATTTGCCAGCCGAACTCAGCCAGATCCGCAACACTTTCCATGTTTCTCAGCTGCGGAAGTGCCTAGTGGACGATTCAGCGGTAGTGTCGTTGGAGGATATTCAGGTTGATGACAGCCTGAATTACATTGAGCGCCCAGTCACAATCCTCGACAAAAAGTCGAAGGATTTTAGGAACAAGAGGGTGGAGCTAGTAAAGGTGCAATGGCAGCACCGCAAGTGTTCGGAATGGACTTGGGAGCCGGTGGAAGAGATGATGGAGCATTACCCCGAGCTGTTTCAGGATCGAGCAGCAGACTTCGAGGACGAAGTCTAAAATAAGTGGGGGAGATTTGTAGCACCTGGTTCCTGGTATGTAAATCTTAATTGATTATTTCCCATTTTTAGCCTTGGACTCGGCGAGTCATAGGTCCGACTCGACAAGTAGGGACGGGACCCGGGACACGTTTAAGTTGGCGACTCGGCGAGTCCATATCCTGGACTCGGCGAGTCACCGCTGTTGGATGAAACACTAAGTTTCAGGGGTTTGCACCCTATTTAAACAGCATATCCGCCCCAACTCTGTCCCCATTCACTCTCAGAGCCCTGTGTCTTCCTCTAGCCGTGTTTCCTTGTGAGATTGAAGTGTATTTGTGGTGCTCTTGAAGTTTTTGAAGGAAAAGAAGAGGGAATCAAGAAGAGGAGAAGGAGGCCAACCATCTCTGTGTCATTCCAACGTTTCCTCTAAGGTATAGCTCGTTTCCCCTCTGTTTTTAAGCTTATTGTCCCTTATAGCTCCATTAAAGTCCTTTTTGAGCCGTTTCCTAGATGGTGTATGCTTGAGGGTTCGTAATAAGTTGATTGGCCTCTAGATCTGGACAAGATTGAGCTCCAGGAGCTCAGATCTGTTAGCTTTATGGACCCATGTTGCTTGTTTACCCAAGATCTACCATTTTGAGTGCTTTTGGAACCCTAAAAACCATATTGGTAAGTATCTACACGTAAAGTTGGAAACTTTACGTGTGATTCGTGTCCTAGGAGTCCAGATCTGTGAATGACATGAACTGAAATCGAGCAAATCTGTGCATTTTATGAGTGCATGGCAACGAATCGGCGAGTCGTTTATATGACTCGGCGAGTCTGCTCGCGAGTCTCCGAGTTGTCCCCTTTTTGCTGTATCGAGTTTGAGCAATGAGTCACAGGGCGTGACTCGGTTAGTTGGAAGCTGAACTCACCCATGGTAGGACTCGGCGAGTCATGGCTTGGCTCGGCGAGTCCAAGGCAATCTTCATAGATCAAGAATAGACTCGGCGAGTTGTTCATACAACTCGGCGAGTAGGATGGACTTGAATCTCAAGTCTAGAAGGAGAGCTCATCAAGTCAGAGCCCAACTCGACGAGTAGGGTTAGGATTCATGTCAGACGTTTTGCTAGGGACTCAGCGAGTCGGAAAGCCAACTCGGCGAGTCAAGTCAACTGAAAGTTGACTCTGACTTGGTCTTAAGACATGATCAGGGGTAAATGGTCATTTTACTCAAAGGACAGTTAGCAATTTTTGATTGAGTATGTTGTGGGAATTGTAGCCGGAGGATTTCCGGAGCAGCGGCAGCATCAGTAGGCAATTAGTTTCCCGATCAGATCAGTAGCTACTTCGAGGTGAGTTACCTTCCAGTAGCGGTGGGTCTACGACCATAATGCCGGCCCACCAGTAGGAGTTGTATGGAGATGATTGTCTTTGTGATAGTCATCTAAGGGTTTACTACTATCTGTGCTGCTTTTACGTACTAGTGATAGTAGGGGGAGATAGTCCCCAAGATATCCGGTTGATAAGGTCGAACGGGTAGTCATACCCAGCCATGTTACATAGATTCTGATATTATGTTACATGTCTTGTGATAGTGGTAGAGGGGGGATATGGTTCCCTCAGTATCCGGTCGAGAGGACCGAAGGGGAGGCCATCACCCAGATATGCTAGGCAGTATCCTGTCGAGAGGACCGAAGGGGTAGGTCGGGCACCCAGATATACCTGACAATTTATGTATGTTATGTGTTTCTGTGGTATGTGGTACAGTGGGGGAACTCACTAAGCTTTGTGCTTATGTTTTTCAGTTGTTGTGTTAGGTACCTCTTCAGCCAAGGGGAAGGAGCCGGTGCGGTAGCAGCATGTCACACACACCCTTGTTTCCGCATTTATGTGTTTTACCTGGGATTGATACTCTGATATGTTGACCATTTATCTTTGTGAATGTGAAATAGTTTAACTGACCAATGTTTTAATTACTAATGTTTCCTAAACTAATGTTTTGAAAACAAAATTTTGGGTCGTTACAAAGTAACACATTTTTACAAGATAAACCAAGAAATCACACATATTAATCATATAACACATAGATCTACACATTTTACTTGTATTCTCCCCCAAAAATCATGTAAAAACCAAAAAAAAGGGGTATGAACTCACCTTGGGGTTTGTTGTTTCGGTTTTTTTTGAAGAAGAATGGAAAAAGATTTTTTATCCTAGCAAGCATTCTTGAGTGGATTTCAAACATAAGAAGTTCTAGGAAGCAAAATCACAAAACAAATGTTGATAAGGAGTGATTTAGCTCAAGAATGAAGTAATCCAACTTAAGTGTACATGATAAGGATTGATGATTTTTGTTGGTAACCCTTCTTGAAAATGCTTAGAGTATCTCGAAAATTTAATAAGAAAGGAAGGAGTGTTCTTGTGATTCTTTGAGAGATTATTTGAGAGAAATTTTCAAGTGAAGTGTGTGTGTGTGTGTGCTCTTCTCGTCCGAGAGATAAAGAGAGAGAGGGTGAGAGGAGCTTGCATGGAAACATGAGAAGTTCCTAGTTGTATGTTGAATATAATTCATTTTTATCCTTTAAACAACAATGATGTGTCATGGCTTGGATAGTTAGAAATTCCTCTCTTTTTTTTTAAACATGGGTCCAAAATTCAATTAATAGGGAGAAGAGGAATTATTTTGGCCTAATCTTGATCTTTACTCAAAATCATGACGCCCATAGAGAAAGTTTTCATCCCATTGGGCATTTAGGATTGTTCACGGCCCAAATAGCATAAAATAATGGTATTTATGGTCCATTAAGGTTAATTGGAGTTGTTATGGCCCAATAAGATCCATTAAGGGTAAACTAATCCATTTAGGCCCATTATGGCCCAAAATGTTAAGTTTAATGAATGTGGGTCCAATTATAGCCCATTTAAGGGTCTTAAGCCCAAAATAGTCAAATTGGAAGCTTATTGGTCTATTAGGCCCAATAAGGAGGTCCTAGTCCATCATTGACTTACATTGGAATTCTTAGGGTTTCCAAATCCTACGTTAACTATTTAAAATGTTTTGTATAGAGTTTTTGAATTTCAATTGGATTTTGATGGAACATCATGCACATTTTCCAGTCATGGTTACAATTGTTGCCATTGCTAATGTTTACAAAAGTATAGAATTTCCTAGCAAATTTGCTAGTTGTAACGCTAGTCCCTAAGTTCGGTTGTTAGGATCGAAGGGTAGGTCAGGCACCCTGGATATGCTTGACAGTATGTTTATGTTATGATATATGTGCTAGTAGTAGTAGGGTGAAATAGTCACTAGAGTTCGGTTGTTAGGACCGCAGGGTAGGTCAGCACCCCATAATGGCTTAACACGGTTATGTCAGCACCCCATAATGGCTTGACATGGATAGGTTGGCACCCTAAAATGGTCGGACAGGATAGGTTAGGCACTCCAGAATTGCCTGGCACTATATATGCTACGTGATTGTATGGTATGTGGTATGATGGGGGGAACTCACTAAGCTTCATGCTTATGGTTTTCATTTTTGGTTTCAGGTACTTCGTTTTCAAAGGAAAGGAGTCGACTAGATCGCAGCACATCACACTATGGTTTTCCGCACATGAGATCTTTGGGATTTCACTCTGATATTGATTTGTGATAACATGTTTCTATTTAATTCTACTTTTTTTTTGACATGACATGATATTATGGATGTTTTCTTATACTGTTGGTTTTATAATAACTTATTTAAAAATGAAATTTTTGGCCTTAAATTTTGGGATGCTACAAGTTGGTATCAAAGCCTTGCTTAGAGGGATTTGGGCACACACCCGGGTGTGTCTAAACTCAAACTAAGGACTTGGTATGAAAATTTTCAAAAGCAAAACCATTTTATAAAAATAATTTGAAAAGAGAATAGAACTTTGAAAAGAACAAAGTGTGTGATATGTGTAATTAGCCGAGCTCAAGTAAGTTTTCCCCAAGATACCCATACATGTTATGTTATGTTATGTTATGTTATGTTATGTTATGTTATGTTATGCTGTCACACCCCGCTAAAGCGGAAACGCAAGGTATGACAGCGATAACGGTTTCATTGCAAAAGATAAAGATACATCACCATAGCAGTATTTAAAAGTTTACAACCCATAGCTTCAAAAGAACAAAATACAAGTTTTTCAAAATAACATTGTTCAAAATATAGCTTCATAATAGCTTCAACACGATGCAGCATGCTCTATGATGATGAATCTTTACATCCACTTACTAATTATTTCCTGAAAAAGCATGTAAAACGAGCGTCAACTATGAAAATAGTTGGTGAGTATCACAAGTTTATAAAATCGAGCGTACAATAAGGCTTTTCGTAAATACAAGTACATTGCTTCAATGATAAACAAGTTGATTGCTATTAATGAATACAAGTTTATTGCTATAACGAGAAACGAGTTTGTATGTGTATGAGCAAACAATGAGTCTCAACCAAACCTATGACTGAAGCCCTATCGAGATCTATGCTTATCGTTCCATAGATGAATATGGTATCATGCACTCCAGCGATTCGGGCGAGTGAGGAGTTGTCAATTCCTAATAGCGCTATCCATAACGACCATTGGCTCAAAGAGTTAATGGTTAGAGATAAGGGAAGGGCCTTTGTACGATAAGTTCTCATGTTCCGTGTTGCATAGACATACATAAAGAAACATAGCAATACAATAGCAATCATGTTTGATACAATTCAGTTTAAGTACAACATGCAAACAATAGTTTTTCTGGACATGCTTTTCCACCCCAAAACATAAAAAATGAAAATAGGGGAGTGCGTGAATACTCACGATGTTTTGTGTAGACACAAGCGGTACTTCGGGATGCACCAACGTCTTACTACCGGGATCCTACGACACCAAACACACGCACTAGTGAGTTTCCATGTCGATATCTAATGCTAATATACTAAACTCTACATATAGGGAAATGCCAATTTATGTTTTAGTATTGGATTTATATCATTTTGTTACACTTTTTCTGATGTATTGAAATTTTACAAGTCGTGCGATTAATTACAACCTTGGAAGGTTAATTTTCCAAATTTTAAGTCTCAATAACAACATAAATTCACGAAAAATAGTATTCGAGGGATAAAAATTCTCAAACTTTTTATTTAACTGTTAATACACAACACTAAGCTGGGAAAATTATAAAAATGGATTTCCAAGCTGTTTAATTATATTTTATAATTTTTGAGCATTTATTTCAATAAAAATTGAAATAAATAGTAAACAGTTTCCAAAATTACCCAAACTTTTTATTTAATTGTTATTATACATAAATAGGCTGGGAAAAATATAAAATATATTTTTCAGTGGTTATTTGTATTTTTCCTTGTTTTATTTCTTTAAATAGTCATTAATTAAAGAAATATTATTAAACAGTTAAAATAAATTACCATAAATTTTTGTAACATCATTTACAGTATAAATATCTTGGGAAAAATATCAAAAGTGGTTTTCATAATGTATAAACTGGTTTTGGGTATTTATGTATATTTAAGTGAATTTTAGTGCAATTAACTTTAGAAAATAAGGGAAAAATAGTTTACAGTGGAGAAAAATATTCAAAATTTTTATGTAACCTCCTACTATATAATATGATATCCTGGCAAATTTTCATGAATTTTGGATAATCAGAACTATTTTTCCCATTTTTAAGCCATTATAATTACCAAAAATTGGGAAAAATAGCTAGACATGATGAAAAATCTTGAAATTATTTTCTTGAGTCACCCATCACAAGTAAGGTATGCGAAAATTGTTAGATACAATTTTCACATCCTAAAAAGTGGTTTTGTAATTTATCATGTCCTAAATAAAAGAAAATTAGAAATCATATGAAACAGTAACAAAAATTGCTGAAATTTGGTGAGGGGTCATTATTCCCCATAAGTATCATCCATGAATTTATTTAGGATTTATTGACCTCTGGAAGTATTTTATATGATTTATGCCCTTGGTTTTAGCAATAATTCTAATAAATCAAATAAATAACAAAAGCTCTTGAAATTTTCCAGATTATCTCATGCATGCAAGGGCTTTCAAAAGTAAAAATGTTAAGAATGTATTCAGAAGAGAAATGAGGGTAATGATTCCAAACAATTTAAGAAAAGTTGCATGCAATAATGCATGAAGTGTAGATGTGGCTGAGGTTCATGAATTTTTGTAGCCCATTCAGTGAGGTTTTAAGCCACGAAATTTCAACCATAACTCACTAGATATGTTAAGTTTCTAAGGTATTTTTCCTAAGATTTATGGTTGGGTTTAAGGCCATTGTTTAAGCAAGATAAAAATAGTGATCACAGAAAAAGAGCTGTATGCGCAACCTTTTTGTAAAATCTGCCAAAAATCGGATATTTAATATTTTACAGTAAGACCAGTTGGGTTTGAAAGTTAACTCGTGGAACTAACCAATACAAAAATAATATCATGATTTGGTTAAAAAATGACTGAGTTATGACTGTTCAAAGTCGAACAAAATAATCTGGCAGATTGCATGTTTGCTTGTGTGCATTTTTAGGGTATTTCAATAAGAACATCATGCATGTCCTTGGTAAGGCCCGATTTCTAACACATGCATGGAATGAATGAGCATCCAAGATGTACTAGAAATGGTTTAATGCTTTCGTTCATGCATGAACACACAAGAAATGGAGAAGAACATGAAATATTATGTTTTGATGTCACATGATCATATGTGCTTCTTTTCCACTCCTTGCATGGGTTTGATCCCGGATTTTCACCATCTTTAACACATGCATTGTGTTATGGTGAGAATCTACAAACCACAAGGGGAGAATAAAGATTTCTAGCCATGGAAAGGCATAGAATCCGAAAAGTAGAGAAGACTAAGAAGAAAAAGAGGTTTAACCCTGAAACTATGGAAGAAGATGTTGTTGTTTACCTTGGTTTTGATCTTGAGAGAAGTAAGAACACTTCAAGGGATTCAAAATCTGGAAATTTTGCAGAGGATTGAGAGGATTTTCGTGAGTTTAGAGAGAAGGAAGAAGAGAGTGAAGTGAGAGAGTGAAGTGGAAGAGGTGGAGTAAGGGTTTAGGCTTGATGATTGTGTTTTGGGGAAGAGAGAGGGCATGGGGAGAGGTGATGGCCGGTTTTTGCATGCCTTTTGGCCTCCTCTCTCCTAAATTTTAAACTTTATAAACTTCCCTCCCATATTTTATATAAAAACATTCATTTTTATAAAATGTTTATTAAGCAATTTGATTTATTTAAAAATCTTGTTTTCAACAAATAATTTATGATTAATACTTGTAATTTATATTTCTAGTTCATTGGTATAATCCATAATTTGATTAATATAATTTGATACTAGGAAGTTTATAGCCAAATTTTATAAAGTTTTTAAGCTTTATATTTTATAACTTTGGATTTTTGGCTCTTTAGGGTTTTTGGAACATTGTTTGGTATTCAACAACATGTTGAAGTATAATTAGAGTGTTTTAATTTATTTTTAGAGTTTTATACCCTATTTCAATTATAACAAAGTTTGAAGCTTATTCTAATTATAGTATTGGCATTTCCTATTGTAGCTAAGCAACTTACTAGAATTGTAAGTATCAAGTATATTAGTCCTAGACCTTAGTTGGATCCTAGTTTATGCAAGATTTTTGACCTAATTTATACTACTAGGTCATGGCATGTTGTGCATGAATGGTTATTATAAAGATGCATGAGTCCAAGAATGACCTGAATTGACAGTTGTCACAGTATCCCCCACTTAAAAAGAATTTCGTCCCGAAATTCATTCTATATCATCGCTTGTCATCGCATGGGAATAGTTGCGGATACTTTTCCTTTATGTAATCCTCGCGCTCCCAGGTGTACTCCGGCCCGCGTTTTGAGTTCCATCGAACTTTCACAATCGGGATCTTACTCCGCTTAAGTTGTTTTACCTCCCTGTCAAGGATTTCTATCGGTTCCTCAACGAAGCTCAGCTTATCATTGATCTTAATTTCCTCCAGGGGTACTATTAATGTTTCGTCGGCTAGACATTTCTTAAGGTTGGAGACGTGGAATGTGTCGTGAATGGCGCTTAACTCTTGGGGCAATTGGAGTTTATACGCTACCGGACCAATCCTTTCAAGGATTTCAAAGGGTCCAACATATCTCGGGCTTAGTTTTCCTTTCTTACCAAAACGCACAAGCCCTTTCCAAGGCGACACTTTTAAAAGTACCTTGTCTCCTACTTGGAATTCTAATGGTTTTCGACGATTATCCGCATAACTTTTCTGACGATCTCTAGCAGCTTTAAGCTTATCTTTGATGATAGTAATCTTGTCAGATGTTTCCTGGATAAGTTCGACTCTAGTCAACTGTCTGTCACCGATTTCTGTCCAGCATAAGGGCGAACGACACTTGCGTCCATACAATGCTTCATATGGAGCACATTGGATACTCGTGTGGTAACTGTTATTGTAGGAAAACTCAATTAGGGGCAAATGAGTATCCCAATTTCCTTTGAACTCAATGACACACGCTCGTAGCATGTCTTCCAATGTTTGTATTGTTCACTCTGTTTGCCCATCTGTCTGAGGGTGGTAAGCTGTGCTCAAATCTATCTTGGTTCCTAGTGCCCTCTGTAACATCCACCAAAATCGAGATGTAAAACGACTATCTCTATCAGAAATGATAGATAGGGGTACACCATGCAGAGAAACAATTTTGTCGATGTAGATTTGGGCCAATTTTTCCATCTTGAAATCTTCTCGAATAGGGAGAAAGTGAGCGGATTTCGTCAGTCGATCCACTATGACCCAAATTGAGTCGTGACCTCTAGCAGTTCTAGGGAGTTTGGTAACGAAATCCATAGATATTTGCTCCCATTTCCATTGGGGAATTTCAGGTTGTTGCAACAACCCGGAAGGTTTCTGATGTTCAGCTTTGACTATTGAGCATGTCAAACACTTCCCGACGTACAAGGCAATATCCTTTTTCATTCCAGGCCACCAATAGTACTCTTTAAGATCCTTGTACATCTTATCTGCTCCAGGGTGGATGGAGTATTTAGATCGATGAGACTCTTCTAATACCATGTCTCTCAGGTTGTTAACCCTTGGAATCCAGACCCTGTCTTTAAAATAACGAACTCCATCAGGTTTGGTTTCAAATCTTTCTTCCAAACCATGTAAAGTTTCGCCTGGAAGATTTTCCTTGCATAACGCTTTCTCCTGGGCATTAATGATTTGAGATTTCAAGCTTGTCTGAATTACCATTCCCAAAGCTCTCACACGGGAAGGTTTCACTCTTACTTTCCTACTAAGAGCGTCGGCTACTACGTTAGCCTTTCCTGGGTGGTATCGTATCTCACAATCATAATCACTAAACAACTCTACCCATCTTCTCTGCCGCATGTTTAACATTTTCTGATCCAGGATATGCTGAAGGCTTTTGTGATCGGTATAAATGGTGCATTTGATTCCGTACAAATAATGCCTCCATATCTTAAGGGCGAAAACTATTGCTCCTAGTTCTAGATCATGGGTGGTATAATTCTTCTCGTGCGGTTTGAGTTGTCTGGAAGCATATGCAATGACCCTATCTTTTTGCATTAGCACACATCCTAATCCTTGATGAGACGCATCACAATACACCACAAAGTTCTCTGATCCTTCTGGTAAAGCCAGAATTGGTGCATTGCACAGCTTGTTTTTCAGGATTTGAAACGCCTCTTCGTGTTTCTCTTCCCAGAGAAATTTTCTATCCTTTTGGGTCAAAGATGTTAATGGTTGAGCAATCCTAGAGAAATTCTCAATGAAGCGTCTGTAGTACCCAGCTAATCCTAGGAATTGTCGTATTTCTGTCGGGGTTTTGGGGGCCTCCCATTTCTTGATTGCCTCTATCTTAGCTGGATCTACATGGATTCCTCTTTCACCGATCACATGACCAAGAAAATGTACTTCCCGAATCCAAAATTCACACTTAGTGAACTTGGCATACAATTTTTGTTCCTTCAACAGCTCCAACACTAGCTTTAGATGTCTATTGTGATCTTCTTTGGTCCGCGAGTAAACAAGTATGTCATCGATAAAGACAATTATAAACCTGTCTAGGTATGGTCTACAGACCCTATTCATCAAATCCATGAATACAGTGGGTGCGTTCGTTAGTCCAAAAGGCATGACTAAGAATTCATAATGTCCATAACGGGTTCTAAACGCTGTCTTGTGAATGTCCTCTTCGTGAATTCTTAGCTGATGATACCCTGACCGAAGGTCGATTTTTGAGAAGTAGGAAGCGCCCTGCAACTGATCGAACAAGTCATCTATTCTAGGGAGGGGATATCGATTCTTGATTGTCAACTTGTTCAATTCTCTGTAATCAATGCACATTCGGAACGAACCATCTTTCTTTTTGACGAATAACACTGGGGCTCCCCAAGGTGAAGAACTTGGTCGAATAAACCCTTTGTCTAGAAGTTCTTGAAGTTGTCCGGATAGTTCTTGCATCTCGGATGGTGCAAGGCGATATGGTGCTTTTGCTACCGGTGCCGCTCCAGGAACTAAGTCTATCCGAAATTCGACCTGTCTATAAGGGGGTAGACCGGGCAATTCCTCCGAAAATACTTCGGGATAGTTTTGAACCACTGGAATCTCCTTGAGTTGCTTAGCTTCAGGTTCTCTTTCTAGCACATGGGCCATGAATGCAATACAATTCTTCTTCAGGTACTTGTGAACCTTCACGCTTGATACTATGTTTAAACTTCTTCCTGGCTTCTCACCGTGTATGATAAGGGTTTCTCCATTAGGGAGAGGCACTCTGATGACTTTCTCATAACAACCAATGTCTGCTCTATTTTTGGATAACCAATCCATCCCTACTATCACATCAAAACTACCTAGCTCTATAGGAATTAGGTCAATGCTAAAGAGTTTATCAGCTAAATTCAGAGTACAACCAGGAATTATATCACTAGCCCTAATTTCATACCCATCAGCAAGTTCAATAGCATATGCAATCCTCATCTTTACCGATTTCAAGCCAATTAACGGTCTAAATGCTAAAGAAACAAAACTCCTATCTGCTCCCGCATCGAATATTACTGATGCAAAGTGGTTGTTCAGGAGGAACGTACCTGTTATCACTTCAGGGTTCTGACGAGCTTCTTCTGCACCAATCACAAAGGCTACACCTCTTGGTTGTCTAACTTGATTTCCTTGAAAGTTTTGCCTGGCTTGGCCTTGTCCATGGTTACCAGGTCCATTGTTCAGTTTAGGACATGCTCTACGGAGATGATCATTACTCCCGCACTCGTAACATGTCCTTTTTCCCTCCTTATTCACCTTACAATACTTCGAGTAATGGCCTGTTTGCTTACAGTTTTGGCACACCGGGCAAGCTCCCTTGTGATGGAAGTTACACTTATTGCACTTCGGAAGCGGCCCTGAGTACTGCTTTTGCTCCTGCACTTCTTGTCCTTGAGTTTTCACTGGTTCTTGCTCCTGGGCTCTTAACATAAATTTTCTTGAGACTTTCTACTTCCTCCCTGACTTGCCTCCATACTTCTTCTCTCCCTGATCTGCTGGCTTCCTCTTGCTACTAGAGCTTTCCTTTGTCAATGCTCCCATCCTTATCACATCACAATCAGGAACAGCCCACCAAACACATAATATGCTGTCATCGCATGACCTGCCTCTCGTCTAGCAGCACTAGCAGTGTCAGCAGTCTCCATCGAATGCTGATACAGGATTTCCATTCCTGCCAAGACTTCATCCAAAACTTCTCGATGCCCAGCTGTCACAGCGAGACTGTGACGTTGGCCTGCTGCTATCGACTGCAATCTCCGGGACTCCTCCGGGGTCATACCTGGCTGTCGGACAGGTATCCCTATGACTTGCTGAGGTGAGGATGCTCTTGGTCCTGCATCGCTGGGTCCTACCCCGCTAGGTCCTGCCGTGCCATGTCCTGCTGTGCTGGCGGGTATCCTTCCTGGAATGGGGACACTCTTCCTCGCTGTCCTCCGAATGCGAAGTCCATAGAGCGGTGGCTGTGGCAACACCGATGTCGGTGATGCCTCGCGTCGTTGACTCGGGGCGTTGTCATTGCTGATCTCCACCGAGTTCCCAGTATCTTCCGTATCCTCTGATGGGTCTTCTTCTATCGAGGCGGGGGGATTACGTCGAGGGATAACAGTGACGTAGCCGGATTCATCGGCTGAGGCGGTAGCGCGGGAAGATGACGATCTTGACATAGTGGACTGTGACATAGTTTCAATGAGATATGAAATAAATGACAATGCATGCCTATAATATGCAATGCTTACACACACCAAAATTAACCTTTTGAAATTTTTAAATAAGGTTTTCTCAAATATTTTTGTTGAACATATTCCCATTATAATTAGCTCAAGCTTTGTATAAATCTTTTCTTAATTAAACATAGGTGATCAGGCTATGTTTAATCAAGGTCCAATAATACAACTCCCAACCTAATTATACTTGTAATATGTTTGATGTAAAAGGAATTTCTTTGTAAGTTTTAGTTATAGGTTGTGTTTTCTTAAAGAAAAACCGATGTTCTCTATAACTTTAGCTCTGATACCACTTCTGTCACACCCCGCTAAAGCGGAAACGCAAGGTATGACAGCGATAACGGTTTCATTGCAAAAGATAAAGATACATCACCATAGCAGTATTTAAAAGTTTACAACCCATAGCTTCAAAAGAACAAAATACAAGTTTTTCAAAATAACATTGTTCAAAATATAGCTTCATAATAGCTTCAACACGATGCAGCATGCTCTATGATGATGAATCTTTACATCCACTTACTAATTATTTCCTGAAAAAGCATGTAAAACGAGCGTCAACTATGAAAATAGTTGGTGAGTATCACAAGTTTATAAAATCGAGCGTACAATAAGGCTTTTCGTAAATACAAGTACATTGCTTCAATGATAAACAAGTTGATTGCTATTAATGAATACAAGTTTATTGCTATAACGAGAAACGAGTTTGTATGTGTATGAGCAAACAATGAGTCTCAACCAAACCTATGACTGAAGCCCTATCGAGATCTATGCTTATCGTTCCATAGATGAATATGGTATCATGCACTCCAGCGATTCGGGCGAGTGAGGAGTTGTCAATTCCTAATAGCGCTATCCATAACGACCATTGGCTCAAAGAGTTAATGGTTAGAGATAAGGGAAGGGCCTTTGTACGATAAGTTCTCATGTTCCGTGTTGCATAGACATACATAAAGAAACATAGCAATACAATAGCAATCATGTTTGATACAATTCAGTTTAAGTACAACATGCAAACAATAGTTTTTCTGGACATGCTTTTCCACCCCAAAACATAAAAAATGAAAATAGGGGAGTGCGTGAATACTCACGATGTTTTGTGTAGACACAAGCGGTACTTCGGGATGCACCAACGTCTTACTACCGGGATCCTACGACACCAAACACACGCACTAGTGAGTTTCCATGTCGATATCTAATGCTAATATACTAAACTCTACATATAGGGAAATGCCAATTTATGTTTTAGTATTGGATTTATATCATTTTGTTACACTTTTTCTGATGTATTGAAATTTTACAAGTCGTGCGATTAATTACAACCTTGGAAGGTTAATTTTCCAAATTTTAAGTCTCAATAACAACATAAATTCACGAAAAATAGTATTCGAGGGATAAAAATTCTCAAACTTTTTATTTAACTGTTAATACACAACACTAAGCTGGGAAAATTATAAAAATGGATTTCCAAGCTGTTTAATTATATTTTATAATTTTTGAGCATTTATTTCAATAAAAATTGAAATAAATAGTAAACAGTTTCCAAAATTACCCAAACTTTTTATTTAATTGTTATTATACATAAATAGGCTGGGAAAAATATAAAATATATTTTTCAGTGGTTATTTGTATTTTTCCTTGTTTTATTTCTTTAAATAGTCATTAATTAAAGAAATATTATTAAACAGTTAAAATAAATTACCATAAATTTTTGTAACATCATTTACAGTATAAATATCTTGGGAAAAATATCAAAAGTGGTTTTCATAATGTATAAACTGGTTTTGGGTATTTATGTATATTTAAGTGAATTTTAGTGCAATTAACTTTAGAAAATAAGGGAAAAATAGTTTACAGTGGAGAAAAATATTCAAAATTTTTATGTAACCTCCTACTATATAATATGATATCCTGGCAAATTTTCATGAATTTTGGATAATCAGAACTATTTTTCCCATTTTTAAGCCATTATAATTACCAAAAATTGGGAAAAATAGCTAGACATGATGAAAAATCTTGAAATTATTTTCTTGAGTCACCCATCACAAGTAAGGTATGCGAAAATTGTTAGATACAATTTTCACATCCTAAAAAGTGGTTTTGTAATTTATCATGTCCTAAATAAAAGAAAATTAGAAATCATATGAAACAGTAACAAAAATTGCTGAAATTTGGTGAGGGGTCATTATTCCCCATAAGTATCATCCATGAATTTATTTAGGATTTATTGACCTCTGGAAGTATTTTATATGATTTATGCCCTTGGTTTTAGCAATAATTCTAATAAATCAAATAAATAACAAAAGCTCTTGAAATTTTCCAGATTATCTCATGCATGCAAGGGCTTTCAAAAGTAAAAATGTTAAGAATGTATTCAGAAGAGAAATGAGGGTAATGATTCCAAACAATTTAAGAAAAGTTGCATGCAATAATGCATGAAGTGTAGATGTGGCTGAGGTTCATGAATTTTTGTAGCCCATTCAGTGAGGTTTTAAGCCACGAAATTTCAACCATAACTCACTAGATATGTTAAGTTTCTAAGGTATTTTTCCTAAGATTTATGGTTGGGTTTAAGGCCATTGTTTAAGCAAGATAAAAATAGTGATCACAGAAAAAGAGCTGTATGCGCAACCTTTTTGTAAAATCTGCCAAAAATCGGATATTTAATATTTTACAGTAAGACCAGTTGGGTTTGAAAGTTAACTCGTGGAACTAACCAATACAAAAATAATATCATGATTTGGTTAAAAAATGACTGAGTTATGACTGTTCAAAGTCGAACAAAATAATCTGGCAGATTGCATGTTTGCTTGTGTGCATTTTTAGGGTATTTCAATAAGAACATCATGCATGTCCTTGGTAAGGCCCGATTTCTAACACATGCATGGAATGAATGAGCATCCAAGATGTACTAGAAATGGTTTAATGCTTTCGTTCATGCATGAACACACAAGAAATGGAGAAGAACATGAAATATTATGTTTTGATGTCACATGATCATATGTGCTTCTTTTCCACTCCTTGCATGGGTTTGATCCCGGATTTTCACCATCTTTAACACATGCATTGTGTTATGGTGAGAATCTACAAACCACAAGGGGAGAATAAAGATTTCTAGCCATGGAAAGGCATAGAATCCGAAAAGTAGAGAAGACTAAGAAGAAAAAGAGGTTTAACCCTGAAACTATGGAAGAAGATGTTGTTGTTTACCTTGGTTTTGATCTTGAGAGAAGTAAGAACACTTCAAGGGATTCAAAATCTGGAAATTTTGCAGAGGATTGAGAGGATTTTCGTGAGTTTAGAGAGAAGGAAGAAGAGAGTGAAGTGAGAGAGTGAAGTGGAAGAGGTGGAGTAAGGGTTTAGGCTTGATGATTGTGTTTTGGGGAAGAGAGAGGGCATGGGGAGAGGTGATGGCCGGTTTTTGCATGCCTTTTGGCCTCCTCTCTCCTAAATTTTAAACTTTATAAACTTCCCTCCCATATTTTATATAAAAACATTCATTTTTATAAAATGTTTATTAAGCAATTTGATTTATTTAAAAATCTTGTTTTCAACAAATAATTTATGATTAATACTTGTAATTTATATTTCTAGTTCATTGGTATAATCCATAATTTGATTAATATAATTTGATACTAGGAAGTTTATAGCCAAATTTTATAAAGTTTTTAAGCTTTATATTTTATAACTTTGGATTTTTGGCTCTTTAGGGTTTTTGGAACATTGTTTGGTATTCAACAACATGTTGAAGTATAATTAGAGTGTTTTAATTTATTTTTAGAGTTTTATACCCTATTTCAATTATAACAAAGTTTGAAGCTTATTCTAATTATAGTATTGGCATTTCCTATTGTAGCTAAGCAACTTACTAGAATTGTAAGTATCAAGTATATTAGTCCTAGACCTTAGTTGGATCCTAGTTTATGCAAGATTTTTGACCTAATTTATACTACTAGGTCATGGCATGTTGTGCATGAATGGTTATTATAAAGATGCATGAGTCCAAGAATGACCTGAATTGACAGTTGTCACAGTATCCCCCACTTAAAAAGAATTTCGTCCCGAAATTCATTCTATATCATCGCTTGTCATCGCATGGGAATAGTTGCGGATACTTTTCCTTTATGTAATCCTCGCGCTCCCAGGTGTACTCCGGCCCGCGTTTTGAGTTCCATCGAACTTTCACAATCGGGATCTTACTCCGCTTAAGTTGTTTTACCTCCCTGTCAAGGATTTCTATCGGTTCCTCAACGAAGCTCAGCTTATCATTGATCTTAATTTCCTCCAGGGGTACTATTAATGTTTCGTCGGCTAGACATTTCTTAAGGTTGGAGACGTGGAATGTGTCGTGAATGGCGCTTAACTCTTGGGGCAATTGGAGTTTATACGCTACCGGACCAATCCTTTCAAGGATTTCAAAGGGTCCAACATATCTCGGGCTTAGTTTTCCTTTCTTACCAAAACGCACAAGCCCTTTCCAAGGCGACACTTTTAAAAGTACCTTGTCTCCTACTTGGAATTCTAATGGTTTTCGACGATTATCCGCATAACTTTTCTGACGATCTCTAGCAGCTTTAAGCTTATCTTTGATGATAGTAATCTTGTCAGATGTTTCCTGGATAAGTTCGACTCTAGTCAACTGTCTGTCACCGATTTCTGTCCAGCATAAGGGCGAACGACACTTGCGTCCATACAATGCTTCATATGGAGCACATTGGATACTCGTGTGGTAACTGTTATTGTAGGAAAACTCAATTAGGGGCAAATGAGTATCCCAATTTCCTTTGAACTCAATGACACACGCTCGTAGCATGTCTTCCAATGTTTGTATTGTTCTCTCTGTTTGCCCATCTGTCTGAGGGTGGTAAGCTGTGCTCAAATCTATCTTGGTTCCTAGTGCCCTCTGTAACATCCACCAAAATCGAGATGTAAAACGACTATCTCTATCAGAAATGATAGATAGGGGTACACCATGCAGAGAAACAATTTTGTCGATGTAGATTTGGGCCAATTTTTCCATCTTGAAATCTTCTCGAATAGGGAGAAAGTGAGCGGATTTCGTCAGTCGATCCACTATGACCCAAATTGAGTCGTGACCTCTAGCAGTTCTAGGGAGTTTGGTAACGAAATCCATAGATATTTGCTCCCATTTCCATTGGGGAATTTCAGGTTGTTGCAACAACCCGGAAGGTTTCTGATGTTCAGCTTTGACTATTGAGCATGTCAAACACTTCCCGACGTACAAGGCAATATCCTTTTTCATTCCAGGCCACCAATAGTACTCTTTAAGATCCTTGTACATCTTATCTGCTCCAGGGTGGATGGAGTATTTAGATTGATGAGACTCTTCTAATACCATGTCTCTCAGGTTGTTAACCCTTGGAATCCAGACCCTGTCTTTAAAATAACGAACTCCATCAGGTTTGGTTTCAAATCTTTCTTCCAAACCATGTAAAGTTTCGCCTGGAAGATTTTCCTTGCATAACGCTTTCTCCTGGGCATTAATGATTTGAGATTTCAAGCTTGTCTGAATTACCATTCCCAAAGCTCTCACACGGGAAGGTTTCACTCTTACTTTCCTACTAAGAGCGTCGGCTACTACGTTAGCCTTTCCTGGGTGGTATCGTATCTCACAATCATAATCACTAAACAACTCTACCCATCTTCTCTGCCGCATGTTTAACATTTTCTGATCCAGGATATGCTGAAGGCTTTGTGATCGGTATAAATGGTGCATTTGATTCCGTACAAATAATGCCTCCATATCTTAAGGGCGAAAACTATTGCTCCTAGTTCTAGATCATGGGTGGTATAATTCTTCTCGTGCGGTTTGAGTTGTCTGGAAGCATATGCAATGACCCTATCTTTTTGCATTAGCACACATCCTAATCCTTGATGAGACGCATCACAATACACCACAAAGTTCTCTGATCCTTCTGGTAAAGCCAGAATTGGTGCATTGCACAGCTTGTTTTTCAGGATTTGAAACGCCTCTTCGTGTTTCTCTTCCCAGAGAAATTTTCTATCCTTTTGGGTCAAAGATGTTAATGGTTGAGCAATCCTAGAGAAATTCTCAATGAAGCGTCTGTAGTACCCAGCTAATCCTAGGAATTGTCGTATTTCTGTCGGGGTTTTGGGGGCCTCCCATTTCTTGATTGCCTCTATCTTAGCTGGATCTACATGGATTCCTCTTTCACCGATCACATGACCAAGAAAATGTACTTCCCGAATCCAAAATTCACACTTAGTGAACTTGGCATACAATTTTTGTTCCTTCAACAGCTCCAACACTAGCTTTAGATGTCTATTGTGATCTTCTTTGGTCCGCGAGTAAACAAGTATGTCATCGATAAAGACAATTATAAACCTGTCTAGGTATGGTCTACAGACCCTATTCATCAAATCCATGAATACAGTGGGTGCGTTCGTTAGTCCAAAAGGCATGACTAAGAATTCATAATGTCCATAACGGGTTCTAAACGCTGTCTTGTGAATGTCCTCTTCGTGAATTCTTAGCTGATGATACCCTGACCGAAGGTCGATTTTTGAGAAGTAGGAAGCGCCCTGCAACTGATCGAACAAGTCATCTATTCTAGGGAGGGGATATCGATTCTTGATTGTCAACTTGTTCAATTCTCTGTAATCAATGCACATTCGGAACGAACCATCTTTCTTTTTGACGAATAACACTGGGGCTCCCCAAGGTGAAGAACTTGGTCGAATAAACCCTTTGTCTAGAAGTTCTTGAAGTTGTCCGGATAGTTCTTGCATCTCGGATGGTGCAAGGCGATATGGTGCTTTTGCTACCGGTGCCGCTCCAGGAACTAAGTCTATCCGAAATTCGACCTGTCTATAAGGGGGTAGACCGGGCAATTCCTCCGAAAATACTTCGGGATAGTTTTGAACCACTGGAATCTCCTTGAGTTGCTTAGCTTCAGGTTCTCTTTCTAGCACATGGGCCATGAATGCAATACAATTCTTCTTCAGGTACTTGTGAACCTTCACGCTTGATACTATGTTTAAACTTCTTCCTGGCTTCTCACCGTGTATGATAAGGGTTTCTCCATTAGGGAGAGGCACTCTGATGACTTTCTCATAACAACCAATGTCTGCTCTATTTTTGGATAACCAATCCATCCCTACTATCACATCAAAACTACCTAGCTCTATAGGAATTAGGTCAATGCTAAAGAGTTTATCAGCTAAATTCAGAGTACAACCAGGAATTATATCACTAGCCCTAATTTCATACCCATCAGCAAGTTCAATAGCATATGCAATCCTCATCTTTACCGATTTCAAGCCAATTAACGGTCTAAATGCTAAAGAAACAAAACTCCTATCTGCTCCCGCATCGAATATTACTGATGCAAAGTGGTTGTTCAGGAGGAACGTACCTGTTATCACTTCAGGGTTCTGACGAGCTTCTTCTGCACCAATCACAAAGGCTACACCTCTTGGTTGTCTAACTTGATTTCCTTGAAAGTTTTGCCTGGCTTGGCCTTGTCCATGGTTACCAGGTCCATTGTTCAGTTTAGGACATGCTCTACGGAGATGATCATTACTCCCGCACTCGTAACATGTCCTTTTTCCCTCCTTATTCACCTTACAATACTTCGAGTAATGGCCTGTTTGCTTACAGTTTTGGCACACCGGGCAAGCTCCCTTGTGATGGAAGTTACACTTATTGCACTTCGGAAGCGGCCCTGAGTACTGCTTTTGCTCCTGCACTTCTTGTCCTTGAGTTTTCACTGGTTCTTGCTCCTGGGCTCTTAACATAAATTTTCTTGAGACTTTCTACTTCCTCCCTGACTTGCCTCCATACTTCTTCTCTCCCTGATCTGCTGGCTTCCTCTTGCTACTAGAGCTTTCCTTTGTCAATGCTCCCATCCTTATCACATCACAATCAGGAACAGCCCACCAAACACATAATATGCTGTCATCGCATGACCTGCCTCTCGTCTAGCAGCACTAGCAGTGTCAGCAGTCTCCATCGAATGCTGATACAGGATTTCCATTCCTGCCAAGACTTCATCCAAAACTTCTCGATGCCCAGCTGTCACAGCGAGACTGTGACGTTGGCCTGCTGCTATCGACTGCAATCTCCGGGACTCCTCCGGGGTCATACCTGGCTGTCGGACAGGTATCCCTATGACTTGCTGAGGTGAGGATGCTCTTGGTCCTGCATCGCTGGGTCCTACCCCGCTAGGTCCTGCCGTGCCATGTCCTGCTGTGCTGGCGGGTATCCTTCCTGGAATGGGGACACTCTTCCTCGCTGTCCTCCGAATGCGAAGTCCATAGAGCGGTGGCTGTGGCAACACCGATGTCGGTGATGCCTCGCGTCGTTGACTCGGGGCGTTGTCATTGCTGATCTCCACCGAGTTCCCAGTATCTTCCGTATCCTCTGATGGGTCTTCTTCTATCGAGGCGGGGGGATTACGTCGAGGGATAACAGTGACGTAGCCGGATTCATCGGCTGAGGCGGTAGCGCGGGAAGATGACGATCTTGACATAGTGGACTGTGACATAGTTTCAATGAGATATGAAATAAATGACAATGCATGCCTATA
Source organism: Lactuca saligna (assembly GCF_052625555.1). Lineage (NCBI taxonomy): Eukaryota > Viridiplantae > Streptophyta > Magnoliopsida > Asterales > Asteraceae > Lactuca > Lactuca saligna. Next base: position 212,744,200 of record NC_136419.1, read on the forward strand.
ATATGCAATGCTTACACACACCAAAATTAACCTTTTGAAATTTTTAAATAAGGTTTTCTCAAATATTTTTGTTGAACATATTCCCATTATAATTAGCTCAAGCTTTGTATAAATCTTTTCTTAATTAAACATAGGTGATCAGGCTATGTTTAATCAAGGTCCAATAATACAACTCCCAACCTAATTATACTTGTAATATGTTTGATGTAAAAGGAATTTCTTTGTAAGTTTTAGTTATAGGTTGTGTTTTCTTAAAGAAAAACCGATGTTCTCTATAACTTTAGCTCTGATACCACTTCTGTCACACCCCGCTAAAGCGGAAACGCAAGGTATGACAGCGATAACGGTTTCATTGCAAAAGATAAAGATACATCACCATAGCAGTATTTAAAAGTTTACAACCCATAGCTTCAAAAGAACAAAATACAAGTTTTTCAAAATAACATTGTTCAAAATATAGCTTCATAATAGCTTCAACACGATGCAGCATGCTCTATGATGATGAATCTTTACATCCACTTACTAATTATTTCCTGAAAAAGCATGTAAAACGAGCGTCAACTATGAAAATAGTTGGTGAGTATCACAAGTTTATAAAATCGAGCGTACAATAAGGCTTTTCGTAAATACAAGTACATTGCTTCAATGATAAACAAGTTGATTGCTATTAATGAATACAAGTTTATTGCTATAACGAGAAACGAGTTTGTATGTGTATGAGCAAACAATGAGTCTCAACCAAACCTATGACTGAAGCCCTATCGAGATCTATGCTTATCGTTCCATAGATGAATATGGTATCATGCACTCCAGCGATTCGGGCGAGTGAGGAGTTGTCAATTCCTAATAGCGCTATCCATAACGACCATTGGCTCAAAGAGTTAATGGTTAGAGATAAGGGAAGGGCCTTTGTACGATAAGTTCTCATGTTCCGTGTTGCATAGACATACATAAAGAAACATAGCAATACAATAGCAATCATGTTTGATACAATTCAGTTTAAGTACAACATGCAAACAATAGTTTTTCTGGACATGCTTTTCCACCCCAAAGCATAAAAAATGAAAATAGGGGAGTGCGTGAATACTCACGATGTTTTGTGTAGACACAAGCGGTACTTCGGGATGCACCAACGTCTTACTACCGGGATCCTACGACACCAAACACACGCACTAGTGAGTTTCCATGTCGATATCTAATGCTAATATACTAAACTCTACATATAGGGAAATGCCAATTTATGTTTTAGTATTGGATTTATATCATTTTGTTACACTTTTTCTGATGTATTGAAATTTTACAAGTCGTGCGATTAATTACAACCTTGGAAGGTTAATTTTCCAAATTTTAAGTCTCAATAACAACATAAATTCACGAAAAATAGTATTCGAGGGATAAAAATTCTCAAACTTTTTATTTAACTGTTAATACACAACACTAAGCTGGGAAAATTATAAAAATGGATTTCCAAGCTGTTTAATTATATTTTATAATTTTTGAGCATTTATTTCAATAAAAATTGAAATAAATAGTAAACAGTTTCCAAAATTACCCAAACTTTTTATTTAATTGTTATTATACATAAATAGGCTGGGAAAAATATAAAATATATTTTTCAGTGGTTATTTGTATTTTTCCTTGTTTTATTTCTTTAAATAGTCATTAATTAAAGAAATATTATTAAACAGTTAAAATAAATTACCATAAATTTTTGTAACATCATTTACAGTATAAATATCTTGGGAAAAATATCAAAAGTGGTTTTCATAATGTATAAACTGGTTTTGGGTATTTATGTATATTTAAGTGAATTTTAGTGCAATTAACTTTAGAAAATAAGGGAAAAATAGTTTACAGTGGAGAAAAATATTCAAAATTTTTATGTAACCTCCTACTATATAATATGATATCCTGGCAAATTTTCATGAATTTTGGATAATCAGAACTATTTTTCCCATTTTTAAGCCATTATAATTACCAAAAATTGGGAAAAATAGCTAGACATGATGAAAAATCTTGAAATTATTTTCTTGAGTCACCCATCACAAGTAAGGTATGCGAAAATTGTTAGATACAATTTTCACATCCTAAAAAGTGGTTTTGTAATTTATCATGTCCTAAATAAAAGAAAATTAGAAATCATATGAAACAGTAACAAAAATTGCTGAAATTTGGTGAGGGGTCATTATTCCCCATAAGTATCATCCATGAATTTATTTAGGATTTATTGACCTCTGGAAGTATTTTATATGATTTATGCCCTTGGTTTTAGCAATAATTCTAATAAATCAAATAAATAACAAAAGCTCTTGAAATTTTCCAGATTATCTCATGCATGCAAGGGCTTTCAAAAGTAAAAATGTTAAGAATGTATTCAGAAGAGAAATGAGGGTAATGATTCCAAACAATTTAAGAAAAGTTGCATGCAATAATGCATGAAGTGTAGATGTGGCTGAGGTTCATGAATTTTTGTAGCCCATTCAGTGAGGTTTTAAGCCACGAAATTTCAACCATAACTCACTAGATATGTTAAGTTTCTAAGGTATTTTTCCTAAGATTTATGGTTGGGTTTAAGGCCATTGTTTAAGCAAGATAAAAATAGTGATCACAGAAAAAGAGCTGTATGCGCAACCTTTTTGTAAAATCTGCCAAAAATCGGATATTTAATATTTTACAGTAAGACCAGTTGGGTTTGAAAGTTAACTCGTGGAACTAACCAATACAAAAATAATATCATGATTTGGTTAAAAAATGACTGAGTTATGACTGTTCAAAGTCGAACAAAATAATCTGGCAGATTGCATGTTTGCTTGTGTGCATTTTTAGGGTATTTCAATAAGAACATCATGCATGTCCTTGGTAAGGCCCGATTTCTAACACATGCATGGAATGAATGAGCATCCAAGATGTACTAGAAATGGTTTAATGCTTTCGTTCATGCATGAACACACAAGAAATGGAGAAGAACATGAAATATTATGTTTTGATGTCACATGATCATATGTGCTTCTTTTCCACTCCTTGCATGGGTTTGATCCCGGATTTTCACCATCTTTAACACATGCATTGTGTTATGGTGAGAATCTACAAACCACAAGGGGAGAATAAAGATTTCTAGCCATGGAAAGGCATAGAATCCGAAAAGTAGAGAAGACTAAGAAGAAAAAGAGGTTTAACCCTGAAACTATGGAAGAAGATGTTGTTGTTTACCTTGGTTTTGATCTTGAGAGAAGTAAGAACACTTCAAGGGATTCAAAATCTGGAAATTTTGCAGAGGATTGAGAGGATTTTCGTGAGTTTAGAGAGAAGGAAGAAGAGAGTGAAGTGAGAGAGTGAAGTGGAAGAGGTGGAGTAAGGGTTTAGGCTTGATGATTGTGTTTTGGGGAAGAGAGAGGGCATGGGGAGAGGTGATGGCCGGTTTTTGCATGCCTTTTGGCCTCCTCTCTCCTAAATTTTAAACTTTATAAACTTCCCTCCCATATTTTATATAAAAACATTCATTTTTATAAAATGTTTATTAAGCAATTTGATTTATTTAAAAATCTTGTTTTCAACAAATAATTTATGATTAATACTTGTAATTTATATTTCTAGTTCATTGGTATAATCCATAATTTGATTAATATAATTTGATACTAGGAAGTTTATAGCCAAATTTTATAAAGTTTTTAAGCTTTATATTTTATAACTTTGGATTTTTGGCTCTTTAGGGTTTTTGGAACATTGTTTGGTATTCAACAACATGTTGAAGTATAATTAGAGTGTTTTAATTTATTTTTAGAGTTTTATACCCTATTTCAATTATAACAAAGTTTGAAGCTTATTCTAATTATAGTATTGGCATTTCCTATTGTAGCTAAGCAACTTACTAGAATTGTAAGTATCAAGTATATTAGTCCTAGACCTTAGTTGGATCCTAGTTTATGCAAGATTTTTGACCTAATTTATACTACTAGGTCATGGCATGTTGTGCATGAATGGTTATTATAAAGATGCATGAGTCCAAGAATGACCTGAATTGACAGTTGTCACATATGCTATGTTATGTTATGTTATGTTATGTTATGTTATGTTATGTTATGTTATGTTATGTTATGTTATGTTATGTTATGTTATGTTATGTTATGTTATGTTATGTTATGATATGGTTATGAGAACTGCATTTTAGATTAGGACTGATCAGTGGTTGTGCCTGATTGTTTGAGCCTTTGAATTGCATGTACAAATTTCTAATTAAAGGATACAGTGGTTTGATTGGATTATGATGGTCAGATTTTCCATTGTTTGAATGTTGTTTGCTTTATGCTTTGTGGGTCTCTCTGTGATGTGAGTTAGCTACTAAGTGAATATGCCAAGTCACATGCGACAAAAGCCAGATAATCTCAGAGTGATAGACATGACCCTATTGCACATCTCTTGTCTGAGTCTAACCGTTCTCGAGATGAGTGTTTTACTCGAAGGATAATTTGATCTATGTTGCATGTGGCCATATTTCTGAGGCAGCTAGTTGACATTATTGGTAATCTTTCAACAGTTGAGGACTAGGTGAGTTTGAGAACCTAGGAAAGCCTAGGATACATTTCAGTGGGTTAGTAGTGAGGTTCAATGAGACTTGGGTGTAGTAGTTTGAGGATGTGACTTGGAGGATTAGGGAGGATTGCTGAGGAAAGTATGGATAGGAGTCGAAGGTAGTATTGGGTCCGTACTATTGAAATCACAGGATCCATACTCGAATCGGTGAGAGTCTTGGAGAATCTGAGAAGCTTTAGGGAAGAGTTTTTTACCCGGTTTGGGGACAAAGGATGCTCTAGTTGTTGCAGCTTAGCCATTGGCAAGCGAGCTACTGAGCGTAAAAGGGTGTTAGACCCTAAAGGATATGATTTCCAATAGTTGCAGATGCGAGATCGATTTAGAGCACCCTGGGAAGAGAAGGTCGTGTCAGGTGTGTATAGTTGAAGGTCTCGAGAAGAGACCCATGACCTCCGATCATCGGGTGAAAGACCAGCATGGTCAGATTCAGTGCAGCACGTACGAGAAAGTACACAAGGGAGTATATCACTCCAGGGGTTTAGGCTGCTACTGGTGTGGTAAGGTTGATCATGTCAGCTGAAGGTGATCAATATTCCTCCAGATGTAGCGGTTATATCATCTTTTTCTATTGATAGAAAAATGATGGGGATACATATCGCTTTGGGATTGTGAGTGAGTTTGGATAAGTCATACCTCGGGTCGGTTTTCTACTAGTTATTGGGTTATCAAGGATCATATATGCCATCCTGTATGCCGAAAAGTCCTTGATGAACCCATAGATGGATGTACCATTATCATTTCGGATCTTTGTTGGGATCTATGTAGGAGTATTATTTAGAGCATACTCCGTCAGGGTTAGAGTGATAGTTCTCTAGTGAAGTCAGTGTCCAGGGGTTGTATCATTGTTCAGGTGTGGTCGACAATTATCAACAAGTGAACTTTGGAGTTCAAGGCACTACCGTTGCTAGGATAGAACTGGTAACATGAAGAGGGTAGTGTCAGTTGCGGGTGTTAGATGCATAAGTGGTTGGTCATTGGATGTTCAAGAGAATTTTATTTTCCCATGGGATGTGTACGATTAGAGTTCAGTAGTGTTGCGAGATTGGAAGTGGGAACGAGGACTCGTCAGCCAGAGTGAAGATTAGAGCCTCTAGTTGTCAACATGGGAGATGGATTGAGGTGTCAGACTGGACCATATTTCAAGAGTACTCATTAAGATTTCCGAGTATGGGTGATCTTAAGGTTTAGTCGGTGATTAATCGCTTGCATTGGTAAGCACGGGTTGTCATCAGTGGGATACTAGAAAGCAGAACAATTGGGAATCCTTCAATTCTCGCGTTCTGTGAAGACTTGGTCGAATCTTAGTGGGGGAGATACTTTTTATAAAGTTATCTAAATGTGAGTTCTCATTGCACGGGGTGCAATCTCTTGGGCACCTTGTCAACCAGAAGGGTATTCTAGTCGATCCGGCCAAGATAGAGGTTGTGATGCAGTGGGTGATTCCGAGGTCTCCAACTGAAATTCAGAGTTTCCTATGTCTAGCAAGTTATTACTGGAGATTTATATTGGACTTCTTCAAGATTGCGGTTCCTTTGACCCGACTGACCAAGAAATCGGAGACCTTTCGCTGGGAGCCTGAGGAGCAGGTGGGCTTCAAGACTCTCAGACAACACTTATGTGAGGCACCGATTCTCACCCTGCCAGAGGGTGTAGATGATTTCATGGTTTATTGTGATGCTTCAAGCACGGGAATGTGTGCGGTACAGATACAGTGGGGTCATGTGATAGCAGGTTTCGGGAACCAGGTTAGAGTTCCGGTTAGGACTTAATTTCAGTGGTATGTTACGTTGAGTGTGTGTTCTACCAGTATGGAGAGTGTTGTAAGTCTGCGGGTGTAGCTGTAGCATTCACTAGTAGCCAGATAGTTTTAGGGTGCTCTAAGTCTGCGGGTGTAGCCATAGCATTCACGAGGTTGACAGATAGTGTTAGAGTGTTGTAAGTCTGTGGGTATAGCCGTAGCATTCACAAGGTTAGCAGATAGTGCTTGAGTAATGTAAGTCTGTGGTAGGAGCCACAACTTTCACTTGGTTGGTAGATAGCATGAGCGCGTTGTTAGGACTCGGAAGGAACAGTAGTACACAGCAGTTCAGGTGTAGCAGTGAGGATATGGAAATCCACGGATTAGATTCCGAAATTACCGTGATGGATTAGATCTGTTTGAGCCAGTGATCAAACTGTAGGAATGCCACTATAGTTATGAGATCAAGGAAGCAAGGTGTTGCTTAAGGTCATTTGTGGTATAAGTCTACCATTGGTCATGTAGCAATCAGTTTTAGCCTTGGATTTGGCGACTTCAGGATTCGATGCATGGACCCATTTGGTTGGATCGAGAGGTTGTTATAACCACATTGGCTTGATAACTAGTCGCAACTAGTTCCAAAGAAGGATCTCATTCAGAATTCGTGTGAGATGACTAAATGGGAGTCATTTGGCTCCACATCCAGGCAAAAAGCCGATATTTCAGATGACTGACGGATGAATTGAGACCAAGAAGGAATCGATAGATTTTGGGAAGCAGCTATGTTGCAGTATACTACTTTAGGCAATTCAGTGTTCAAGTAGTTTCAACATTTTGGCAGTGTTAGCATTTGTGCCTCAGGTTGTGAGTATGGACGAAATGGCTAGATGATTTGGGAAGTGGCAAGTCACTCACAGTACGAGTGTATGAGCCTTGGCCAAGTATAAGTGGTCTGCAAGGATAAATGTTTCTGTGACCCTATTTTATAGTGGGAACCTCGAGTTATCAGAAGTTGAGTAGTCAGTTGAGGGATAAGTAGGCTGGTTCCGTCGATAATGATTCAGTATGAGTGGTCTGTCAAGGAATCAAACCATCCCAGGAGAGCAGATTTCAAACAAAGTAGATGTGAACTTGTTGTGAGGAATTCATTCACCTCTAGATTTTAAGGCCTTGTGAAGATTGGCCACAGGTACCCTGGGAAGGCTAGAGTGTACCCTGGGATCTAAGGGATGGTAAGGAATGATTTCGAGGATGGAATCTAATTTAAGTGGATGAGAGTTGTAACACCCCGTTTATTTAATCAATAAGTAAATAAATTGATGATTGTATAATACCCCTAAAATCAATAATTATATAGCAAGGTGTTGGTTTCGAGGACTAAATTGGCATAATCTGGAAGTCACGTGTTTAAAGTGTAAGTTTCAGGTTGATTTTGTAAACATTTATGAAGGGAGGGACCACTAGATAAATTATTAGGACTTAAAATGGATCGATTATGGGAAACAATGGTAAATTGGTAAATTTCGGACTCAATTTAAAAGAGTTTTGAGGGTCATGGTTAAAAGGGTAACAAATGGACTTTATTTGAAAAACATCTTAAAGAGAGGGAGCTTTTTGGTAAGCATTATACTTAATATATAATGAATTTTAAAGCTGAGGGATGAAAGGGTAAGTTGTGGGTTAGTTTCAAAAATAATTCTGAAGGGAAGGGCCAATTATGTCATTATGGCAATAATTTTCGGAGGTGTCGGGTATTTAAGGCATACGAAACCCTAACCCTAGAGATGGTTCCAGCCGCCATCTTTACCTTTCCCTCTCCGTCGTTGCACTTCCCCTTATTTCTCCCCACTGCCGTCACCGCCATGCTACTTCTGATCAGCCATTGACGACTTGGACCACCGAAGCCAACAACCATGCCCCATCCTCCTGATCTGTAGATCCGTTGGTGACCAAGTTGGAGCAAGGGTTCCTTAGCCGCCACCACTCTTCTTCATTTTTTCCAATCAGCTGAGACCGTGAAGCGGGTTACGCTCATCTATGTGAGTCGTGAACGGAAAGGGAGCTCACGGTAAGGTCCAATGCCACCACCTACATCTCCTTCTTCATCCTTCTTGTGACCTGACATCGTGTACGTCGACGGGAACCGATGGTTGACTTTGGTCTTCGTTGTTGGGTTTCCAATCATAACTTACCACCTGTAGTGGCCGAGTCGGGAATGCATCACTCTTCAGATCGTGATTTTGAAGTATATGCATGGGTTTGCTCCATTGGGAATCAAGAGAACCGCCGCCACCATCGTGAGGTGGTAGCTGTCATCGCCACCTTCCCATTTCTGTTGCCGTTGTAAGCCACTAGGCGAGTGGATGTAGTATTGACTGCAAATCAGTGTGTGTGTGTGTGTGTGTTCTGTGAGCACGGGAAAACAAAGGAAGTCACCACCACCGTGAGGTGGTGGCTGCTGCCTCTCACCACTGCCGACCACCACAAGGTGGTTATGTATGTGTGTTTTTAGCTTAGTTGTGTGTGGTGTTTATTTTTTTAGTGTGTCTTTAGTTGGGATTAAAGCTTTGTAAAATGTATTATAAAGTGGAATAATGAAAAAGAAATCCTAACCACCACTATGAGGTGGTGGTTGCCGCCATCGGCCGCCGTGTCGGGTGTCGATGTGCCTTGTTTGGATTGTGACTCGTTTGGATGTTTGGACAAAGGGACTAAAACCCTAATGGGCCTAATAAACCATAATTAATCAAAAGACCTAGCTATTGGGCCTATTGGGCTAAGATGGGATTGGAAACCCTAATTAGGGTGTAGAAAACCCTAACATTGGATTTATGGGCTTGGACTATCGGGACACATATTTAGGGCATTGGGATGGAATTTTGTATTAAGGCCAATCACACCATATGATTTATTTAGAAGAATGAAGGACTTAATGGATTAAGTCCTTAATGGGTTATGTGAGAAACACTTAACCCCAATTGTTATTTTATGTGAAACCCTAATTTCACTTGGGTTTATTGTTGGGCCTTTCTATTTGGCCTTAATGATTGGGTTATTAGTGGGCCATTCAAGAATAATCATATGGACTGGAATATGTTGATTAGTTTAGGGTAAGGCCCATATGAGGGTTTGGGCCTAATTTGGAAAATTGGGTTATAGATGGGCCATAGTTTGGGCCTTAATGATTATATGATATTGGACCATTAGAATGTCAATTTTTGGACTGGAATAAATTGTTGAGCCTTAGTGTGAGACCATGTAAAGGTTTAGGCCCAATTTGGAAAATTAGGCCGTATTTTGGGCTTTAACTCATAGTTGACTGTTGGGCCTTCGGTTTGGGCCTTGGGCTTGGATCAAGCTAAGATTAGGGTAAAGCAGTCTTTTACACCAAGCATGGATTTATGGTTATGTTTTAGAACCTAATTACTAATTGGGTGATGTTTGATATTGACAGTTCGAGAATCTATCATCCAGTAGATAGGATTGTGTCTATTGGATGTCAGCAGTGTGAGGTGAGTTACCTTCCAGTAGAAGTGGGTCTAAGGCACCAAGGCCGACCTACTAGTAGTTGATTTTAGTTGAAATGATTGTCTTTGTGATAATTATATGGTTTGCTACTACCTGGTATGTTTATGTGCTAGCATGATATGTTATATGTGATAGTGGTAGTAGGAAGGGACTAGTCCCCAAGTTCGGTTGTTAGGACCGAAGGGTAAGTCGGGCACCCCAAATATGTTTGATAGTATGTTTATGTTATGATATATGTGGTAGTAGTATTAGGGGTGAAATAGTCCCCAGAGTTCAGTTGTTAGGACTGAAGGGTAGGTCAGCACCCCAGAATGGCTTGACATGGGTAGGTCAGCACCCCAGAATGGTCGGAACAGGTAGGTCGGGCACCCCAGAATTGCCCGGTAGTATGTGTGCTATGTGATTGTATTGTATGTGTTATGATGGGGGAACTCACTAAGCTTCATGCTTACAGTTTTCAGTTTTGGTTTCAGGTACTTCGTTTTCAAAGGAAAGTAGTCGGCTTGATCGCAACACATCACATTATGGTTTTCCGGACATGAGATCTTTGGGATTTCACTCTGATATTGTTTTATGATAACATGTTTCGATTAATTGTACTTTGGTTTTGTCATGACAAGATATTATGGATGTTTTTTTATACTGTTACTTTCGTAATAACTTATTCAAAAATGAGTTTTTTGGCCTTAAATTTTGGGATGTTACACATTACAAGAGGAGCAATGCATATGAGTTTAAAAACTAATAGATTACAGTAAACGACAATAATTTGGTATTCTTACATTTATGGTAAGGATTTGGGATTGTGAAATGAGCATCATTGGAATCATGTTTAATTGATCTATTTCACAAAGTACAGATCATGGACAAACATAGTGTGCATACTTTGAGTATGGCATAACTATTGTTTAGAAAACATAGTGTGCATGCTTGGATCATGGGACAACTATCGTTTTAATTCAAGTATTAAGATGATTACTTGAAACATTATGCAATGAATAATGTGTAATCCAGATGGTGATTAAATAAAAAGTGTTTTATTTATATTCATAAGTTCTGAGAACATATTGGATTCGATTACTCTTGTGTTTCACTTTTCATGTTTTGAATTCCCGAATAACTAAGTTATTCAAACCATCCACAAACGATCATACTATGGAACTAGGTATTGAGGCAAGACTGTCATAAATGGGTCTGTAGTTTGTACGGGACAAAGTGGCTGCAGTGCTCATGAGTGCTCCTGGAATGAGATTCGAGTATTGGGTTCAACCCATGCTTATTTGAATCACTTCATGGATTTTATCATGAGTGATCATCATACGATAATATCTTATATTCTTCAAATGGAGATATGTGAGTTGTAGTTACGAGTTGGTTGCACATTGACATATTTAAATGCAAACAGTAACTTGGTTGTTATAAAACATATCGTTTTGTGTGATTTGATGAGTACGTACAAGCAAAAATTTGGGTCAAAGTTTATCCATTCGTTTTACCCTTGGAAGGATAAAAGCGATATATGTGGGGCCCTCGATGATTTAGTGATGACACCCCTAAGTTCATGGTCAAGCCAGGACTGATTTGATTTGCTCAATTAGTTAGTCTTCATAAATCAGAAATCAGAAAACAAAAAATGCACAGAGAGAATGATTATCATCCATGTCTCAGTCCATATAATATATAGAAAGGAGGAATATATGATCTCTTATCTAATAGACACGTCGTTTGACTATGTTAGAGTTCGACAGCGGCTTTAAGAGCTACGATTGCTGGTCGGGATCTTGGATTCATACTTGAATAATAGTTTTAGACTTATCCAAGTGAGAGACTGTTGGATTAGATGTCTAAGCCCATAACTATTATTGGTATGTACTCGGCCCGAGAGTAGCATGGTCCATTTGGGTTGCATGACATCGGAACAATTGGATAGACAAGCGAGAAAAGGTTATTTATGATTTATATTAATATATTATAAGTTTTAATATATTAATATGAAATCATATTATTTAATTAGTATTGATCAAGAATTAATTTGGAATTAATTTTGTGATCACAAGAGACTAATTAAATATATGGGGATTCATTATGTAAATCATTCATTCTTATATATGTGGGCTTGTGATCCATTGTCCTTCATGTTGGGCTTAACCCATGTGGTAATCCATGGATACTCCATGGAGGTTAAAACCCATGGATAATGAAGGAAATGGAAAGGCATGCACATTAGGGTTTACATGGTGTAACCCTAATGAGCCGCACTATATAAAGGATCCCAAGGTTCATGAAATGGCACTAGTAGATACACAAAGAGAAGGAAAGGGCCGATTTCTTAGGGAGAAACAAAGTAACCTTCTTCTTAAGTTATTCCATTTGTTGATGGTCTTGTGTGATTCCATTTGAGACTTCCACAATATTGGGGCTAGCTCTTAAAGGTTCAAGACTTCAAGCTCCATCAAAAGGTATGTCATCTAACTAGACTTTTGTAGTATAGTTGCTCCATAATATGCTAGTTAGGATGATGCTTTGGAATGTTGTATATTTCCATGTATAATAGTGAAAACATAGATCCAAGGCACATAGGGTTGCATGCACACCATAAGAGTGTTTGAATGCTAAAAACCCATAAATTTGTTCTTCCTCTGGGGTGACCCTAGCAAACCTTCCAGATCTCCTTGAAGACATGATACCTACAAGCGATATGTCGTCTAATTTAGTCCTTTAATTACCTCTCGTTTGTTCCATCTAAGCTCAAGTGTTTATGCCAACACCTAATATGCTTAAACAATGCTCTGATACCAACTTGTAACACCACAATTTTCATATATAGATTATATAACAAATAATCATTCCAACATCTCCCAAGATCAATTAAGAACTTACTTATAGACTAAACTACAGCGGAAGCAAAATAAAATAAAATACAAATATAGTCTTCAACCGAAGAGCTTCGGGTGTTATGTATTTGCGAAGCTCCTTTGTCGTCTTGTTGATCGATCCTTCTCCCTAGCCTTCTTACTGCCACTTTTTAAATAGTTTCCTGGGTTGTGCACATTTAAAGTTTCTAAAATAGTAAGCCTAGGGCCTAGTAAGTTCCTGTTACACATACATGTCCACCACTTAAAAAACAAATTGTAATTATGTAATTACATTAACTACCACATTCATAACTATATTAACTACCACGAGATGTATTGGAGACTCCATTGATCCCTAATGAGGGTCGTGGACATGGCTAAGGAAGAGGAGGAGGCAAGGGTAGAGGAAGAGGACGAGGAGCTATAACAGCACTGATAGTTGCACAGTTTGGCCAGGGTAGCTCCGGCTCCCACCGCAGTTGAGGCCAAGGTCGAGGTAGCGGAAGGGGTTGTGCGACAAACATCATTACTAAAGAAGAGTTAGTTGATGAGATTGCTTGGGGATACACGCTACCTTGCCAGATGTAGTTGGTCAGGCACGAGATGCAATAATGAGTGAGTACTAGGGTAACTTGGGCGAAGGTGAAGTAAACTAAGAGTATAGTACACCAAATACAAATCCCGACCCAAGCATTGCGTAACCATCAAGGCACATTGACAACCATGATCGTAGAGTTTGTAGTTACAAGACGTTCATGAAAGTTGGGGCTAGTGCAGTATGTGTATGCGAATACAAGAAGGGAACTCGTGAGAGTTGCTCTGGGAGTGCGAATGGGTCCCTCAGTCGTTCCGAAATGTATAAAGTGGGTTTTGGATCGGGAATCCGGTGATTCGTGGTTTCCTAACCCTTATGGGTCGAGTGATCGTTGAGATTTGGAGCAGAATTGCATCGTGGGTAATTCTCGGTTACAGGGAGTAGTGGGCAGTACAGAGATCGTGCTTCAGTCGACAGAGCAGATTCAGCAGGTTAAACAGAGGTTATTGATAGCCTAGAGCTGACAGAAAAGTTATGCAGACAGACGCCGGTACGGGTTTGAGATTCAGGTCGGCGACTTCGTACTCCAGAAGGTCCCTCCTGGAAAAGGGGTGATTCGATCCAGGAAGAGGGGCAAGTTGGGACCCCGGTATGTTGGGCCTTTTCGTGAAATTGTGAGGGTAGGATGGGTGGCCTACCGTTTGGAGTTGCCATCGGAATTGAGATGGATCCACGACACTTTTCATGTGTCGTAGTTGAAGAAGTGTATAGTCGATGAGTCAGCAGTGGTTCCACTAGAGAACATTTAGGTGGATGCGAGCCTGAGTTATGCTGGGAGACCAATGGCCATCAGGAATCGGAAGATCAAGGTTCTGAGGAACAAGGAGGTACCTCTGGTGTTGGTTCAGTGGCAACCCTGGAAAGGATCGAAAATGACTTGGGAGTCGGAACGTGAGATGCGGGAGCAGCATCCGAAACTATTTTTCAGAGTAAGACTTCGAGGGCGAAGTCTGATTCTAGTGGGGGAGAATTGTAACAGCCCGGAATCTCAAGTATTGTTAAAATGATATTTTGGGGTGTTTTAAAGGGGGGACTCGGCGAGTTGGAGCCAGACTCGCCGAGTAGGATCGCAGACCTGGTCGCGGGTTCGCGACTGGACTCGACGAGTCAGATAGGGACTCGGCGACTCTGCGCTGTTTAGCGAAAACCCTAGCCGTTTAGGTTTGGGACGTATAAAGGGGGCTTATAGGTCGTCATTGTTCGTTTTGGCCTTCTGAGAAGAACTCTAAATCGATTGTGTGCATCTAGATCAAGATTAAAGGCCATTGGTGATGTTGAAGGAGTTGTTTTGCAAAGAAGAGAAGGGCTTGGCTAAAGGAACAACAAGGGGGTCACATTCTGAGGATTGGGGACACAGAGAACACATTATCCAGGTAAGAATTCGTGTATACTCAGCCATGGTGATGTATTTAGAGGATTAGGGTTTATGGAACCCTTTTATGGATAGATTGAATGTTACCCTTGTTCCCCAAACGATTGTAACCCTGTATTAGGACCCTTGGAGGTCCAGAATATCCCATGTCTGTGCATTTCGGGAATTGGTGAAGGTTTTGGATTGAAATCCTTATGCCTTAGGTCAAAATGTAAATTATAAGTCTTGGGGTGTATCATGAGCACCTAAATGAAGACCTTATGTAATGGACCAGTCGAGGAAGGCCAGACCTATGAATGGTCGGAGCAGTTATGACCTTAGGAAGCAGTTTGCACGGCTGCATGGCATGGACTCGCCGAGTCAGATGAGCAGACTCGGCGAGTAGCTTGAAGAATAACTGGGACTCGTCGAGTTGTTCCTCATACTCGGCGAGTGGAGTCGGGGTGGCCCCGCGATTCTTCCAAGAGTAACTCGTCGGGTCTAGGAGGATACTCGACGAGTAGAAGGGAAACCTTAGAGGATTGGAGGACGACTAGACTCGCCGAGTCGCCAGAGTACTCGCCGAGTCCGGTCGAGTTGACCATGGACCGTTAGCCAGAGTTGACCCATGTGTGATTTCTTAGGGTCAGTTAACGTGGAAGATAAAAGTATTAATAAGAGATATATGATGTTATAGGGAACTTGTAGCTCGGCGGATCAAGTACGAGGGATTTCAGGAGTTGCTAACTTTCAGTATCCGCGAGGTGAGTCTTCTCACTATACTGTACCCGGAAGGGTTTGGCTGTGTGACCGGAAGGTCGGATATGATATGTGTTATAAGTGCTATAAATGGAAAGGTAATTGCTATGCGTGTTATGTATGTTATGTGGGTCGGAAGGCAGTATGTTATGTGACCGAAAGGTCGGATATGATATATGATATATGTGCTATATGTGTTAGGATAAATGTATTATGTGTTGTGTATGTTTATGGGTCGGAAGGCAATATGTTATGGGTCGGAAGGCAATATGTTATGGGCCGGAAGGCAATATGTTATGGGCCGGAAGGCAATATGTTATGGGTCGGAAGGCGAATATGTTATGGGCCGGAAGGCATTTATCTCATGGGCCGGAAGGCGTTGTGTTGTGGATCGGAAGGTCAGGGCCTAGAAAAGGCGTATATGCGTAAGTTGTATATTGGGGAACTCACTAAGCTTCGTGCTTACAGTGTTTTGTGTTATGTTGTTTTCAGGTTCTTTCAGTAACACGGGATGACACCGGCTCGATTGTACACACCAGAGAAAGAGTTATGTTTTGGAGGATCCTGGTTTTCTATTCAAGTGAAAATGAACTATGTTTTGTAATTCAATTATGAATGAGATTTTAAACAAGTGTTCTAATAAAATGATTATTTTAAATGAAAAATTTTGCCTTGAAATTTACGGTGTTACATGTGGAAAGGCGGGACATATCGCTCCAGATTGTAAAACAGAGAAAGTATCTTATGGGTGTGGGTCCCGAGATCACATCAGGTCAATCTATCCCCAGAATAAGGGTGACAATAGCCAACACATGGTGGTAGAGAAAAGGAATAGGTCGGGAGATGAAAAGGCAGAAACAAGAAGACCAAAAGGCATGGCTTTCCTTATGACAACTCAGGAAGCTCATGATACACAGATACAGTGACAAATATCTTCTTAGTAAGCTATATGCATATGTGGGTGCTATTTGATTCAAGTTCAAACATTTTTTTTCTTTATTTTTTGTAAGTTCCTAAATGTGAATGCAAAAGCTTTTAGAAATAAAGATTGATGATGATCATTATGTAATCATAAGAACACAATTTGATGTTTGCTTGATTTAAATATATGGTCGTTTAGCTCCATTAATACTAACACCAATAAGGATGAAAGAATTTATTTAGTAGTTGGCGGATCTGTTTGATAAGATTTTTATTCGACATAGTACATCACCAAGGGGTGCACTAGTAGTGTTATTCATGAAAAAAAAAAGGGGGGGGGGGGGGGACGATATAGATGCGCATGGATTACCAAGAGTCAAAGAAGGTGTAAGATCGTTCCTAATCATGGAAGGTTAACGTTGTCACTTATGCTCTAAATCATAAGTTAAGGAAGGAATCAAGTGAGATTCAAAATGATGGTAATTGATGTAACTGTTAGTTTACTGGGTGGACCGAAGATGAGTTAGAAAGAATCCAGAGTAGAGGATAAGTGGAAATTTTTTTAGATTCGTTTAACTGGTGTAAGATGACACATTTAATAAGGACATGGGTGTATGATTGTCAGGAACATAATGGGTGTGTTTTAACCGACGAAGATAGGATTTGAGATGTTACTCATTTCCTTGGATACTTAAATGCTTGAGCACAACAGACAAGTTGTGCCAAGTGTAAGGGAAGTAAGCCATTGGTTCTTTCTATAGATATCTAAAATGTTCCTTTAAATTGTGTCATTGGGTGAAATATACTTGATGAAAATTTGGTTAAGTTGTATGGTATGAAGTGTACCACTATGTTGGTATGATTTAAGAGAGAAACGAATGGTTGGACTCGAGTTTGTCCAACAAACTACCAGTAAAAATTAGTAAATTACGGATAACTGGAGGATGCACTGGAACAACCAAAAGGTTATGTGGTTAAATGTAGGAAGTCAATAGTGTTTCAGGTAGAGAAAAAGTCATATTGAATGGATTCTCATGGAAAGGCATGGTGTGGTGTTGTAAAGGTAGGTTGAGTCTCCAGCCTATTGGAACTTCTTAAGGATCGAGTCGGGGGTGGCTTATTGATTGGAGATACCAAATGATCGAATGCAACATTAGAAAGCGAACGCGATTTGAAGATCAAATAGCCATATTGGTTTACTGAATTTAAATTCTGAGGATGGAATTTTTCGAAGGGTGGAAGTTTGTGAAAGCTCAAATTAAAATAAATATATAAATATATGGTATAAATATATTATTATAATTATGATTAAGGAATTAATTAGGAGTAAATAGGGAAGTTATGGAATTTTAATTCCAAAACCCATCACTTCATCAGAGTCATAAATTTGAATTTTTGGGTTGACTATAAAGGTTACAAACTTGGACATTATAAAAGGCATGAGAAATAAAGTGGAATGCCCACAAAAATTGTGAAGAAAGGTGGAGAAACAAGGGAGAATTGGTTGAAGGAATTTGTGAAGTTATTTTTTGTAGTTTGAACAATTAAGGTATGTCCCTCCGATTTAAGATAGAATTTGTTATTTGCGTAAGATTACATTCATGTTCTACATGTTTTGGTTCAACAAAATTGTGTCTGTCTTGGCTAAAAAAAATAAACAAATTTAGTGAAAGTTGAGTTGATAAATTTTGTTATAAAATGATCGAGAATTATGTTGTTGATTCTAATTATGTTACAAATAATGGAAATAAAGAATTAACTGTTAAATGGAAGTATTCCAAGAAAAAAAAACTTGATCTTTCAAAAAAATGACACAATGTAATGAGGATTTTTGGGTGAAGAATAAAGAAAATCGGATCTTTTGGGACAGGCTTACAGTGGGTTTGTAAAGCCTTGAACGTTTTTGTTTAGAGTGAAAAATGAAAATTTATAATGAATACTTGTAAATTCACATGTTAGCTTTACTGTGACTTTTTTCTTTTTAACTGATATCATGGTTATAGATTCTACCCTATACTTTTATTGTCTTGTTGAGTTCTCTTTTGTTAAAAAGTTAATAAATATTTTCACATTTAGTCATTACAAGACCAAACGCTTTTGTTTTTTTTTTTCTCTATTGAAAATCAAATATATACAAAGTTGAGTTTTAGTAAACTACTAGCTATTATTATTGTTATTAAAACCAACTTTTTGTGTAAGTTAAGTGCATCTAAATATTTTTCCAAGTCTCAAGAAATATGGTTTTAGTCCTTGAAATTTTTATAAATCAATATTTTACCTACCTAAAGGTAGTGTCACATTTTTGGTGAGTATTAGTTTAAAAATGGAATTTGCATTAAGGTAAAGTAATAGAATCAAATATTAAATATACACGTTAATGTTGCAAAATTTTGACAAATATTTTACGGCTTGATATTTTTAAATATATTGATATATCAAACATAGATATATAATTTCTACTAAACTATTTATGAATGTGGTAGTTAATGTAATTACATAATTACAATTTGTTGGGCGAAGGAGACACTTGTATAGTTGAACCAAAACAAACTCATAAGATTTATTCTAGGAACGATTGCCTTAGAAAATTTGTTCATAATGTAGGGCGGAGATTAGCAATAAAGCTTCGGTTATGACTTATCGGTTCTAAGGTGAGTTTTTTTTTCCGTGTTCTGCAGTTGTTCGCACGTAAGTGTTTATCATGTGTTTATTATGTAGTTTTTATTTATTTATTGACAGTATGTTTTATGTTAAATATGGTTGTGTGCAAATGTTATTTTGGAATTGTTGTCTACTGTGTGTGTGTGTGTGTTTTTTTTAGGTGACATATTTAGTGGAACGGGTGAAGTGTTGAATCGTCGTTAGCATGACAGATGTGTGTGATCGGTGGGGATGAGAATTTAGATTTATACTCATTTTCTTCGATATTTAAAATACTTGGGTACAATGGATGATGAGTTGTCTCAAGGAGAAGGGAAATGAACCTTTCGTTTTTTTCTCTACATAATTAATCGTTCCCCTAAATTATGTCATCGGGTGATATATTTGTTGTATGATTTATTCAAGATAGATGATAAAACTATTTGTTTTTTTTAAGTGATGGACATGTATGTGCAACACGAACTCACTAAGATCTAAGGCTTACCCTTTTAGAAACTGTAAATGTGCGCAACCTATGAAACTGTTTTAAAGTGACAGTAAAAAGGCTAAGGAGAAGGATTGATCAACAAGACGACAAAGGAGTTCCGCAAAGACGTAACACCCGAAGCTCTTCGGTTGAAGACTATATTTTATTTTATTTTATTTTGCTTCTGTTGTGGTTTAGTCTATAAGTAAGTTCTTAATTAATCTTACGAGATGTTGGAACGATAATTTATTATATAATCTATACGAAGCTTTATTGTTAATATGCACCCTACATTACGAACAAATTTTCTAAGGTAATTTCTAACGTCTTTTCATACTATATTATTAAAATAATATAATGGGGGTAAATGCGGGTTATAATTGATCCCACATCGGTTTGGAAGGAAAATGAAACATTTCCTTAAAAGGGGGTGTGAATACTTTTCTTGACACTACGAGTTTTAAAGCCGTGAGGACAACAGATCTCATAAGAGCTCTGCAGTTAAGCGTGCCCGTGCGAGAGTAATCAAGGGATGTATGACCCCAGGAAAGTTTTCGCACCGGAAGCCTAAAACGGACAATATTATAATACGTGCTAGTAAGGGTAGTACGATCACACAAATCGTCATGAATCAATTAGAAGTGCCAATCGACGATGTAGGCTTTATTTTTCTTTTTTCATATATATTCATAGATCTATTAATTCTATACCTCTTTTGTATGTATTTAAAGAAATGCACCAACTCCCATCAACGTTACAAATATGACAATGATATGTATGACTTTTATACGATCTTTTTAGAAGGATTAAAAAAATGGAATCAGTATGTGTATATTAACATGGACAGCAAATAAATATGATAAATACTAGTTACTAAATAAGAAAATAGAAATGTTGACTTATTTATTTATTGTTATGTTATCAATACCAACTATGTTTTCGTTTCTTGCTAACTACGGAGTACATAAGAAAATTGCAACCTTATCCATAAATAAATATGGTTCATTATTAGTTATCATTTCAAGCTTTTTATAGGTCCAGGGACCAACCTTTGCCAACCTTACGTTGATTGGTTATTGCAACTAAGGTTGTTGTCAAAATAATATTCCGAGGAATTAAATATCCTTTTACCTTTTATTTTTATTTATCTTTGCATCATATCAAATATTACATTTAAAATATTTAATAAAATTGATAATATTTTAATTTATTTATTATTATTTAATATGGATAGAAGAATAGTAAAAATAATAAGATAGCTCATATTTTTTTTTCAAAGTTTGCATTATTACTTTATGGAAGAATGAATAGTATATACTCCCCGAATAAAGACAATAGATACTGCAAATGTCAAACTATTCTTTTTCTAAAACATATATCTATAGTTTTTGTTTGAATTCTATAAAAATAGATCAAAATAAGATCTTACTGACATATAAGCTTAAAATATTATTACATGATCACAAAAGCGGACCACAGACACTAGTCTTGAAGGAGCTGGTAAAACTTAAAAACAAAATCATTTATAAAGTTTAAATGTTTAATTTGATGTAGACTTAATATAACATATAAATAATCTAGACATGAAAATTAATATCAAATATCAATAACTGGTTCGCCTAAATGTAAAAAATGGTTTGGAGTTGGAACTCTTAATGTTTTTATACATAATATATAATATATAAGATCTTTGTTCTTAAACAAAAAATATAACTATGAAATAACTTGAGTTTGTTAAATTATATCTATTTTCTTTTAATTTTTGTTAATCTAAATTCAAATATTTTATATTTAGTTACATATATGTTGTGAAAGTAATGATCGATTATATACAAAGTACTAGTTTTTGAGACTTTTATATATATATATATATATATATATATATATATATATATATATATATATATATATATATATATATATATATATATATATATATATGAACGTCTAAACATTTAAAAAGTTTGAAATTGTAACAAAAATACTAAAAATATTAAATTATTGAAATTGAAATGCTTATTTCTCTTTTAAATTTAAATAAATAAACAAAAAAATAACTGACATTCATTTTAGAAATTGAAAGTACAAAGAAAATTGTATTAATTAAATTGGTTTCTATTTATTATTACATTATAAATATATACAAAAACCAAAGTCTAACATGTGAGGGGCTTCTAGTTAGCTAAAAGTACAACCCCCAATGTATAATGTACATGTGTTTAATGCATGAAATTCAAGTTTAATCCTTTAATTTTGTATGATTCATCACTTGAAACCCTTATTTTGCATTATCTATCATTTGCAACCCTTCTATTTTGTAAAATAATATTTACATCCTTTTACTTAATAAAATATTACTTTCCCCCATCCACCTTCAACTTTATAAAATGTTATTTTCACTCATTTGTTTTTTGAACTTTCGTACTTATCTCATAGTATATATATAAATATGATTTTCCCTCATTTGCTTTGTAGAATGTATTATCCGTCCATTTATTATAATTATTTTGGCCCTCTCAACAGAGAAAATCTATGCAACTTGTAGCGCCCCGTTCCTAGTACGTAATTAATCTACTTTTATATCATCTGTATTGAGTGAGTCGACGAGTGGCAGCCATAACTCGTCGAGTAGATGTGAGGTTGGGACGCGGGTTTAAGCAATCTACTCGCCGAGTCCGCGCTTGTACTCGAGGAGTAGGTCGGCCTGGATGAAACCCTAATTAAAGGTTTTGCACCCTATTTAAACAAACTTATGAGCTTCATGTCCAGCCTCCATCACCTCCAAAGCATTTCTTTTGAAACCCTAATTACCTTTTTGGCAAACTTGAGCTTTCTTAGTGACTTGGAGGGTTTTTGGTGTATTGTGGAACACCCAAAAAATTTCAAACAATTTTTACATTTTCCAAAAACATACTTTCATTCATAAATATCATAAAAATGTCATTGTATCATATAACAACCATAAAACACAATCCCAAGATCATAATGCATAAAAACTCCTCGTGTGTGTACTGATCAGGCCGGCGCCTTCCCGCGATCCTCACTGGTACCTGAAACACATACACAACATTGTAAGCATTAATGCTTAGTGAGTTCCCCAAAATACCACATATAACCTATATTAGCCACTCGAGGCTATAACTCTGTAGACTCTCTAGTCCTAACTTTGTGACCCTCTGGTCCTAACTCTATGAACCTTCCGGTTTTAACTCTGTAAACTCTGAAACATACATAGCACAAATCACATAGAAATCATGTAATGTATCACATCAAATAAATAACATACAAAATACTCTGTCACATATCTCTAAGTACCACTCTAGGTAAAGTAGAGTGAGAAGACTCATATCGGGTAACTTGGCAATCTCGAAATCTGTAAAATCTGATCTAGCCTCCGCCTAATCATATGAAATAAACACTCTAAATCAATATATCTCTCAAGGCTAGATTATTCCCTCTCTTAGTACTCTTAGAATGGTAAACAACCATTTTACCCCTCTCATGGCTCCAAGACCCTAAAGTTGACCAAACCCTAAAAGTCAACAAAAGTCAACTCTCTAGGTTACGTTGCGCGTACCAAACGTGTACGTTGGGCGTACCCGGTGTTTCCACAAAAACGGGGTGCGCGACCCCTTACGACACGCGTATTGGGATTACGCCCCATGTAACTCCCAGTTTCAGACTCTAAGATTTTGGGGTATTAAACAGTTAAGACCCGTGTCCAACTTCTAGATCTGACCACCTCTAAGCCTCTTAATCCATAAAGTTGGTGACTTTAAGCCTTTGCATGGCTGGACAAGTCATTATTACCCATAATATCAACAACCAAGATGGAAACTTTATGGATCTATAACTCAAATACAAGTGAAATGGGACAGATCTAGGTCTATGGAGCACATTACATTCATAAAGTCTCCACTTTTGGGACTTTTAACCCTAGAAATGATCCATGTAACATCAAACCAAATAAGGAAGAAAGTTTTGAACTTTATAACTCTAAATGAAGCTCCTTTCTCTGAAGATCTCAGATTCAACCTTGCACTTCAAGTCCTGACCTCCTCAAGCTCTTCTCCTTCTTCTTCACTAACACACCAACACACTTTTAGCTCCAAAACACACACACTCAGCTATGGACGATGGAATGCTCTCTCTTAGGGTTTCACTCTCTGATATGGAGGCTGAGAAATGAGCATTAGCATCCTTTAAATAGTGCACAAGCCAAGCATTTAGGGTTCGCATCTAGACCCATTATGCCGAACATAAACCTGTGTACGCCCAGCGTACCCAAGCGAATCCGCCTCCAAATTAAGCACATGAGTACGCGCAGCGTACGCCCCAGTATGCCCATCGTACTCATTTGCTCCAAGATTTCTCTCAAGGGACTACTCTTGGCAACTTGACAAAATGGAAGGTTTTAATAGTTTTACCTGGATTTCGGGATGTTACAATTCTCCTCCACTGGAACCAAACTTTGCCCTCGAAGTCTCATGCTGAAAACAATTTCGGATGTTGCTCCCGCATCTCTGACTCCGTCTCCCAAGTCAACTCAGACCCCTTCCGGTGCTCCATGGATCGCGATCGGTCTCTCAACATAATTCAACCCTGTGTCCACCTGGATATCCTCTAATGACACTACCGCCAACTCGTCGGCTATACACTTCCTCAGTTGAGACACGTGGAAGGTATCATGAATCTAGCCAAACTCCGCAGGTAGCTCCAATTGATATGTTACCTTGCCCACCCCCGCGATCACACTGAACAACCCAATGTACCGGGGCCCCAACGTTCCGCTTTTCCTTAATCGGATCACTCCTTTCCAAGGAGACACTTTTAGGAGTACAAAATCTCCAACCTGAAATTCGAGCTCGGATCGTTTCCTATCAGCGTAACTCTTCTGGCGACTCTGAGCTGTCAACAACCTCTACCTGACCTGCTGTATGTACTCTGTCATCTGGAGTACCAACTCAGTGCTACCAAACACTCGTTGCCCGACCTCTGTCCAGCAGATGGGAGTCCGACCCCTCCGCCCATATAATAACTCAAACGAAGGCATACTGATACTCGAATGGTGGCTGTTGTTATAAGAAAACTCAACCAAAGGAAGATACGTGTCCCAACTCCCTCCGAAGTCCAACACACATGCCCGAAGCATATCTTCGAGCGTCTGAATCATCTGCTCACTCTGTTCGTCCGTCTGTGGGTGGTAAGCGGTACTGAAATGCAGCCTAGTACCCAACTCCTCATGGAACTTCTTCTAGAACCTAGCAGTGAAACACACATCTCGATCTGACACAATCGAGATCGGTACACCATGCCACGATACCACCTCCCTCACATACACCTTTGCCAGCCTCTTTGTGTAAGAACTCACATCGATAGCAAGAAAATAAGTGATCTTTATCATCCGGTCGACGATCACCCAGATTGCATCGATGCCTCTCACAGTCCGCGACAATTTGGTGATAAAATCCTTGGAAATCTGTTCCCACTTCCACTGGGGAACCTCAAGTGGTTGCAACTTGCCATGCGGACACTAGTGCTCGACCTTAACCGTGCAACAGGTCAAGCACCTCTCTACAAACCACGCCACGTCCCTCTTCATACAGGGCCACCAATAGTCTCTTTTCAGGTCCAAATACATCTTAGTGGCCCCAAGATGGATCGAAAACCTCGACCTGTGTGCCTCCTCCATCAAGGTGGCATGTGCCCCACCCTCAAATGGCACCCAAATCCGTCCCTGGAAGGTCATAAGCCCCCGACTATTAGTAATGAACTCATATATCTTCCCGATCACCCGCCCTCGCTTGCGGTTCTCCGGTCTCATGGCCTCCACCTAGGCCTCCCCAATGGCGTCCAACACCGGGGTCATCACTATCAATCTCAAACAAACATCTCGCAATGGGGCACCCTCTGCACTATGACTCAAGGCGTTGGCTACCACGTTAGCCTTGCCCGGGTGGTACAGGATCTCACACTCATAATCATTTACCACGTCCAACCATCTCCACTGGCGCATATTCAGATTGGGCTGATCCATCAAATACTTCAGGCTCTTGTGGTCCGTGTATATAGTACATCGAACTCTAGACAGATAGTGATGCCAGATCTTGAGGGCGAACACTATTGCCCCCAACTCTAGATCGTTGGTGGGATACCTCGTGTCGTGATTCTTTAGCTGCCTCGATGCATATGCTATCACATGTCCCCTTTGCATAAGCACCGCACCTAGTCCTGATATCGACGCGTCACAATATACCACAAAGTCCTCCATTCCCTCCGGAAGGGGCAACACTAGGGCTTCGCACAACTTCTGGAGAAGTGTCTTAAACGAGGTCTGTTGCTCTGGACCCCAATTGAAGGCGACGCCCTTCCGGGTCAACTTGGTGAGAGGAATCGCAATCTTAGAGAAATCTTTGATAAATCTTCGATAATAGAAAGCCAGCCCCAGAAAATTCCTGATCTCCGAGGGGGATCTCGGCACCTCCCAACTCATCACCGCCTCAATCTTGGCCGAATCGACCAATATCCCGTTCTGGTTGACGAGGTGTCATAGAAACTGATCCTCTCATAACCAGAAATCGCACTTGGAGAATTTGGCGTAAAGCCTCTCCGATCTCAGAACTCCGAGGATTTCCCTCAAATCCTCCTCACGCTGCTCTCTAGATCTCGAATACACCAATATATCATCAACGAACACGATCACTGAACGATCCAACATCGTCCTGCACAACCTACTCATGAGGTCCATGAATGTCGTCGGTGCATTGGTAAGCCCGGAAGGCATCACCACGAACTCGTAATGCCCATAACGATTCATGAATGTTGTCTTCTGGATATCCTCATCACTCATCCTCATCTGATGATATCCAGACCTCAAATTAATCTTGGAGAACCAAGACGCTCCCTGCAACTGATCAAACAAATTGTCGATCCTCTGTAAGGGGTAACGGTTCTTGACCGTCATCTTGTTCAACTCCCGGTTATCAATGCACATCCGGTGTGAACCATCCTTTTTCTTGACAAAAAGGATCGGCGCTCCCCACGGCGAGCTACTCGGCCGTAGATCTAGAGTACACATCCGTGGCATACACTGCTCTCTCGTTAGCTATGGAAACTCGCAAAGGTCGACTCAACGCCTCTCGATGGATGTTGATGTGCTGACTAAAGGCTAACGATACAAAAGACCGACTCGCACCCGAGTCAAATAACACCAAGTCAGGCACAGAACACACAAGGAAAGTACCTATGCATAACTAAATATAAACACCATATTATAAACATCATAGAAATACAAGAAATAATACATACCAGCCACAACATCGGGCGCCACGTGGACCTCCTCCGCGGTCAACTGAAAAGCTCTCCCTCATGCCTTCGGTGCCTCGACTTTCACCGACCAGCTCTCTGTATCTCGTACAACAGCAGGGGCAGATCCCTGCAGCTGTGGACACTCGGCCTTCCGGTGTCTAGTCTGGTTGCAGTGAAAAAAGACTGCAAACCCTTGGGGCAATCCTTAGCCATATGCCCCTCCTTGCCACACTTGTAGCAAGACCCTGCTCTACACACTCCCTCATGACCCTTGCCACACTTTACACAAGTACGGACCTTTTGCTTCCCTGATCTCGAATTGGAGGGCTTGGACCGCTTGGCTGTTGGCTGGGACTGAGCCGGTCGCCGATCCCTCCCCTGAGACTCCATCTCCTCCCTAACCTGAGTCTCCAGCTCTATTTCCCTCTTCCGAGCATTTTCCTGAAGCTTGGAAAATGTTCGATATGACGAGTTCTCCACGAACTCTCGTATGTCCCTCCTCAGAATACTCAAATACCGACTCATATGAGCCTGCTCGGTAGACACGTGCTCAGGGCAGAACATCGCCCTCTCAATGAACATCCTGGCGATCACTGTAACAGACTTAGTACCATGCTTAAGGGTCAGAAACTCCTCGGCCACACTCTCCCTCTCCACCAGGGGAATGTACTCATCACGAAACATAATGGTAAACCTCTCCCAGTCACCGCGACAAGCTCAACAGACAAAAAGTGCGCAGTCACAAACTTCCACTAGTCCTTCGCTCCCAAGCGAAGCTCGTTCAGCGCGAACCAGACCCTCAGATGCTCTAGACATGAAAACGTATAGAAGTATCCCTCAATATTAGAATCCTATCTAATAACAGCAATCAGATCCTGCGTCCCATGAAACTCTGGTGGCTTCATTTTGTTGAACTCCCGGAACAGCAACGAATCACCACCTTGAGGTCTGGCAGCAGCAACAGTTGCGATAGCTGCAGCGGCTGCAGCCTTAATTACTGTTGCATATCTCTCATCGAAAGTCTCCATTAGAGTTGTCTTGATAGACCCAAACATCTTTGGAATCTCTACATGAATAGCCGAAGCCACCTCCTCATGAATCATCTGGCGGAGCTCCTCATCGCTCACTCTGCTGGTCCCCGGTATGTGACGTGTCCCATCCATTATGTCTCTGAAATATAACATAAAACATATCAGAGACTCGCTCGAACATACACACACTCATTAACTTGACCCTACTCATTCCCTGGTACCCCAATGATTCTTACTTGGGCTGTGCACTGCTTCGGTGTCTTCAGTAGTACGTGCCCAATACTACCATCCACACCGCATCATTATTCATCCCAAGTCCTCCTCCTAGGATCCCAAGTCCCAAGTACTCTACTCTCTCTATACACAGTCTACCCTCTTGTAGATCTCTTATAAGCTCCTCGCTGCCATCTATTCACTCTCAAGCATCGCCTAGCAGCAAAATCCCTAGGCTAAGGCATCACAAAATCAGACCACTCTAGCCCTAATAAGAATACCTAGCCTACTCTAGCATGCATATCATAACATATCGCATAACTCATAATGTAAGGGTATTTTGGGAAATCTTCGTTCGGGGGCTGATCGTACACATTGCTCTGTGCTGCTCTTTCAAAAACGTTTTATTCTTGAGAAATTTTAGTGAATTTTATTTTGAAAATCTCTCAAATCCATAGTTTGAGTTCAGATACGCCCGAAGGTGAACCCGAATCCCTCAAACCGAGGCTCTGATACCAACTTGTAACACCCAAAAATTTTCAAACAATTTTTACATTTTCCAAAAACATACTTTCATTCATAAATATCATAAAAATTCCATTGTATCATATAACAACCATAAAACACAATCCCAAGTTCATAATGAATAAAAACTCCTCGTGTGTGTACTGATCATCCCGGCGCCTTCCTGGGATCCTCACTGGTACCTGAAACACATAACACAACACTGTAAGCATAAATGCTTAGTTAGTTCCCAAAAATACCACATATAACATATATTAGCCACTCGAGGCTATAACTTGGTGGACCCTCTGGTCCAAACTTTGTGGACCCTCTGGTCCTAACTCTATGAACCTTCCGGTTCTAACCCTGTAAACTCTTAAACATATATAGCATAAATCACATAAAAATCATGAAGTGTATCACATCAAATAAATAACATACAAAATACTCTATCAGATATCTCTACGTACCACTCTAGGTAGAGTATAGTGAGAAGACTCACCTCGGGTAACTTGGCAATCTCGAAATCTGTAAAACCTCCGCCTAATCATATGAAAAGAAAACTCTAAATCAATATATCTCTCATTATTCCCTCTCTTAGTACTCTCAGAAGGGTAAAAGACCATTTTACCCCTATCATGGCTCCAAGACCCTATAGTTGACCGAACCCTAAAAATCAACAAAAGTCAACTCTCTGGGTTACGCTGCGCATACCAAACGTGTACGCTAGGCGTACCCAGTGTTTCCACAAAAACGGGGCGTGCGACCCCTTACGCCGGGCGTACTGGTATTACTCCTGTGTAACTCCTAGTTTCAAACTCTAAGCTTTTGGGGTCTTAAACAGTTAACACCCACGTCCAACTTATAGATCTGACCACCTCTAAGCCTCTTAATCCATCAAGTTGGTGACTTTAAGCCTTTGCATGGCTGCACAAGTCACTATTACCCATAATATTCCATTTCCCAACTCTAAGGAGCTCATAACTCAAGCATGACCTCATATCAACGACAAAGGTGGAAACTTTATGGATCTATATCTCAAATACTACTAAAATGGGATAGATCTAGGTCCATGGAGCACATTACATTCATAAAGCCTCCACCTTTGGGACATTTAACCCTAGAAATGGTCCATGCAACATCAAACAAAATAAGGAAGAAAGTTTTGAACTTTATAACTCTAAATGAAGTTCCTTTCTCTGAAGATCTCAGATCCAACCTTGCACTTCAAGTCCTGACCTCCTCAAGCTCTTCTTCTTCTTCTTCTTCACTAATGCACCAACACACTTTTAGCTCCAAAACACACACACTCAGCTATGGACGATGGAAAGCTCTCTCTTAGGGTTTCACTCACATATATGGAGGATGAGAAATGAGCATTAGCATCCTTTAAATAGTGCACAAGCCAAGGATTTAGGATTCATTGGGCGTCCCCAAGCGAATCCGCATCCAAATTAAGTGCATGAGTACGCGCAACGTACTCATTTGCTCCAAGATTTCTCTCAAGGGAATACTCTTGGCAACTTGACAAAATGGAAGGGTTTAATAGTTTTACCTGGATTGCGGGATATTACATATTGTGTATATAGTAGAAGAGTTGGAAGGAAGAAGGATCAAGGGAGACAGACTAGATCCAGGAGCAACATCGGTTTCTCTTCACTTTTAGCCGAGGAGTTACCGAAGCAATAGTCAGACAGTTCCCGATCAGCATTTCAGTAGATAGCCTTTAAGGTGAGTTTCCTTCCAGTAGCAAGGGGTCTACGGCCACAGTTCCGGCTTGTTTAGATAGCAGTAGTTCAGTATGTTTGATGTCTTTGTGATTCAGGCATGTCTATGTGTTATGTTTCCGGCTTCGGTCCAATGTAGTGGGCAAGGCCCAAGTCAGTTCCAGACTCTAGTCCAATACAGAGGGCGAGGCCTTAATTAGTTCTGGACTTTGTTCCGATGCAGTGGGCAAGGCCCAGTTTGTGCTTTATTTTTTATTGCATAGTGTGTGGTAGTTTTTGGGAGCTCACTAAGCATCGTGCTTACAATTTTCAGTTTTGGTTTCATGTACTTTAGCTAGCAAGGGGAAGGGATCGGGATGATGGCATGACACACACCACAGTTTTAGCATGGGAGTTGGACTCTGATATTTTGACACGTTCATGACATCAGATTTGATTTAATACATTTATTATGACATTTTAAGATACACGACTTATGGTTTTGTTATCTGATATTCAGATATTATAGTTTTAGTAACGTTTTCAAATGAAATTTTTGGCTTGTATTTTTGGGATGTTTCAAGTTGGTGTCAGAGCCTTGATTTGAGGGATTCGGGCACACTCTCGGGTGTGTCTGAACTCAAATTGAGGAAATGGTATAAGGTTTTCAAAATAAAAACATTTTCGAAAGAAACTTTTGAAAAAGAAACTTAAAAAGATAAGAGTTTTTGAAAAAGAAAAACAAGAGGTGTGGTGCATGCGATCAGCCTAGCTCAAGTAAGTACTCCCAAATTACCAATACAAGTTTATGTTATGATTATCAGTTTCAGTAGAACATCATGCTAGAATAGGACTAAGGATCTAGGAAGGATGCCTTATATGCCTGATATATGTGCTTCAGCTTGATGAGAATTGCATGCTAGTATCAAATAGATAGTAGTAGGATAGCCTATTTAGGTTATGATTGATAGTGTGAGCTTAGAATCGCATGCTAGTACAGATTCTTGTTTGAACAGAATTGCATGGGTTAGATTTCCCTTTTTGTCTGAATGCTACTTGCTTTGTGCTTTGTGGGACTCTGAGTGATAGGAGTTAGCTATTAGGTGAATACGTCACGTCACATGTGATTAGGATTGAATAATATCAGAGTGATGGATTTGGCCCTATTTCATAGCTCTCATTTGACTCTAACCGTTATAGGGACGAGTCGTTTACTCGAAGGACTATCTGAGCCTCATCACACGTGATGGTATTCAGGTAGTGGCTGATTGGAATTACAAAGATACCTTCAGTAGCTGAGGATAGGGTGCGGGTTGGAGGTTTCCTACGGCAAGCCTAGGATGAGAGTAGCAGAGATCAGTAGTAGTAGAAGGGACTTGGTGGAGTCAAGGCAATTCTTGAGGAAAGTACAGATAGATGTCGAAGGTAGTATGGGCCCATAATACTGAAAGAAGAGGTTCCGTACTCAAATCAAGGAGGGATGAAATAAGACCAGGGAAATCGTAGTAGATATGATCCCTCGAGATATAACTTTATTATGATGTTGTCGTTATATGTTTTCAGAATGATGGTTTTACGCCCTAGACCAGTAGTCGGCAGCTCCGGTTCCAGAAAGAGATCAGGTTCAGGCTCGAGCGTTAATCATTTAGATGAGCAGACTAGGGAGTTCATTTCCTTGGAGATTACACGCAGGATACTTGAGCAGACTCTTGTGATCTTCGGTTCGATCGAGGAGGGTATTTTGGAGCTTTTGGATGAGAGGATGAGTACATTCCGAGCTGAGGTGGTGGCCATGTTGGGGTCGCGCACGCTCACATTCAGGGAGTTCAGGGCTTGTGGAGCTCAAGACTATCAGGGGCCAAGACCCCATCACGAGTACCAGATAGTTAGATGATGTGGCCAACACCTTCCGCACTAGCAGATGTCCCGAGGGGGGCAACGTCCGACTTGCATCCTATCTTTTGAAGGGCAGGGCACGTGATTGGTGGGAGGAGGTTGGACATATCAGCGGGGATGATGCAACTCTTGATGCTATGACCTAGAAGGATTTCGTGACCAAGTTCATAGCCAAGTTTGCACCTGTTATTGAGGTGAAGCAGCTTGCTAGGTAGTTCCAGGATCTCTAGCAGACGACAGAGATAGTGGCGAAGATTACCACCAAGTTCAGGGAGAGGCTCTTCTCGTTCCTCAGTACACAGCAGACGAGGAGATAAAGAAGGCCTGATGCCATGATATGTTGAGAAGTCATATCAGACAATTTGTGAGCCGTTACAACTGTAAAACGTTAGATGACATGATTGTAAGGGCTCGTGAGAGGTAGATTGATTTTGAGATGGACAGGAAGAGGAAGCCAGAGGTGGTATCTAGCACAGGGAGTTCGGGCAAAAAGCCCAAGGTATTCGATCACAGACCTAGGGGACAACAGAGCCACATTCTGTGTGGAAAGTGTGGTAGGTTACACGATGGAGTGTGCAAGGCAGGGAGTTCTGGCTGCTATAAGTGCGGTTAAACTGGGCACATGAACAAGGATTGTACCGCTTCTACCACTGCAACTCCCACCTCAGCATCTGATCTGATTTTGTCACAACTAGAAATTTTGTGTCATATAAGCTATATACTCAAGTAAAGGTTGAATCAAAAATTTTAAAGCATGTTTGATGCCTATTATGTAACATCAAAATTTCAATCAAATACATCATACAAGTACTACACATAGTCGTCAAACAATTGGAAACCCTAGAAGTTCTTGTTAAATCCATTTTTGGACTAGAACTTCCTTATTGGACCTAAGTGGACCAATAAGCTTCCAATTTGACTATTATGGGCTTAGAACCCTTAAATGGGCTCTAATTGGACCCACATCTATTTATTTCAACATTTTGGGCCATATTGGGCCTAGAATGAAATGAATTAAAAGCTTTGATCCATGATTAACCTAATCTAGCTTAATAAAGCATAAAAATCATAATTTTATCTTATAAGGCCAATGATCACTCAAACTAACTCTAATATTGGGCTTAGGAGCAAAAAGCCCAAAAACCTTTCTTCCTTTCCAAATTCTCGACCCAAGGCCCAAACCCAAGGAAGGTGGAAGAGTTGACTTGCCATTGCCACCTCATTTTTATCTTTTGGACATCCATGCAACATATCACATATACCCATGCATACATCACCTCAAAGTCACTCTTCTTCTCCTCTCCCTCTCACTCTCGGCCGAACACAACACACACACACTCACAAAATCCATCCCATTCTCTCTAGATCACTCAAGACCAATCCTTCCTCCCCACTCCAAAAATCTCGAAAATTAGGAGCTTTCAAGAGGATCTTGCAAGTTAGTCATCATCTAAGGTAAGGTTTTGCTTGGATCTATGACTTGTATTCCTTGTTTTATCAAAATCCCTTCCTAATCCATGCAAAAATCGTGATCTTGCACTCTAGAAAACTCCATAAACTCGAAAACTTCATCAAGGAGTGCAAAGGCCAAAAATCACTTCATTTCTTCCATTCTTTCTTCAAAAACCGAATCAACACCCAAGGTGAGTTTCATACCCCCTTATTTTCGGTTTTTATAAGTTTTTGTGGGGGAGAATACAAGAAAAGGTGTAGATCCATCATTATGTGTATGTTGTGGTTGATTTCTATGCTTATATGTAGGTTTTGTATGATTTTGATGCTAGATCTAGTTATGAAATGCTAAAAACCGAGATATGTATTTCATTATAGCATAAAATATACTACTACATGCAAAGTATACTAAGAAAAATAGCCAAATGGCTTGACAACACTTAATTTGGGCTAAAAACTCATTTTTTTAACATAAAATGTTGAAAATACAAAGTTGAAGGGCCTAAAATGAAATATTTCGAAATCTGATGGGTGAGATGAGTCAAAACAGTTTACATAATGTATTTTCTGAAAATATACTATTTGGAGGGTTAAAAACATAAATTCCAAGCTTATTGGGCTAAATATGACATTTTCGGCCCAATGAGGCCCAATATGCAAAATTTTCTATTTTGGAGGACCAAAACTGCATTTTTCTGTAAAACAGTGGACTATAAGTGTTCCATGTACTTTTCAAAGGTTTAAAATGCTTTTCAAATTTAAAAAGGACCAAAGTTGCAAAAATTTTCCAAATTGGGCCAAAAATGTAAAAATTGCGAAAAAGAGGGGTTATAACCGAGAAAACTGCAATTTCAAGGACTTAAGCTGTTTTCTATGAAAAATATGCTGGAAAATACTTATTTAAATAATTTTTGGTGTTAAAATGTCAAGAAAATTGATTTAAGGACCAAACCGGAAAGTTTTTAAATAAAGGGGTGAAAAGGGTAAATTTTACAAATAAGGAGGGACTGAAAACAGAAAATTCTCAAGGCTAGTTCAATACATGCAATTTGACCAAATGATGGTACCACGCCTATCGGCGAAATACAATACATTACAATACCAAAAGTCGTTGTCAAACGAATTGGTTCGGTCTCGAACCAATAAAAATCTGAAACTACTAACACGACGACACTACGACATTACGACATTGCGATAACGATTGGGAAGTCACTATACATGCGAGTGTGCACAGACGTCTACGCACCATCTTTGGGCCCCAAAAGTGTAAAATCTTGTTTGTTGAGCCTAGCTAGCCCAATGACCTGATCTTAAGGCCCAAAGACCTCTCTCTTACGAAGTGTTGGGTTTTACCGATCCGACATAACGTAAAAGGACTTTCAATGGTAAACATGCTGCTGGTCCCCAAGGGTCCTTCAGTGCTGCTAGTAAAGTCTGTAACTCACGATTGCGGGTTGGGCTTTGGGCCCTTCGCAATTGCAATGGTCTTGAACGACGCGGGGAAATACCGAGGGTTTCGCACCTTCTCTTCTTCCCTCCGGTCGTGGGACTACACAAGTCCGGGAGGATTGAGTTGTGTGAAGAATTACGAGTGACGCCTAAGGGATCGCTTGTAAGGTTGTCGATTGGACGTTTTCATTAACGCACGTCACAACACTTCACCACCCACTGTATTCTCAATGCCTCCGGAGCTCAACGGTTTCCTCTAACGCAACGAAACAACGGTACACAAACTAAGTAAAGCAAAGTGATAGGAAAACGTCGGGTTTTCCTAGGGTTTTCAGCAAGTACAATTATGAATTACCGGTCGAATTTCACAACTCTTACGCTTACATCTATAGAATTCAAACAAGCATACTCTTGGATCATCACATATTTTTACACTATTCTATTTTTAGAAAATATCGGATTTTCTGATGGTTTTCAAACAATACATTGGATTTCAAACACTACTTATGAA
Source organism: Lactuca saligna (assembly GCF_052625555.1). NCBI lineage: Eukaryota > Viridiplantae > Streptophyta > Magnoliopsida > Asterales > Asteraceae > Lactuca > Lactuca saligna. The sequence continues at coordinate 212,779,734 of NC_136419.1, forward strand.
CTCACCAACATTTCATATGTTGACGTTTTCAAAATACTTGTATTCTCAGGTAACAGATAAGGTGAAGGATGATTTGTACTCTATGACGTTTTGCTGTGGTTTAAGTAGTATCAAACAGTCATTTTTTTTGAGAATGTAATGTTTTGAACAATGTAATGAATGTAACATTACCAGTTGTATCATTCCAAATGTTGGTGATGTATAATGTTATGTTTCATGTATATGCATTGTGATGGTATTCAATGAGTCACGATAGCCCTCGGACGTTTCCGCCGTCTGGTTCGGGGGTGTGACAAGTTGGTATCAGAGCTTTGTTTATAGTGAACTAGCATATCTAGCCACACATGGATATGCAACTATAAACCAAAAAGAGGGACTAACATAACTCTGAACAAAACAAGTAAATAAAACACCCTTGTTTGCACTAGGAATAGGAACATAACGCCGAACCAAACAAAAATAATACTAGTGTCTCGGTTAATTCGGGAACTGTTCTTAGTGATACCAAGGAGTGAATGCAGCTTGATCAACTACATTCTCTCCAAAGTAAAACTAACACACGTCCTGATGAGATCGGGATTTCTAGGGAATCTAAAACTATACCCCTACCACCGAAAAGAGAACGCCTACTTGATCTATGCGATAATTGTAGCATCCTAGGAATAACGTTAGCATAATTACACACTCTCGCAGACCGCATGGCTGGTTTTCATCACCCTGGAGACCCCTACTTCCCTAACCAGGGGAACAACAGATGGTTAGAGGAGGAGCCCGAGGAAGAGACTGAGGAAGAGCCTGAGGAGGAGCCTGAGGAAGACCCCGAAGAGGAATCTGACGGGGAACCGGAGGCCGAAGTTGAGGGCGAGCCTGCCGAATCAGAGGAAGATGAAGGAAGCCTCGAGGAGGATGCTGATGATGGAGAAGGGGTGATTCGGATGCGGAGTCCGAAGTCATCAACCCCCCTTACCCGATCAGGGTGCCTGCCTATCGCGTAGGCCCCACTGGTCCTACACCTCCCTGGGGTATTGATCTTTGGAGATGGAGCAGACAGCAGGGACAGCGACCCCCGTATGACATGTCACGCGAGTTCTTTGACCTGAGAGACGGAGGACCGGCTGATCGAGCCCTTCCAGTCATGGTGAAACGGTTACGGAATACGGGCGACCTTGCCCAGGACACTGCGGATCAGGTGCGCCAGTTGAGGACTAGGGTCGAGCGTGCGGAGCAGGAGACGCGTGACGTCCTTCGAGAGTTTCACATGAGGCAGGTTCGGTGGGAGTCTCGACTTCGGTACGCAGAACGCTTGGTGGCTCGTCTTCAGGGAGCATCCACATCCTCGGCACCACCTCCGGGCGCAACTCATCGCGGTTAGGGATAGACTTATCATAGTAGGTCGTTAGGAAATATGCTATGTACTCCGACTCTATGTTTAAGTGACTACACTACTCATAGAGTCGTTATGCTGTCGAACTAGTATCACTCATGTATGCTCCTACGAGCAAATTTTCATGTATCAAATGCGGATAATATTAATAAATTTTTACGTGTTTTATTATGATATTGCAAATTGCTATGTGTTGAGATATTATTATTGATTGGTCAATGGTAGTAGTGTTTAAGTTCGTACCATGCACCTAGTCAATAGGATCACGACCTCACCGAAACAACATACCCTCAACATCTTTCCGTATTGTGACAGAAAGATGCCTCCCCGACCTGCTCGCGGAAACCCAGGACCAACCCCACCTGAAGTTGACTCAGCCGCTTTCCAGGCAGTTGTATTTGCAGCAGTCACTGCAGCGATTGCGCAAATTCAACAAGGGAACAATGGAGGAGTCAATGGGCAAGGAGCCGGAAGTTCAAACAATGGAATGAATCAAGGACCCACCAAGACATGTACCTACAAGGACTTCACAAACGCCAAACCACGAACTTTTAATGGCACTGGAGGGGTGATCACTCTTAAGCGATGGATCGAAAAGGTGGAGTCGGTATTCGAGATATGCGACTGCCCTGAGCACATGAAGGTGAAGTTCGCAGCCTGCACTTTTGTGGATCAAGCACTCACCTGGTGGAACGGACATGTAGAATCCATGACACTCCCTGTAGCCAACTCTATGCCGTGGACAGAGATGAAAGAAATGTTAATGGCAGAGTACTGCCCACGAGGCGAAATACAGAAGATGGAACAAGAGCTATGGAACCTCACTGTGCAGAACGTGAATATCGATGCCTACATATCGAGATTTAGCGAACTATCTCTGCTGTGCCCGGGTATGATCGCCTCGGAAGGAAAGAAGATTGAGCGATTCATCTGGGGACTCACATCACCAATTCAAGGGAATGTGATAGCTGCAAACCCCGAAACATATGACAGTGCAAAGAGATTGGCAAAAAGGTTGTACGACCATAACAACAAAAAGGGAGAGAAGCCAGCGGAGGCTGAGAAGACGAAGGAAGGAGATGGCAAGAGGGGAAGGAACAATAAGAGGAAGGGGCGCCAGGGCCCCGACACCTCCAAGAAGCAGCAGACAGTGGCGGTTAATGCTGTTACCACATCGGTTCCAGCCGCACCACATGCTCCAACCTCAGCGACTTCAAATGCTTCCAAACCTTATTCCGGTAATCTTCCCAAATGCAACAAGTGCGGTTTCCATCACTATGGAGAATGCAAGGATTTTCAGTGCACCAGTTGCAACCGAAGGGGTCACACCGCAAAGTACTGCAAGGCTTACCCTCCCCATAACCAAAATCAGGGAATCAACAACAACAACCCTCGCAACAACAACAACGCCCATGCCAGCGGCAATAGCGCAGGGCCTAGCTACACCTGTTTCGGATGCGGGAAGACTGGACACATCCGCCGAGACTGTCCCAACAACAACAATTTAAGAAATGGAGGAACAGGAAGGATGTTGACCATGGGTCAGAGTGAGGCTATTCAAGACCCCTCTGTTGTTACCGATACGTTTCTCTTAAACCACGCATATGCATGCATCTTATTTGACACCGGAGCGGAGCGAAGTTTCGTAAGCAATAAGTTTAAGCACTTATTAAAACAACTACCCCAAAAGCTAAATGAAACCTATACGGTGGAAATGGCCAATGGGAAAACCGAATCCACTGGGGAAATCTACACCGGATGTACCCTAACTCTTAACCGACACGTTTTTCGAATAGATCTAATGCCAGTGTCAATTAGGAGCTTCGATGTGATCATCGGCATGGACTGGTTAAGCCCCCACCATGCCGAAATTATGTGCCATGAGAAGGCCGTTCGTCTTCGTCTTCCAAGTCACGAAACCCTAGTAATTTACGGAGAGAAATCTAGTATGAACCTTCGCCTCATTTCGTGTATCAAAGCACAAAGATATCTACGAAGGAACAATCTGGCGTTCCTGGCTCACGTGGTGGATAAAACCAAGGAGGAGATTAACGTTCAAGACATTCCCGTAGTATGTGAATTTCCGGACGTGTTTCCTGAAGATCTTCCGGGAGTACCCCCAGAGAGACAGGTTGAATTTCGAAACGACCTTATTCCAGGAGAAACTCCTCTTGCTAAATCACCCTACCGGTTGGCTCCTGCCGAGATGCAGGAATTATCCAGCCAACTCAGCGAACTTTTGGATAAGGGATTTATTCGACCTAGTTACTCGCCATGGGGAGCTCCGGTGCTCTTTGTCAAAAAGAAAGACAGATCTTTTAGAATGTGTATCGATTACAGAGAGTTAAATAAACTCACAATCAAGAACCGCTACCCACTCCCACGAATTGATGACCTATTTGACCAGCTCCAAGGAGCTAGTTATTTTTCTAAAATAGATCTACGGTCCGGATACCACCAACTCAAAGTCCGGGAAGAGGATATTCCAAAAACCGCTTTCCGAACTCGCTACGGACATTATGAATCTGTCGTAATGCCCTTCGGTCTAACGAATGCCCCTGCCGCATTTATGGACCTAATGAATCGAATCTGCCGACCGTTTCTCGACAACTTTGTCATTGTTTTTATCGATGACATCCTCGTCTGTTCTAGAAGCAAGGAAGAGCATGGCCAACATCTCCGACAAGTCTTAGAAACTCTACGATCAGAAAAACTTTACGCCAAACTCTCCAAGTGTGAGTTCTGGCTGCGGAGCGTGAACTTCCTAGGTCATGTAGTCAGCCAAGATGGAATCCATGTGGATCCCTCTAAGGTCAAAGCTGTAGAAGGATGGGCAATCCCGACAACGCCCACGGAAATTTGTCAATTCTTGGGTTTAGCAGGCTACTATAGGAGGTTCATTCAAAACTTCTCTAAGATCGCCAAGCCACTTACCTCGCTTACGCAAAAGGGCGTACCATTCAAATGGACAGACAAACAAGAGATTGCGTTTCGAACCTTGAAACAAGCTCTCTGTAGCGCACCTGTATTATCTCTGCCTGAAGGAACGGAAGATTTTGTAGTCTACTACGACGCATCAAATCATGGTTTAGGTTGCGTTCTCATGCAACGTGGGAGAGTGATAGCCTATGCATCCCGCCAGCTAAAGACGCATGAAGTAAACTACACGACCCATGACCTAGAGTTGGGAGCTGTAGTCTTTGCCCTAAAAATTTGGAGGCATTACCTTTACGGCACAAAGTGCACCGTCTTCACGGATCACAAGAGTCTCCAACACATCTTGAACCAAAAGGAGTTAAACATGAGGCAACAAAGATGGGTTGAGTTGCTAAACGATTATGAGTGTGAGATTAAGTACCACCCAGGCAAGGCCAACGTGGTAGCTGATGCATTAAGTCGGAAGGAGTACTCTAATCGTTGTACGAAAACTCTCTCGATAACCATTCAATCACACCTGGCCACTCAAATTGCAGTAGCCCAGTCAGAGGCCATGAAGACAGAAAATAGAGTAAGCGAAGTATTGCGCGGAATGGAAAAGAACCTGGAGGCAAAGGAGAATGGAGTATACTATTTCATGAACCGTATTTGGGTCCCTAAATTTGGAGGGTTTAGAGATGTTGTCATGAAGGAAGCCCACAAGACGCGATACTCCATTCATCCCGGTTCCGATAAGATGTATTTGGATATTAAGCAACACTATTGGTGGCCTAACATGAAGGCGGAAATCGCGACCTAGGTCAGTAAGTGCCTTACGTGCGCCAAAGTAAAAGTGGAATACCAAAAACCCTCAGGATTGTTACAGCAACCGGCAATCCCTGAGTGGAAATGGGAGGGGATTTCTATGGATTTCGTGACCAAGCTACCCAAAACGTCGGATGGATTAGACACCATATGGGTAATAATCGACCGACTAACGAAATCTGCCCATTTCCTGCCAATTAAAGAATCGTACAAGATGGAGAGATTGACGCGTTTATACATTCGAGAGATCATGAGACTCCACGGAATACCAACATCTATCATCTCGGATAGGGACAGTAGGTTCACGTCCCGATTTTGGCAATCACTCCATAAGGCGATGGGAACAAACCTCGATATGAGCACCGCTTATCATCCACAAACGGATGGTCAAAGCGAGCGAACCATCCAAACGCTCGAAGATATGCTCCGCGCATGCGTGATAGACTTTGGAAAGTCTTGGGATACCCACCTACCCTTAATCGAGTTCTCATACAACAATAGTTACCATTCGAGCATCAAGGTGGCTCCTTTCGAAGCACTGTACGGGCGTAAATGTAGATCACCGTTATGTTGGGCTGAAGTAGGTGACACCCAGCTAGCAAAAACCCATACGTCGGACAAAACACTAACAGGACCGGAGATCATCCGTGAAACCACGGAAAAGATCGTTCAAATCAGAGCTCGATTGCAAGCATCGCGTGACCGACAAAAGAGCTACGCTGACAAACGGCGGAAGCCCTTAGAATTTCAGGTCGGTGACCGAGTACTGTTAAAAGTCTCACCCTGGAAAGGGGTTATACGTTTCGGAAAACGGGGAAAGCTGAACCCGCGATACATTGGACCTTTCGAAATCGTCGCCCGAATTGGTCCAGTAGCATACAGACTGCAACTACCCGTAGAGCTAAACGGTGTACACCCCGTGTTTCACGTCTCTAATATGAAGAAGTGTCTCTCAGATGAAACACTCGTCATTCCTCTTGACGAAATCAAAATCAATGAGAAACTCCTGTTTGTTGAGGAACCAATCGAAATCATGGACAGGGAGGTGAAGCGTACTAAGCAGAGTCGCATCCCGATCGTGAAAGTATGGTGGAACGCAAAGCGTGGGCTAGAATTCACTTGGGAACGCGAAGACCAAATGAAGCAAAAGTACCCTCACCTATTCTAGCTTTCTCAAATCTAGCTTTCAAATAGAATTTCGGGACGAAATTCCCTCTAACGGGGGGATGATGTCACAACTAGAAATTTTGTGTCATATAAGCTATATACTCAAGTAAAGGTTGAATCAAAAATTTTAAAGCATGTTTGATGCCTATTATGTAACATCAAAATTTCAATCAAATACATCATACAAGTACTACACATAGTCGTCAAACAATTGGAAACCCTAGAAGTTCTTGTTAAATCCATTTTTGGACTAGAACTTCCTTATTGGACCTAATTGGACCAATAAGCTTCCAATTTGACTATTATGGGCTTAGAACCCTTAAATGGGCTCTAATTGGACCCACATCTATTTATTTCAACATTTTGGGCCATATTGGGCCTAGAATGAAATGAATTAAAAGCTTTGATCCATGATTAACCTAATCTAGCTTAATAAAGCATAAAAATCACAATTTTATCTTATAAGGCCAATGATCACTCAAACTAACTCTAATATTGGGCTTAGGAGCAAAAAGCCCAAAAACCTTTCTTCCTTTCCAAATTCTCGGCCCAAGGCCCAAACCCAAGGAAGGTGGAAGAGTTGACTTGCCATTGCCACCTCATTTTTATCTTTTGGACATCCATGCAACATATCACATATACCCATGCATACATCACCTCAAAGTCACTCTTCTTCTCCTCTCCCTCTCACTCTCGGCCGAACACAACACACACACACTCACAAAATCCATCCCATTCTCTCTAGATCACTCAAGACCAATCCTTCCTCCCCACTCCAAAAATCTCGAAAATTAGGAGCTTTCAAGAGGATCTTGCAAGTTAGTCATCATCTAAGGTAAGGTTTTGCTTGGATCTATGACTTGTATTCCTTGTTTTATCAAAATCCCTTCCTAATCCATGCAAAAATCGTGATCTTGCACTCTAGAAAACTCCATAAACTCGAAAACTTCATCAAGGAGTGCAAAGGCCAAAAATCACTTCATTTCTTCCATTCTCTCTTCAAAAACCGAATCAACACCCAAGGTGAGTTTCATACCCCCTTATTTTCGGTTTTTATAAGTTTTTGTGGGGGAGAATACAAGAAAAGGTGTAGATCCATCATTATGTGTATGTTGTGGTTGATTTCTATGCTTATATGTAGGTTTTGTATGATTTTGATGCTAGATCTAGTTATGAAATGCTAAAAACCGAGATATGTATTTCATTATAGCATAAAATATACTACTACATGCAAAGTATACTAAGAAAAATAGCCAAATGGCTTGACAACACTTAATTTGGGCTAAAAACTCATTTTTTTGACATAAAATGTTGAAAATACAAAGTTGAAGGGCCTAAAATGAAATATTTCGAAATCTGATGGGTGAGATGAGTCAAAACAGTTTACATAATGTATTTTCTGAAAATATACTATTTGGAGGGTTAAAAACATAAATTCCAAGCTTATTGGGCTAAATATGACATTTTCGGCCCAATGAGGCCCAATATGCAAAATTTTCTATTTTGGAGGACCAAAACTGCATTTTTCTGTAAAAAAGTGGACTATAAGTGTTCCATGTACTTTTCAAAGGTTTAAAATGCTTTTCAAATTTAAAAAGGACCAAAGTTGCAAAAATTTTCCAAATTGGGCCAAAAATGTAAAAATTGCGAAAAAGAGGGGTTATAACCGAGAAAACTGCAATTTCAAGGACTTAAGCTGTTTTCTATGAAAAATATGCTGGAAAATACTTATTTCAATAATTTTTGGTGTTAAAATGTCAAGAAAATTGATTTAAGGACCAAACCGGAAAGTTTTTAAATAAAGGGGTGAAAAGGGTAAATTTTACAAATAAGGAGGGACTGAAAACAGAAAATTCTCAAGGCTAGTTCAATACATGCAATTTGACCAAATGATGGTACCACGCCTATCGACGAAATACAATACATTACAATACCAAAAGTCGTTGTCAAACGAATTGGTTCGGTCTCGAACCAATAAAAATCCGAAACTACTAACACGACGACACTACGACATTACGACATTACGATAAGGATTGGGAAGTCACTATACATGCGAGTGTGCATAGACGTCTACGCACCATCTTTGGGCCCCAAAAGTGTAAAATCTTGTTTGTTGAGCCTAGCTAGCCCAATGACCTGATCTTAAGGCCCGCAGACCTCTCTCTTACGAAGTGTTGGGTTTTACCGATCCGACATAACGTAAAAGGACTTTCAATGGCAAACATGCTGCTGGTCCCCAAGGGTCCTTCAGTGCTGCTAGTAAAGTCTGTAACTCACGATTGCGGGTTGGGCTTCGGGCCCTTCGCAATTGCAATGGTCTTGAACGACGCGGGGAAATACCGAGGGTTTCGCACCTTCTCTTCTTCCCTCCGGTCGTGGGACTACACAAGTCCGGGAGGATTGAGTTGTGTGAAGAATTACGAGTGACGCCTAAGGGATCGCTTGTAAGGTTGTCGATTGGACGTTTTCATTAACGCACGTCACAACACTTCACCACCCACTGTATTCTCAATGCCTCCGGAGCTCAACGGTTTCCTCTAACACAATGAAACAACGGTACACAGACTAAGTAAAGCAAAGTGATAGGAAAACGTCGGGTTTTCCTAGGGTTTTCAACAAGTACAATTATGAATTACCGGTCGAATTTCACAACTCTTACGCTTACATCTATAGAATTCAAACAAGCATACTCTTGGATCATCACATATTTTTACACTATTCTATTTTTAGAAAATATCGGATTTTCTGATGGTTTTCAAACAATACATTGGATTTCAAACACTACTTATGAACTCACCAACATTTCATATGTTGACGTTTTCAAAATACTTGTATTCTCAGGTAACAGATAAGGTGAAGGATGATTTGTACTCTATGACGTTTTGCTGTGGTTTAAGTAGTATCAAACAGTCATTTTTTTTGAGAATGTAATGTTTTGAACAATGTAATGAATGTAACATTACCAGTTGTATCATTCCAAATGTTGGTGATGTATAATGTTATGTTTCATGTATATGCATTGTGATGGTATTCAATGAGTCACGATAGCCCTCGAACGTTTCCGCCGTCTGGTTCGGGGGTGTGACAGATTTGCTGTCAGTGTAATCAGAGGGGCCATAAGAGGTCACAGTGTCCGAGCTTGGCATCAACATGGAAAGTGAAGACACCTGCCCCTACCGGCTTGAGGATTACAGACGGTCATCCGGGTGAGGGGCCAGTAGCGAAGAGCAGAGCCTTCCAGATGACAATAGAGGAGGCGCGAGCAGCTCCTGGCGTGGTGACGGGTATGTATTTTCCTCTTATCTTTAAGTACAATATTGATTGTTTCTCATGATTATGTGTTTGTGTATAGGGTCGTTCTTAGTGAATGACATTTCAGCTACAATATTGTTTGATTTGGGGGCTACCCGATCATTTGTCACGCTTGCGCTTAGCAAGCGATTTAGCAGAGTTCCAAGGGAGCTGGATTGCCCACTTGAGGTTGAGATAGCAGATGGCAGGACCTTCAGGGTCGCGAGGGTATATAAGGGGTGTTCACTGCAATTATTTGATGAGCAGTTCTCAGTGGATTTGGTTCCTATTCCCCAACGAGGGATTAAGGTTATAGTAGGTATGGATTGGCTGAGCCCTAATGGGGTAGTAATCAATTGTGAGCTACAGTTAGTGAGTGTTCGCACTCCTAGTGGGGGAGAGTTAGTGATTCACGGCGAGAGGCCACAGTGCGGACCGATTCTTTGCTCCGTAGCGAGACCGAGGTGCTACTTTCAGTAGGGTTGTACGGGGTACGTCTCCTATGTTATGGATGCTTGGGATAAAGGTAAGGCGACAGTTGACGATATTTATGTACGGGAGGTGGTGGCGAGGAACGGGGTGCCAGTGTCGGTACTCTCTGACAGGGGTGTTCGGTTCATATCTAGGTTCTGGAAGAAATTCCATGAGGAACTGGACACTCAGTTACATGAATAAATTCCATGAGGAACTGGATTTTCGAGGGAGTTGGGATAGATACCTCCCGCTGGATGAGTTTTCATATAATAACAGTTATCATTCTAGTATCGACCAGGCCCCATTCGAGATTTTGTATGGAAGAAGGTGCAAAACCCCAGTCTGTTGGGGTGAGGTTGGACACCAGGTCATGGGGAGCATTGAAGTAGTCCTCAGGACCACCAGAATGATTTAGTAGGTGCATGACCGACTGCGGGTCGCACAAAACCGTCAGAAAAGTTATGTTGACCAACAGTGATCAGATCTCGAATTCCAGGTGGGGGACTTTATACTAATGAAAGTATCACCATGGAAGGGGGTCATCATATTTCGAAAGATGGGCAACATAGGACCCCGATATATCAACCCGTTCAGAATTTCAGCCCGGGTGAGCAAAGTGGCATATCGATTAGATCTGTCGGATGAGCTTAGCCAGATTCACAACACCTTCCATGTGTCATAGCTTCGGAAGTGTGTCACTGACCAGTCCGCAGTCGTTTCTCTGGATGATATTCAGGTGGATGAGAACCTGAACTACATAGAGAGGCCTATTGCGATCCTAGATAGGAAGACCAAAGTTCTTTGGAACAAGGAAGTGAAGCTGGTAAAGGTGTGATGGCAACACTGAAGAGGCTCTGAATGGACATGGGATCCAGAAGATGAGATGAGAGACGACTACCCGAAGTTATTTGGGTCGGAAGACTTCGAGGATGAAGTCTAGTTCAAGTGGAGGAGATTTGTAACACCTGTCCTAGGTATTATTTAATTTTCTAAGTTTAGGGTTTTGATGTTGGGACTCAATGAGTAGGAAGCCTCGACTCGTCTAGTAGAGGACATGTCAAGGATGTAGGATCTAGGCCCTACTCGACGAATTGAAAGGCCAACTCGACACGTAGGCACTATAAAGGTAAAACCCTAATTTTAGGGTTTGCACCCTATATAATCTCCTTAAGGACCTTGAATCTGACCTTCCATCATCCTCCAAACCATAAGAACGTCTATGCTAAACCCTAATCCCCATCCTCTTTCATTTTTTGAGCTAGAGTGTCTTGTGAAGCTTAAAAAGAAGGAGATGGTGAGAAAAAATAGAAGATCTAGCAAACCAAGCCCTCATTCTTGAACTTAACCATCTTATGGAGTGGGGTAAGTCTCCAAGATTCAACTTTTATCTTAGAACATAGCTAGATCTTGAGTTTACCATTCATTTTCTTTCATTCCTATTGATTACATGCATGGGGTGCATAAAAGTTTGCAACTTTATGGATCTCTAGGGCAAAATAGTCCCAAGGAGGGCTAGATCTAGCTTTTGATCAAGCAAGGATGCCATGCAAGAGTTTTAGAGCATGTTACCCCTTTTTTTTTGGCCATTTTGACCTATAGACATGCATTGGACATGCATTTGTATAAAGCCCCCATCTTTGGAACATTTTGAGGACTAGAAACTCCTCTAGAAAGGAGGGATTCCAGATCCCTAAAGTTTTGGGAATGCATGGCAAGACTTTTGAGTTTTCCAACCTTGGATAAGGACCTTAGAGCATTTGGAGTGGTTATGTAGAGTAAAGTGGGAAACTTTATCCTTATAGACACCTTAGGGTTTCAGATCTATGTCGTGGAGTCCCTGTGTTCGGTGAATCATCATAATAAGCAAACAGGGAGGGGGACTCGATGAGTTGCCCCAGAAACTCGACGAGTTGGATTGCGTTTCCCCGTCTACTGGATATCAAGTGAACTCATCGAGTTGATAAAACAACTCAGCGAGTTGGATAGGGTTTGTTAAAGTTTTATGGACTCGGTAGGAACTCGACGAGTTGTTAGATGCACTCGACGACTTGGGGTCAACATGTACTGTTGACCTTGACTATGACTAGGATTGACCAGGTTTGACTGTAACACCCATAAAAAATATCATACCAAATTTAAACTTTTTCAAAACACTTAAGACCATTTAACATTGCATAGTTTGTTTTCAAAATAATAAATATCAGAGTATCCCAGTATCAAATCATAAAAATCATAACCTTAGGAAGAGTGGTACGATCATGCCTTCACCTTCCTGCGATCTCCAGAAGTACCTGAAACAAGAAACTGAAACTGTATGCCCGAAAGCTTAGTGAGTTCCCCCAAAATACCCATACCCATGATAATACTCATATAATCATTTACAACATACTATGCGTCCAGTCAACATCGGGTTAGAATACCACATGCCCTCAACCAATCGGTTGAAATGCCAATATACTATGGGTCTAATCATCCTCAGGATGGAATTCACCCAGGCCCACAACCAATAGGTTGGAATGCCCAGGTCTATTGGCTTTTGCATAACGCAGATAAGCCTCAAACACCAAACAAACATCTGCACATATAACAGATAATCACATAACAGTCTATAGATAACGAACTGATAGAAACAGATCATACCACGTAACACATAATACAATCCTATCTATCAGGATACCAATCTAATAGATCATACCAGCATATCACATAATACCATCCTATAACCAGGACATCAACCTAACCAGGTCACTACGCATAAACATAACCTCATCCTAACTAACAGAATGCAAACCAATAAACATATCATTCCATAACCAAGTACAATCCATAAAGGGTCGGCCTTGGTGCCATAGACCCTGTTAATATTGTAACGACGTAAATTTCAACCAAAATTTTCATTTTTAAAAGCACAGTAAACCACATGTCAAATTTTCTTAAAACTCACAAGTAACGAATTATCAAGAAATTTTAAAAATCATTTATCACAAATCTAGGATCCTCTAAAGACATATCTCCAACTCGGATGTGTCTACAATCAAACCGGCGCCTTCCCACGATCTTCATAAGAACCTGAAACACATAACACACAACATGGTAAGCACGAAGCTTAGCGAGTTCCCCAACATACCATATACAACGAATTAGCCACTCGAGGCTATAACTCTGTATGACCCTCTGTTCAATGTCTCTTAGTGGGACCGTCCAGTCCTACAACTTTGGTGGACCATCCAGTCCTAAATCTATGGACTTTCCGGTCCTAACTCTGTGGACCTTCTGGTCCTAACTCTGTGGACCTTCTGGTCCTAACTCTGTAAACTCTGAATAATACATAGCATAAATCACATAGAAATAATGCAGTATATCATAGTACACACATAACATATAAGATACTCTGTCACAAAACTCTGATATCCACCCTAGGTATGTATAGTGAGAAGACTTACCTCGCTAGCACGTAAGCAAATAATTTTGCGCTCGGATCTCGAACTAGCCTTTGCCTAGCACAAAGGATGAATATCTCTAATTAATACTCTTTTCATGACTCAAATAACCGAAGGCTAATCTTTCTCTCTCTAACTCTTTGAAGTGGATAAAAGACTGTTTTACCCCTCCATGGTCTCTATTACTCATTTGACCAAAACCCCAAAGTCAACAGTAGTCAAACTCAAGTCAACAGTCTATGTTGGACCACACTCGTAGAGTGCACTCATGCAACTCATCGAGTCCACTCACAACCTCAGAAGTATCGTGAAGGTCTAGCTCAGTTCGTCGAGTTGACCTCCAACTCACCAAGCCATAACACGATTCATCTCTTCGGGACAAACTTTAACCAACTCGTCGAGTCGGCTCACCGATTCGGCGAGTTTATTCAGACCTAAAGCTCATTCAAACGATTTAAAACAGATATATCACTCCAAACACTAAATCTGTCATCTCAAGGCTCAATAGTCATGTAAAGCTTCGATCTTTATGTTCATGCATTATGTTGTTGCTCCAAACTGATAATACATGCCCTTCATGAGTGATTATGCCCAAAAACCCTCCTATGGATGAATAAAGCTAGGACACCTAGACTCTAAGGACCTCACAAGGTGCAAATCCGAGGTCTAAACTCTTTGATAAATCATGCTCCTCAAAAACCCAAACAAAAGATGGCAAAAAGCCCTAAAACTCCATAGATATGAGATCTATCCAAAATAAGAAGAAAGATGAAGACTTCATACCTTCCTCAGGAGCTCTAGACAAGAAATCACTAGATCCAACAGCCTCACCTCCAACTCCTTGCTTGATAACCTCATCCTCTTCCTCAAATGATGCACAAGAACCACAATATGAGATTCTCTCTCACTCTCTAGCTCAAATAGCAATTAGGGTTTGCTCTTAGGGGTGTAGGGTAACTGATGAGGTGATAATGGGGGCATAAGTTCCTTTATATAAACCTCAAGAATTCAACCATACGATAACATACCTAAAATTCCGGATGTTGCAAATATAGTGAGGATAACTCACCTCGTAACTATCGACTCAAAAGATAAGGTCAAGCTCTCGGATCACCGGAACAAACTCCACCACCTATATTCACCATAGAACCATAATTGTAAATCCACAATCTCCCAAAATGCCCAAGAAGTCAATTAGTCAACCCTTGGTCAAACTCAAAGTAAACGGTCAAGGTTAACAGTCCATATTGAGCTTAACTTGTCGAGTACAACAAGCCACTCGCTGAGTTCCTTGCATAACTCGTCAACTCACCAAGTCACTTGAGTGATTCATCGAGTTCCTAATGTTTGCGGCCATAAACTCCTTGGCCCACTCGTCGAGTTTCCCTACAACCTGCCGAGTTCATACCGGTCGAAAGGTCGGGAAAACCCTAGCTGACTCGCCGAGTCACACTACTGACTTGTCGACCCCATGATAATCTTCATCGGACTCGTCGAGTTGACTGATATGAGCATATTTAGTCATATAATTCATGCATTATCTTAATACTTTATGTTGTTGTTGTCTCATATAATGAACCAAAGGTGCTTAATTAGCTTAAATATTTCACTTTCAGTAAGAAATACATGATCAGATGGAAAAGGAAGCGAAACTAACGATTGGAGGCTTGGATCTTGGATTTTGAAGAAAGAAGGATGTTGCTGGACAGCTTAACCCCTCGTCAGTGTTTTGGCCATATCTCATGAACCGTAACTCCGATTGACGAGATTCAAAATGTTCTGAAAAGTAGACACAATTTCGGACGACTTTCGTGTTTTGAGAAAATGCTGATTCCAAACGTACTCGGCGAGTAGGGTCGATTACTCGCCGAGTTGGTTAGAAGTTTCACGATTCTGGACGCGCTGACTTGCCGCACACGGGTTTTAAGTGATGGACTCGCCGAGTAGGTCAATGGACTCGCCGAGTAGCCCCTGTTTTGTGAAAATCTATATAAAGGGACTTTCAGATCGATACCCGAGGATAGAGATGAACCCTTGGAGGCCAATTGTCGACAAAAGGTGCTGCTAGAGCGTAGGAAGCAAGGGAATCAACCCTACATTCAATTTTAAGGAGAATCAAGTCAAAATCAAGTTTAATCTTACCTAATCTCTTGTTTGAACTATGTTTTTACCAATTGATTTCGTTTTTGTGCTTGTTTCTGCTGTAATCATGAGCTAAAAACTCATAACTTCTGTTTAGGTAGATGAATTTGTGAACATGGATTGATTATTTGATTAGGATTAATTTTAATTGGTGATTATGTTTTATTAAGCTTGTTAAAGAACCTTATGTGTTAATAATAACTATTCTTCTGTTAATAAATTAGTAATTAAGTTGTATGAACATCTCTTAGTTGCTAATTTCATATGATATACGTGACCACATAGTTGTATGTCTAGGAATAACGAATGTGAAACTAGAATTAACTTGAAGATAGGTAAGTTAATGTGTGAGATTGTGTGATACACCATCAACAAGAGGTTAATTGAATTACCAATTTGATTAACTATTACAAGTCATATTTAACCCGAATCAATAACTAGGAAATCCGTTGATTTAGACAACTAGCCACTGCTTGAGTTAATTTGTTTCCTAAGGATTAGTAATAGCGAACGTGGAACTAATCATCTTAGTGGGTAGCTAATGAAGAATTAATCTGATACATTGAAGTCATCCATGGGAACAAATGAGTCGAACCTAAACAGAAGTCCTCTTTATTATTGAATTTAGTTGATTTTTATTTGCTTAGCTCTTAGTTTCTTAGTTTAAGTTTTAGTTAATTGTTTAAATTTCTAGTCTTGCAAAACTAGAGAAAACTCTTTCTATTACTTGTTTTATTTAGATAATATTAGCATCTATTTTAATTGTTTACCGTTCCCTATGTTCGATACCCTACTTACCTGAACTAAACTGCTAATCGATAGGTACACTGCCTTTCGTGTGTTTGTCTTTGTGTTTAAGTTAATAGGATTAAAACTAGTTGGTTTCACACACATCAAGTTTTTGGCGCCGTTGCCGGGGAACGGTTCTAAATAGTTAATTTTATTTGCTAATTGTTATCATTTTTTTATTTTATTTGTTGATTAATTTTTTTATTTAGTTTAATAGTTTATTTTTATTTTTTATTTATTATGTATTTTCCAAATCTCGATGCTTTTGATGCTTTTCTTGAGGAAGTAGTACAGGAAATTGAGCAAGAAGATGAGGAGTGTGGATGGGATGAAGATTTGAAGGAATTTAATAGATGGTTAGATAACATCTTGCCCAACACACAAGAACAATTTGAGTCACAAGAGCTAAAGTTACAAGATGAAGAATTTAATCCAGAAAGAGACTTGGAGGAGCTGGAAAGATTGCTAGCAGAAGGGTCAGATGAAGAACAAGAACAAGCTGAATTGCAGGAACCAAGCTGTGGTTTGACTATTACCACGACATGCCCCCCTGTATTTACATTTTGTGTTTCGAAGCGTGGGGTGACGACTCCAACTTTGGAGAAAGTTCTGAGGCACGATCCGTTTTTGATTAGTATCCAACCGGTTCCAACCTTTGTCAAGATTGTTGGGTTTCATGAATTCGAGCTTGTTTGGCCAATTTTAGAAGTAAAGAGCCAAATTTTACAAATTGGTCCACCAAAGAAAATATTTAATGCAATGGATGGATGGGCATCGAATTTATTAGAAGTTTATTAAGTTGAGAGTCCAGCTAAAGACTCGCACAAAAAGAAGCGCTTGCGGGAGGCAACCCGTCATTAGAGTTTTCTTTTCTTTTTCTTTCTAAACTTCTAGTATTTAAGGATAATTTAGGATTTTTTTTTATTTTAATGTGTTTTTTTTATTACTTGGTTTTTGTTTTTGATCTTTTCAGTTTGAGTGTAAGGATGCATGTGAGGGTCTATAGTCAAGGCTGATGAAGCGAGAAATCGAGTCTAGGCGAGAGAGGAAACAAAGTTTTGAGTCAAGCTATGAGTCGAATTGATAGAAGGGTTATAGAGTGTTTATTACCTAAAGAAAAATGAGGGAAATTATTAGTTTATATAACCCCCATACATCATAAACGACTTGGGCAGAATAAAAGTTTTGTTACACAGCGGTCTACTCGCCAAGTGCATCTTATGGACTCGCAGAGTCCACGTGAAAATTCATGATTATTCTACCATTTACGCTTCAACTCGGCGAGTCTACATACTTACTCGACGAGTCGCTCATTCTTCTTACTTTTGAGTTGAAGATTTGATGACATTTGATATGGGCATTGGTTCTATTCTTTGAAGATCATTTTCCGAGCATTTCCAAGAGTTTGTCCCTTATAATTGGAGCTGTACCACACGAGATTTTAACACCCAAGGCATGGATGAGCTGTTCCCATGCCAAGTCATCTGAAGATGGAGCTCAAAAGAAAAAGATCAGCCTCGCGACTGCTACCCCAGGGGAGTTTGTTCCAATTCTCTCTATATTTCATATTTCATATTTTATGCATGACATGCAATGGGGACATTGCATAAATTAAGTGTGGGGTAGGGGGTTGGTTATTTTAGTTACAATTTTAGTTAATTTTTGATAAATTTTGAAATGTTTGCATAAAATTTGCTAGGATTAATTTAGAAAATTTTGGTAAAACAATTAGGGATGATGCTAGTATTATATTTGATGATTGCATGAAAACCCAAATGTTTAGTTGAGCCTATATACGTTCTAGTGAATTTGTGGCTTCCTTATTCTAGTGAAATCATGGGACAAAAACACGACCTCGCTTAGTTTGAAGGATGCAATATGTTTAGCATCGTGTACCAGAAATGTATTCAGGAAAATTATTATCGTTAACCAATAAAGGTTGAAGTTGAGCGCCCTTGCTTAAGCATGTAGGTTTTGAGTGAAAAAAGTGAGTTACATGTTAAAAAAAAGAGAGAATTACAAGAAAAGTTGTAGGAATTTTGGAGAAGTTAAAGTAAAGATCAAATATGAAGATCAAAAATTCCAAAAGTGAAGATACCAAAAATCAAACAATAAGGTGGTGAATTCAAAGAAATCAAAGATCAAATGTCAAAGAAGTGAAGAATTCCAAAGAGCTCCAATGTGGTATCATAAATTGTAATTATCTAGATTATGTATGCTTGGGTTGCTCAACCAAAAATACCTTGAGGTTAAGAGGTTTTCTGAGGATGGATTCGGAGAGATGCATAAAATGAGCATTGTTCGGAAAAAGTGGGCGAATGTTTATGAGGATTGTGAGTATTTGGAGTATGGGGGGTTATTAGGAAAATTTGAGACACAAATGCATGCATTGCGGTCTTGGCATAATGGCTGGGTTTGATTGGGATTGTCTTATGTAATATTAGTGTACTAAAATTCAGTTTTGCTTGGGGGCAAGCAAAAGTCAAGTGTGGGGTATTTTGATATGAGCATATTTAGTCATATAATTCATGCATTATCTTAATACTTTATGTTGTTGTTGTCTCATATAATGAACCAAAGGTGCTTAATTAGCTTAAATATTTCACTTTCAGTAAGAAATACATGATCGGATGGAAAAGGAAGCGAAACTAACGATTGGAGGCTTGGATCTTGGATTTTGAAGAAAGAAGGATGTTGCTGGACAGCTTGACCCCTCGTCAGTGTTTTGGCCATATCTCATGAACCGTAACTCCGATTGACGAGATTCAAAATGTTCTGAAAAGTAGACACAATTTCGGACGACTTTCGTGTTTTGAGAAAATGCTGATTCCAAACGTACTCGGCGAGTAGGGTCGATTACTCGCCGAGTTGGTCAGAAGTTTCGCGATTCTGGACGCGCTGACTTGCCGCACACGGGTTTTAAGTGATGGACTCGCCGAGTAGCCCCTGTTTTGTGAAAATCTATATAAAGGGACTTTCAGATCGATACCCGAGGATAGAGATGAACCCTTGGAGGCCAATTGTCGACAAAAGGTGCTGCTAGAGCGTGGGAAGCAAGGGAATCAACCCTACATTCAATTTTAAGGAGAATCAAGTCAAAATCAAGTTTAATCTTACCTAATCTCTTGTTTTAACTATGTTTTTACCAATTGATTTCGTTTTTGTGCTTGTTTCTGCTGTAATCATGAGCTAAAAACTCATAACTTCTGTTTAGGTAGATGAATTTGTGAACATGGATTGATTATTTGATTAGGATTAATTTTAATTGGTGATTATGTTTTATTAAGCTTGTTAAAGAACCTTATGTGTTAATAATAACTATTCTTATGTTAATAAATTAGTAATTAAGTTGTATGAACATCTCTTAGTTTCTAATTTCATATGATTTACGTGACCACATAGTTGTATGTCTAGGAATAACGAATGTGAAACTAGAATTAACTTGAAGATAGGTAAGTTAATGTGTGAGATTGTGTGATACACCATCAACAAGAGGTTAATTGAATTACCAATTTGATTAACTATTACAAGTCTTATTTAACCCGAATCAATAACTAGGAAATCCGTTGATTTAGACAACTGGCCACTGCTTGAGTTAATTTGTTTCCTAAGGATTAGTAATAGCGAACGTGGAACTAATCATCTTAGTGGGTAGCTAATGAAGAATTAATCTGATACATTGAAGTCATCCATGGGAACAAATGAGTCGAACCTAAACAGAAGTCCTCTTTATTATTGAATTTAGTTGATTTTTATTTGCTTAGCTCTTAGTTTCTTAGTTTAAGTTTTAGTTAATTGTTTAAATTTCTAGTCTTGCAAAACTAGAGAAAACTCTTTCTATTACTTGTTTTATTTAGATAATATTAGCATCTATTTTAATTGTTTACCGTTCCCTGTGTTCGATACCCTACTTACCTGAACTAAACTGCTAATCGATAGGTACACTGCCTTTCGTGTGTTTGTCTTTGTGTTTAAGTTAATAGGATTAAAACTAGTTGGTTTCACACACATCATTGACCATGCAACTCGCTGAGTCCCTTCAGTTCTTCATCCACTCAGATGCTTTTTAAGCCATGCTAAGGTCCCATATTGCAGATCTAACTCCCCAAGGCATGTTTATCACGTAAAGTTGCAAACTTTATGTGCATGCAAGGCTCTAAAGTCCACCCAAATGAGAGTCTCATAGTTGCAAAAGATGGAAACTTTATGGACTTAGAGACCCAAGAGAGCTCAGATCTGAAGTTGCAACTTTAGATCTTATCTCATATACAAGAAAGCTTCCTAATATGCTAGAAAAGCCCTAAACTTCACCCAAATGAGATCTAGAAGGAAATGAGGTCAAGATAATGATTTGATACTTTCAATTGATGCTAACTAAGGTAGAATTCTAGTTCCGACACTTTCCTTGCTGCTAGCCACTTGTTCTCCAAACTCTTCTCACCAAGAATCTTCTTCTAAAGCTTAAAACACACAAATGGAGCACACACTCACGTGTTAGGGTTTTGCTAAGCTCTCAAGGGACTGCAAGGAGGAAAAAGGAGGCTAATGATCCCTTAAATAGGGTGCAAAACCCCAGAAATTAGGGTTTCACCCTCCAGCTCCTACTCGTCGAGTCTCTTCTTGGACTCGGCGAGTAGGTCACTTAAACACGTGGACCGACCTGCTGCTACTCGACGAGTCAGGGCGACCAACTCTCCGAGTAGACCTAGAAATCATGAAAATATATAACCATAAATCAATACCTGAGAATCAGGGGTGTTACATTGACTTTGAGGGTAATTATGATATTATGAAAAGCTAATATTATGATTCTTATAGGAAGTTGAGTTGGAGTTGCACGTTGGGATTTATTGGATCTTATCTATCAGCACATCATTCGTGAGAGGTGAGTCTTCTCACCATACCAATGAGTCTAAGGCACTAAGGTCGGCCCATTTTATGATATATGGATTGTCTGTTAATTATGTGCTATGTTAGTATGGTATTGTAGGCGAAGACCACGTGGGAGTTCTCGTGGCATTTGGTATAAGACCTTGGAGGGAATCCATGGCATCCTAGTATATTTGCATGATTAGTTGTATGATATTTTCTTGGTAGAAAGACCATGTGGGGGTTTCCATGGCAGAAAGACCATGTGGGGGTTCCCATGGAAGGAAGACCATGTGGGAGTTCCCATGGCAGATAGTAAGAACACGTTGGGGGTTCCAGTGGCACTAGGTGTAAGACCCTGGAGGGTTTCCATGGCTTCCATATATGTTGTATGCATGGGTTACGCGATATATGTACCTTTTATGGCTAATATGATATGTGTTATGTGAATTGTATGTGTAATATGCTCTGGGGAACTCACTAAGCATTATCTTACGATTTTTTGATTTGTTTCGGGTATATCTGAGCCCAATGGCAAGGGCAAGGCTTAATGGCATGGCATGCACTCTCTTAGGCGTTTTCTTATGAGACACTGTCACACCCCCAAACCAGAACGACGGAATCGTTCGAGGGCGGATGAGTTCATGTAGTATCATAACAATTGAATGCATAGTAAAGAAAGTAAAACAACCATCATATATATAATTTAAATGTTACATTGTCAAATGATACTTGTTTCAAAAAAAATTACAATATGATGACAAAATGAGTTTTAAACTGACGTCTTAGCATCACTTCTCCAAAAGCTGAAGTTTACCTGTATTACTGAATCCCTGAGAAATACAAGTATGTTTGAAAGAGTTATTCAACATTTAAGCTGGTGAGTTCATAAGTATCTAAGGTCAATGTTTGTATAAAAAATCTGAATGAAATTGTTTGTAGATGTTTGAAAACTCCTAGAAAATCTCATATTTCCTTCTAGTATATAAAAGTAGTCTTTTACCAAGACCCGTCTGTTTTTGAATGTTTGCTTCTAGAAATCCAATCTTTTTCCATATGTGTGTGGTAGTTTAAAAGTTTCAAAACTGTAAAGCAATAGTGTTTTTCATGCCAAGAATAGTAGATTTATGTATGTATAAAATCACTAAGGCATTTGATAACCCTGTAAATCAACGTGTTTTTAATACTCCATGTGAGTTTTATAACCATGCTATTAACCTAGACTGCCTGTAACAACGTTCTTTAGGCGTTGTAATGTTATGACGTTTGTCACCCTAGAGCTGCCGGTCTAACTGTAGCTAACAGTTTGGGTGCGGGATTGTCAATCCCGTATAGATCTATACACAAGTATCATGCTCTCCCTACAAGAGATTATGGTATATAATACAAGACTTTAACTGCATACTTGAAAGTACGTGAACTTGAATGGCTCACAAAACTTAGTATCAAATAGATTTACATATGGAGATTTCATTTGTTCTTGTATATGAAAGTATTTCCTTGATATAGTACTTATAGTATGTAAAATCTCATGATTTCTTTGTAAACTATACCTATTATATTTTTTCGAAAAGTGTTTCGTTTGTATGGTAAATCGCAGTGTAGTGTCAACATTGTATGTAGAGTATAACATTTATAATAACATTATTTAACATTTATACTCAAAATATAAATAAAGTGTTTGATATTCATATAACAACGTGTTTCATTTCAAAAGGAAAAAGTGTTATCGTGATATGTTGCATGAGAACGTTTTCGTATGATAGTTATAAATCACATATGATTGATTATATAACAAAAAGTATAACAAAAGATTGATGTCTTTCACACGAGGATAACTGTGTGTTTACTTATATCCCCCCCCCCCCCCCTTAAAAGTGTATGAAAGTATTTACAAAGCATTTGGAAACGTAGTTGTAGGGGTATGAACTCACTTGATAGATTGAAGAAGGTGAGACGAAAACCCAGCAGAACTTCGAGTGGAGAAAGTTGATTTCTTGGGATTCTTGTGAATCTCGGGAGTGTAAGACCTTCCTTCGGAACTTGGATGTGAAGATCGAGGCTTCGCGATGGCTTCGGGGGTTAAAAAGCAGAACTTCGGCACGAAAAAGAAGAGAATTGAGCTATGAAACCCGGAACCCTTTGAGCTCTATTTATAGCCCAATTTTTGGTTCCCACGTCGTGGCAAAAGGGTTTCCCACGTCGTGGAGTCGATCATATCCTCTTCTATGGACAAGACGTCTGCTTCCAAGCCTGAAAACCCATCAATCAGGGTTCCACGTCGTGGCCATCTGTGCCATGTCGTGGCCAGCCTCACAACCTCAGATTTTGTCTCGAACTTGTAAAATTCTTAACTTCTGCGTACGAGCTCCGTTTTTGATGTTTTATATATGCACGCGTAGGTGAGAATATGCTCTACAAATCTCGTTTAGATTTCGTTGGCTAATTTTGAATTTATTTTTTATTAATTATTTTTCATATGCCGGGACACGAAAACTCCGTTATAAAGTCATAACTTCTTAATCCGACGTCCGTTTTCGTCAGACTTTTACCGTTGCGCTACTATTGTTGAGATCTTCGATTCACATTTAGGTTGTTTTGGCCAAAAATCCCTCGATCTCTATTTCGAGTTTTTAGCTGTCTACCGCTATCCCAAAACTTAGAAAAATCATAACTTCCTTATATGAAGTCGGATTTTGACGTTCTTTTTATGTATGTTTACGGTTTAGTATAATCTACGACCTTCGTTTAGATACCTAAGGCTAAAAAGTATTTTATTGCAATTTCACTTTTTACGTTTTTCCGTGTTTTACCGGTTTTGGCACGAATTTTTGATTGGTTATAATTTCTTTATTATAACTCAGATTTTAGTCTTCTTTATATTGAAAACCTTGACACGATAACTATCATTTTGGGCAACCCAATAGAGACTTTTGAACATTTTATTTTTGATGCTAATTTCATTATATCAAAAGAGATTACAATTCTTAACTTTTTAGGTCATTACATTGATTCGAAATATCGAGTTGTCACAGACATTCTGATGATTTGAAATATAATTGTACTTAATATGAAATTTGAAAACAATTATAATTGGGATTTCGTGTTTTGTGGACATTATTTTGATTAATAAAAAATGAGTACTTTTTTTGAAAATTGAATCGTTACAATGACTTTTATTTATTAGAACAATATAATAGATTAGACTATTTAATAAAATGAAGTAAAAAATAGATATTAGACATTTGTTGGTTAAGGGCGAAGGGAAGGTTTGCTAAAGTAAGGGTGTAATTTATTTATTTATTTATTTTATTTTTTTTAATGGCAAGTAAGGGTGTAATTGCATTTTATTCTCAGCCCCAACAAAGTTTCGCCACTCATGATCACATTATTAGCTTCACGTGAGTTATGACCAATGTTTTAAAAAACTCTGACAAGGTTCCTTCATGACACTACATGACTCCAATGCTTGTATTAGCGCTATGCTTCGATAAGATGACGTCTTAAGTTACATATGCATATGAAAATGAATAATAATAGAAAACATAAAAAAAATATTAATTATATACAAAATTGCCAGGTTTTATGAACGATATGGCTCATCATGACACAATAAAACTTACAACTTGACATTGCCGCTAAGTCACGTATTACGTTATTTAGAACTTTGATCGTTTGGTTGTGACTTTATATTTATAAGCGCAATTCTAACCATAGCCCTTAAAAACACAAAAATAATGTTGTTTTAACATAAAGTAAGGTTCCAATCCAATCACGATTTAAACCAAAAACATATTGTTTATATTTTATTTATAAAATAGCATTTGTAGTTTATTCATAATTAGTTTTTAATTTAAATCCGTTTTTTCTAGAAAGTAATGGCCTCCTCCCACACGTTTTAGACAACATCAATTTTTATGAGTATCATCAAAATGCAGGTGTGAACAGTAGCTTAGAGTTGCATATTTACCGATTTTAACCACTTTTGGTTTCTTAACCGGTCTAGTTTTTAACCGATTTTTTCTGGATCGGTTTTAGTTTTAATCGGTTCGATTTTTGGTTTTCTTTTTAAGTAAAACTGTGTTAAAAAGACTGAGCTTTTCGATTAAAACAAAGTTTCATTTCCATTATAATGGAAAAACCGATAAAATAACTAGTTTCATATATTTGTTAAAAATTATTACTAACTGCATATTCCATTTTAACCTAACTGGTATTTTTAAAAAAACCGGTTTGAATGTACAATTCTTGTCATAATAAGCTACCCATGGGCCGAGATGAACTAAAATTTTTTTATGGACTTCTATGAGGGCCAGCCCAATAGGGTTTGGATTTGAAAGAGTAGGTAGCAATATATATTGTGGAACCAATGAATGGGAAAGTATGGGTGATAAAGAGCATTTTGTGTCTTTAAAGCTAAATCAAATGTTGGGTGAGGATAAATATGGGTCATGGAGACAGATGTGGAGATTCAGGAAGATGTCGGATGTGATAAGTTCGTTATTACTCAAGAATTCGAGGCCTAGAACCAATATATTTTTAACTTGTCATCAAAAATATTTTATTCTTTGAAAAGTAACAAACTTATATTTTTCAGGTACTTAGAGGTTATATTGTTATATCAGGTTGAAAAGTATATATATATTTTTTTAAATTTATATTTTCTATCCAAATATTAAAATTTGTTATGAATTTAGTCTAAACGTTAAGTTTTATTACAAAGTCATCCCAAAATTATTTTAATTTATAAATTTATTTTTTATGTCTTTTAGAAAAAAGTTATAACCATTTTTAAGGTTTTTTTTCTTATGTTTTTACATTTTCTAAAATTCTTTACAGTATTTTTACTACTTGCTTTACTTAATTACAAAAAAGTTATAAACTTGTTTTACATATTTTTGATACAAATATTTAAAATTGGGTCATAACTTTGAAAATTTGTCTGCAATCTTATACAATTTTGATACAACTGATTTTCAATTTTCCTACGATTTTACACTTTCATACATTTTAACTAAATTTTTTAAAAATAGTCGTAACTTTTCTATGAAATGCTGTATAATAATTTAAAAAGGAAAAACTAAAAAAAATTTAAAAGAAAAGTTTAAATAGTTTTGTAAGAAATTATAAAAAAAAACGTTAAAAAGTTATAGAAAAATAAATTTATAAATTAAACTAAATTTGAAATGAATATGTAATAAAATATAATGTTTATACAAAATTCAAAAAAATTAAAAATTAACACAAAAGTGTAAAATAGGAAAGAATGATGACTTGTTCAACTTGATATAGCACGCAAATATATCGAAAACATGAGTTGGTTACCATTTAAAAAATTAAATATGTATGTTGACAACTTGAAGACATTTGATTTTTTCTCAAGTTCAGTGATAACTGTAATTAAATACGGGATATTATAGGAATTAAAAAGTTGCTAAGGGGCTAGTACAAAACAAGAATATAAGGGTTGAATTGCAAAACACAAGTTAAAGAATCATGTCGGCCAATGTTAGGATTAAAGATTTCGATAAACACATGCGAACACAATTATAAAGATGTGAAAAACAACAAAACACAATGCTTTCATGTGGTTTATTTGATTAGAGTGATCCAGATACATCTACAAGGAAATTAGAGAGAAGTTTTATTGTTAATAGATAATACACACTTTGTGGATGATGTTTACAATCATAATTGGAGATATATTTATAAATTAGAGAGAAGTTTTATTGTTAATAGATAATACACACTTTTTGGATTACGTTTACAATCATCCTTGGAGATATATTTATAATAAATATGTTGAAACCTAAAAGTATCATCTTCAGAAGCGGTGCTTAGAAGGTAAGATCGGAGAGCAGAGAAGTGAAAGTCATGCAAAGCTAATGTACTCCAAAGAAGTTGACTTTTGAATTTATCTTTTTTATATTTAATGTAATAAGTTTTATCTTGTTAAAGATGCTTGTTGGTTTTGCCTGTAAGTATCGATTAAGAACATTAGTCAATTTTTTTTAATAAACTATTTTAGAAGATTAAACCTCCATTTTGTACTATAAATAGACAAGCAAGTTATAAGCTTGCAATGTTCAAGATAAAAAATTTCAGTTTTCATAATAATAAGACCATCAACCAAGCATGTTCATAAAACCATGAAGGAAACGTCAAAGTAAGTCAACCAATCATCTCAGTACATCAAAGTCATATAAGACGGAAATCATGGTGTGTGTTTAATTCGATCACCTTGAGCTCTTCCTTTTCGATCTGGAAGTACCTGAAACATAAACTGAAAACCGTAAGCACAAAGGATAATGAGTTCCCCAAAATACATCACACAATACATACTAAATATACAATGGAGCATTCCCCCAACCATCGGGCCCCTCCGGGAACAGATCTACCAATAACATGCAATGGTGAGATAACCCAAAATTTCTATCTTGTACATCCATTCGACTCAATAAAATTCAGACTTGTTTTTGGCTATCTTTTAGCCCCATTAACGATCTGTTTGGGTGTTTTAAGCCTAGTAACTTAAAGGATAAAGTGTTAGGAAGTATCGTATAGAGTTCAGTGTGCAACATACAAGCCAGAAACTCCACCATAAGGAATTTATGGTCGTAAACACCTCCTTGGCCGTGAACTCACCTCCTTAAATATGATATTCCTTCTTCCTTCACCACTTTTTCCCACCTCTAACTCAAGAACTCGGATTTCCTCTCAACATTCATCAAGTGTTCACCTTGATCTTCAAAAGAGTAAGTATTCCTTCCTTTGCCAAGAACACACTAGTTCATGGACCGTGAACCCTCCCCCCCCCCCCCCCCCCCCCCCCCCCAAGCTTAAAAAACATTAGTATGTCTTCTATCTCCTAGTTAGACCTATTCAACTCTTGATTTCTAGCATTGGATCATCATAAACTACATAAGCATGAAGATTTTATGGTCGTAAACCCTTGCATGGCCGTAAAATCTTGTGTTGGTGTATGTTTTGGCTTCAAACTCCTTCAAAATCTGTAACGACCCAAAATACGACCCAAAATTTTCCGTTTAAATGATACTAAGGTTATCAACGATCTATAATATATCATAAAATTGTACGTCAAAAATCCCAAAAAGTTATAATAGAGGTGTCATAACAAAAGAACTGTAACAACATATCATAGTATATGAAATAAACTCCCAGGACAAAAGCTGAAGTCGTGGCGTGTGCAATGCCATCAGCCCAAGCCCTTCCCTTTCCTAGCGGAAGTACCTGAAACCAAAACTGAAACTGTAAGCACAAAGCTTAGTAAGCTATCCCATATTACCACATACCATACAATCATAAAAACACATATTGGGCCTTGCCCACTGCATCAGATCGAAGTCCGAAAACTGCATCGGACCGAAGTTCGGAACTAACCAGGTCCTTGCCCTCTGCATCGAACCGAAGTCCGTAAATTTCATCGGACTGAAGTCCGGAATTGTCTGGGGCCTTGTCCCCTGCATCAGACCGAAGTCTAGAACTAACTGCATCGGATCGAAATCCAGAACTGACTGGGACCTTGTCCCCTGCATCGGATCGAAGTTCGGAAACTGAATAAGCATAACATAGCATAGCATAACCATATCAACTAGCATATACACATATACTACATACTGCATCAGACCGAAGTCCAGAACACACAACACAAAGGCATGCTTGAATCACAAAGACATCAAGCACACTAAACTACTGCATCGGACCAAAGTCTGGAACTACTGCTAAATAGACGGGCTGGCATTGTGGCTGTAGACTCATTCCTACTGGAAGCAAAACTCACCTCGTCGTGCTTGCTGTTGAGATGCTAACTCTAAAAGTGGCTGACTGTTGCGTTGGAACTGTCCGGCTACAATTTGCAAAAACACTAGATCAGTTACTCGTAAATGCTCTCGAGGTCAAATGACAATTTTACCCCTAGTCAAAGTCAACTCCCTGGTCAAAGTCAACTTCCAGTTGAGCGGACTCGCCGAGTCAGGGCGTAGACTCGCCGAGTCCCTCTTTTACTAATTCTAACTTTAACTCATCGAGCCCCTTTCCCACTCATTGATTCACTCTGAACTCACAACTCGAAGGGAAAACGGGGACTCGCGACTCGACTCGTCGAGTCCGAAGAACAACTCGCCGAGTCCTATCGCAGATTCCATACAATCGAATTTTAATCCATTCCAGGGCCTCTAACTCTTAGATCTGAGCCCTTGGTACCATCTGAACACGTAAAGTTGCTGACTTTACGTGTAACTACGAAGGAATGAAGCCACTTCCCTTGAATGCTACTTTTCACGGGGAAAAACTCGTCCGACTCGCCGAGTTGTAAAACAACTCGTCGATTCTAAGGCAATCTTCATCGGAATCCCCGAGTTGCTCATCTAACTCGTCAAGTCAAAGGCTATCTTCATATGACTCTCCGAGTCAAGCTTGTGACTCACCGAGTCCATTCAGTCCCTTTTCCATACAGGCCTGATTTGAGCCATGCAGCGGCTCTAAGTCACAGGTCCATGCTTCTAGGGCATGCTTATCACATAATGCTACAAACTTTACGTGCATGCATGGCTTTAAAGGCTTCAAATGCCAAAACTAAGCTCTTAATGGGGTACTAAGCTCAAGAGGGACCTCAATCACGACCATAGCTGAAACTTTACACTACTAGAATGCATTGAGGGTCCAGATCTGAAGTATGACCCAAACATAAGACTTAATCATAAAGGATCTAGGGTTTTTGGGGGTTTAAAGCAACAATTTGGGGACAACCAAGATCTACTAGATCAATAAACAAGATGGAGGCTTTATTACAAGAAAAGATGAACACAACTGAGTGTGCTCTGGATCTACTTCCTCTTCCTTGAACTCTTCAATCTTCTCCTTTTTCTACTTGCTCCAACAATTCCTACAATCACTCACACACTCAAAAAGGGGCTAGGGTTTGTTAAGAGATGCTCTGTGAGTAATGGAGGTGAGGTTGGGGCTTATAAGTGTGTTTAAATAAGGTGTGAACCCTTAAATTAGGGCATCACCCAGACAGTCGGACTCGCCGAGTCCAGTGTATGGACTCGCTGAGTTGCCAACATAACTCGGGTGATCAACCCATCTTCTACTCGACGAGTCGGGCTACAGACTCGTCGAGTACCCCTCAAGAAAGAAAAACTTTAATTAAATCACATACCAGAAACAGAGCGTTACAAGTCTCCCCCACTTATCTTAGACTTCGTCCTCGAAGTCTGCTGTTGCAGCTGAATCTGAAAATAACTTTGGATAATGCTCCCTCATCTCCCCCTCGGATTCCCACGTCCAGTCTGAACCCCTTCGCTGCTGCCACTGCACCTTCACCAACTGAACCACCTTGTTCCTCAAGGTCTTCGTTTTTCGATCTAGGATTGCAACTAGTCTCTCAATATAATTCAGGCTACTATCAACCTGAATATCCTCCAAGGGTACAACTGCCGCCTCGTCCACTAAACACTTTCTCAACTGAGAAACATGGAAAGTGTTGTGGATCTGGCTAAGCTCTGCCAGAAGATCCAACCGATAAGCCACCCGACCCACCCGGGTCATAACCCTAAAAGGACCAATGAACCTAGGGCCCCGCTTGCCCCTCCTCCGAAACCTAATAACACACTTCCAGGGTGATTCCTTCAGGAGGACCATGTATCCCACCTGAAACTCTGGGTCTGAATGCCTCCTGTCGGCGTAACTCTTTTGCCTACTCTGTGCAGTCCGCAGTCTGCTACGAACCTGCTGACTCAACTCTGTGGTCTTGAGCACCACCTCGGTGCTCTCGATGACTCGCTGACCGACCTCGCCCCAAAAAATCGAGGTACTGCACTTCCTTCTGTATAACATCTCGAAAGGAGGACGGTCAATGATATAGTGGTAACTGTTGTTATACAAAAATTCCTCTAGTGGAAGATACGTATCCCAACTACCACCAAAGTCTAAAACACATGCCCGGAGCATTTCCACAAGAGTCTGAATCATCCTCTTGCTCTGCCCATCGGTCTGAGGGTGGAAAGCGGTGCTAAAATGAAGATGAGTCTTCATCTTGTCATGAATCTGCTTCCAAAATCTGGAAGTAAAACGGATGTCTCGGCCTGCCACTACCGAAACAGGCACTCCATGCCGTGCTACTACCTCATGCACATAGATGTCGGCTAGCTTCTCAGCCAATATGCTCTCCTGGATTGGTATAAAGTGCACGCTCTTGGTCATCCGATCCACTATGACCTAAATCGAATCGACTCCTCACGCTATCCTGGGAAGCCTAGTGATAAAATCCATGGTAATGTCCTCCCATTTCCATACGGGAATGTCTAATGGCTGCGTCTTTCTGTGGGGTCTCTGGTGCTCTGCCTTGACCTTCCTGTAGGTCAGGCATCTCTCCACATACCAGGCGACATCCCGCTTCATGCAGGGCCACCAATAATCGGGTCGAAGATCCCTGTACATCTTCGTCGCCCCTAGGTGGATGGAAAATCGAGACTAATGGGTCTCGTCCATTAACACCTGCCGTACTCCGCCCCAGTACGGTACCCAAACTCTCCTATGAAGGGTCAACAATCTCCTGCTGTCATAATCAAAAGAAGCTACTCAGCCCACGATCCTCTCACACTTCTGCCTCTCCTCCTTGAGGCCCTCAACCTTTGCCTCCCTGATCCGCTCCAACAGCGAAGTAAGCACTGTCATCCTCAAGCATATATCCTTGATCGGGGCCACTTCCTTCTTGCGGCTCAAGGCATCAGCCACTACGTTGGCCTTCCCTGGGTGATAAAGGATCTCACAATCATAACCCTTCACCACATATAACCAGCGACGCTGCCTCATGTTAAGGTTCGGCTGGTCCATGAGGCATCTCAGAGTCTTGTGATCCGTGTAGATGGTACAACGGACCCCATAGAGGTAGTGTCTCCAAATCGTGAGGGAAAACACCACTGCCCCCAACTCCAAATCGTGTGTCAGATAGTTATCCTCGTGAGGCTTCAACTGTCTAGAGGTGTAAGCTATCACATGCCCCCGCTGCATCAAAACTGCTCCCAAACCTGTGATCGAGGCATCATAGTAGACTACAAAATCATCCACTCCCTCTGGCAGGTTAAGAATCGGTGCCTCGCACAATCGCTGTCTGAGGGTCTCAAATGCCGCCTGCTGTTCAGGCCCCTAACGAAGCACCATCGACTTCTTGGTCAGTCGGGTGAGTGGTACTGCTATCTTGGAGAAATCCTTGATGGATCTCCTGTAGTACCTTGCCAAACCTAGGAAGCTTCGAATCTCAGATGGGGACCTCGGGACCTCCCACTGCATCACGGCCTCGATCTTGGTCGGATCCACTACAATACCCTTCTGGTTGATGAGGTGACCAAGGAATTGCATCTCGCGCAACCACAACTCAGACTTGGAGAACTTCGCAAAAAATCTCTCCCTCCTCAGTGTCTTTAGCACCTCTCTCGGATGCTCCTCGTGTTGCTCCTGAGTCTTGGAGTAAACCAAGATGTCGTCAATGAATACTATCACAGATCGATCCAACATCAGTCTGCATACGCGTTTCATGAGATCCATGAATACGGCTGGAGCGTTGGTGAGCCCAAAAGGCATCACCACGAACTCATAATGACTATAACGGGTCCTAAAAGTTGTCTTCTGAATATCCTCATCCCTGACCCGCATCTGATGATAACCAGAGCATAGATCAATCTTAGAAAACCAAGATGCTCCCTGAAGCTGATTGAACAAGTCGTCTATCCTTGGGAGTGGGTAACGGTTCTTCACCGTTACCTTGTTCAACTCCCGGTAATCTATGCACATACGGTGCGCCCCATCCTACTTCTTCATAAACAGGATCGAGGCTCCCTATGGTGAACTACTTGGTGTAATGAAACCCTTGTCTAGCAGCTCCTGTAGCTGCGTAGACAACTCCTGCATCTATGGAAGAGCCAACCGATACGGTGCCTTGGCTATCGGAGCCGCACCAGGGACTAGGTCAATCCTGAACTCAACCTGTCTCTCTAGAGGTATCCTAGGAAAATCCTCCGTGAATACATCCGGGTAGTCTCGCACTACCGGTACATCATCGACTGTTGCCTTGCCCTTCTCCCGAGCATCTAGAACGTAGGCGACGAACCCTGCACAACCCTGTTGAGCAAAGAATTGGTCCGTGCTGTGACCTCTCGCCCTGAATCACTAACTCTCCAATACTTGGGGTGCAGATCCTCACTAGCTGTAGCTCAGAATCAATCACCGCCCCATTGGGGCTCAGCCAATCCATACCCACTATATCCTTATTCCCTCGTAGAGGAATAGGAACCAGGTCTACTGAAAACTGCTCATCGAATAACTTAAGCGAACACCCCTTATGCAATCTCGTGACCCTGACGGTCCTGTCATCGGCTATCTCAATCTCAAGTGGACAATCCAGCTCCTCCAGAGCTCTGCTAAACCTCTTGCTAAGCACAAGCGAAACAAATGATCGGGTAGCCCCTGAATCAAACAAGAGTGTAGCTGATATGCCGTTCACTAAGAACGACCCTATATATAGAAACAATAACTATAAGAACAGTCAACAATCAACAATAATAAAGATATGAAAGGAACATACATACCCGTCACCACATCAGGAGTCGCTCACGCCACCTCTGCTGTCATCTAAAAAGCTCTACTCTTCGCCACTGGCGCCTCACTTCGGCCCTTACGGCCGTCTGTAATCCTCAATGTTGCAGGCGTAGGTGCTACCACCTTCCCTGCTGCTGCTGTCCAACTCAGACATTAGGACCTTTATGTCCCCTCTGATTGCAATGGAAACAAATCAGAGAAGATGTTGTGGTAACGGTGGGAGTAGCTGTACAATCTCTGCTCATATGCCCAGTCCGGCTGCACTTGTAGCAACCGGGACTCCCTGCCTTGCACGCCCCATCGTGCAATCTCCCATACTTGCCACTCCTACTGTGGCTCTGCTGTCCTCTAGATTTGTGATCTGATACCTTGGGCTTATTGCCCGAACTCCTTGTACCCGAAGCCACCTCTGACTTCCTCTTTCTCTCCATCTCAAGCTTAATCTCTCTCTCACGAGCCCTAGCAATCATGTCATCTAGCATTTTATAGTTGGACCGACTCAAAAACTGGCGGATATCACTTCGCAACATCTCATGATATCGGGCCTTCTTCATTTCCTCGTCAGCTGCGTACTAAGGAACGAGAAGAGCCCTCTCCCTGAACTTGGCGGTAATTTCTTCCACTGTCTATATAGTCTGAGTAACATCCTGAAACTCCCTGGCCAACTGTTGCACCTTAATGACCGGTGCAAACTCGGCTCTAACCTGGTAGTAAAATCAGCCCAAGTCATAGCATCAAGTGTTGCGTCATCCCCGATGACATGCCCAATCTCCTTCCACCAATCTCGTGCCCTGTTCTTTAGAAGGCAGGATGCTAATCTGACCTTGTCCCCCACGGGACATCTGTTAGTGCGGAACGCGTTGGCAACATCTGCCAACCACCTAGTACTCGCAATAGGGTCCCGCGCCCCATGGTAGTCTAGAGCTCCACAAGCCTGGAACTCCCTGAAGGTAAGTGTGGGCGACCCTATCATGGCCACCATCTCAGCACGGAACATGCTCAACTTCTCATCCATCAACTCTAAAATACCATCCTTGATCGAGCCAAAGATCACAGGAGTCTGCTCAAGTATGATGCGGGTAACCTCTCAAGTGAAAAAATCCCTAGTCTACTAATCCAACTGCTCGGCTCCCGAGCCTGATCCTGATCCCTCCCCGACTCCTAAACTGCTGCTTGTTGGTCTAGGGCGTAAAACCACCATTCTGAAAACACATTATGATAAACGTCAGAAACACTGATATATCTCGAGGGATCATTACTACTACTATAGGTTTTTTCGGCCTCATCCCAGCCTTCCTTGATTCAAGTATGAATCCTCTGCTTCCAGTAGTGTGGGCCCCTACTACCTTCCACATCTATCCGTACCTTCCCCAAGAACTGCGTCGACTCCACCACGCCACTACTACTGCTACTGATCTCTGCTACTTTCATTCTAGGCTTGCGCTAGGGAAATCTCCGACTCAACGAAAACCAGTCCTCAGCTTTTGAAGGCCCCCTTGTAATGCCAATTATTCATCATCTGAATACCACCACATGTGACGAGACTCAGATAATCCTTCGAGTAGAAGACTCGTTCCTACAACGGTTGGACTTAAACAAGAGCTGCGCAGTAGGGCGAAATCCAACAATCTGAGATTATCCAACCCTGATCACATGTGATGTGATTTATTCACCTAATGGCTAACTCCCATCACTTGGAGTCCCACAAAGCACAAAGCAAACAACATTCGGACATAGTAACATTTCAAGCAACTCTATTCTCATAATAAGAAACTGTACTACCTTACAATGTTAGGCTCACAATATCAGGCATAACCTAATCAGGCTATCCTACTGTTGTCTACTCATACTAGCATGCAATTCTCATAAGGTTGAAACACATATAGTAGGCACATAAGGCATCTCCCTAGATCCTTAGTCCTATTCTAGCATGCTGTTCAACTTTAACTGAAACAGATAATCATAATGTAAACTTGTATAGGTAATCTGGGATTACTTACTTAAGCTGGACTGATCGCATGCACCACACCCTTTTCTCCTTTCCAAAATCCTTTTCTTTTTAAGTCTCTTTTTCAAAAATTCTTTTGAAAACATTTTTCTTTCAAAAATCTTTTACTATTTCTTTATTATGAGTTCAGTCATACCCAGAAGCAGTGTTGCAGAAATCGGCCTAATCAGCCGATTAATCGCTAATCGGACCTCCACCGATGAGATTTATTGCTAATCGGTCACTATAATCGGGCTTGGTCAATGCAGATCAAAGTTGGAATTAATCGGACCTAATCGGGCCTAATCGGACCTAATCGGAGTTAATCGGATCTAATCGGGTTTGGTCAATGCAGGTTAAAATCGGACCTAATCGGGTTTGGTCAATGCAGGTTAAAATCGGACCTAATCGAAATTAATCGGACCTAATCGGACCGAATCGCCAATTAATCACTTTTTTTGGAGAATTAAAGTTAGATTTATAAATTTTTTAATAATATTCTTAAGAATTAATGGTCCCCGATTAATCTCCCGATTAATCCCCGCCTAGCCGATCCATCCTTAATCGCTAGTCTACCGATTAGCATCCGATTAGCAATTTCTGCAACCATGCCTATAAGTGTGCCTGAATCCCTCAAACCAAGGCTCTGATACCAACTTCTAATGACCCAAAATACGACCCAAAATTTTTCGTTTAAATGATACTAAGGTTATCAACAATCTATAATATATCATAAAATCATATGTCATAAATCCCAAAAAGTTATAATAGAGGTGTCATAACAAAAGAACTGTAACAGCATATCATAGTATATGAAATAAACTCCCAGGACAAAAGCTGAAGTTGTGGTGTTGCCTCCCGAGCCCTTCCCTTTTCTTGCGGAAGTACCTGAAACCAAAACTGAAACTTTAAGCACAAAGCTTAGTGAGCTCCCCCAGACTACCACATACCATACAATCAGAAAACACATATTGGGCCTTGCCCACTTCATCGGACCGAAGTCCGGAAACTGCATCGGACCAAAGTCCGGAACTAACTAGGGCCTTGCCCTCTGCATTGGACCAAAGTCCAGAAACTGCATCGGACCAATGTCTGGAACAAACTGGGACCTTGTCCCCTACATCGGACCGAAGTCCGGAACTAACTGCATCAGATCGAAATCCGGAACTGACTGGGACCTTATCCCCTGTATCGGAATGAAGTCTTGAAACTAACTGAGTATAACATAGCATTGCATAAACATATCAACTAGCATATACACATATACTGCATACTGCATCAGACCGAAGTCCAGAACACACAACCCAAAGGCATGCTTGAATCACAAAGACATCAAGCACACTGAACTACTGCATCGGACCAAAGTCTGGAACTACTGCTAACTAGACAGGCCGGCATTATGGCCGTAGACCCGTTCCTACTGGAAGGAAAACTCACCTCGTAGTGCTGGTTGCTGAGATGCTAACTCTAAAAGTGGCTGACTGCTATTCCGGAACTGTCCGGCTACAATTTCCAAAAACACTAGATCAGTTACTCGTAAATGCTCTTGGGGTCAAATAACTATTTTACCCCTAGTCAAAGTCAACTCCCTCGTCAAAGTCAACTCCCTCGTCAAAGTCAACTTCCAGTTGACCAGACTCGCCAAGTTAGGGCGCAGACTCGACGAGTCCCTCCTTTACTAATTCTGACTTTAACTCACCGAGCCCCTTTCCCACTCACTGATTCACTTTGAACTCACAACTCGAAGGGAAAACGGGGACTCACGACTCGACTCTTCGAGTCCGAAGAACAACTCGCCGAGTCCTATCGTAGATTCCATAAAATCGAATTCTAATTCAATCCAGGGCCTCTAACTTGTAGATCTGAGCCCTTGGGACCATCTGAACACGTAACGTTGCTGACTTTATGTGTAACTACGAAGGAATGAAGCCATTTCCCTTGAACATTACTTTTCTTGGGGACAAACTCATCCGACTCGCCGAATTGTAGAACAACTCGTCGATTCTAAGGAAATCTTCATCGGAATCCCTGAGTTGCTCATCTAACTCATCGAGTCCAACGCTATCTTCATATGACTCTCCGAGTCAAGCTTGTGACTCTCCGAGTCCATTCAGTCCCTTTTCCATATAGGCTTGATTTGAGCCATGCAGCGGCTCTAAGTCACAGATCCATGCTTCTAGGGCATGCTTATCACGTAATGTTGCAAACTTTACGTGCATGCATGGATTTAAAGGCATCAAATGCGAAAACTAAGCTCTTAATGGGGTTCTAAGCTCAAGATGGACCTCAATCACGACCATAGCTGAAACTTTACACTGCTAGAATGCAATGAGGGTCCAGATCTGAAGTATAACCCAAACATAAGACTTAATCATAAAGGATCTAGGTTTTTGGGGGTTTAAAGTAACAATTTGGGGACAACCAAGATCTACTAGATCAATAAAAAAGATGGAGGCTTTATTACCTGAAAAGATGACCACAATTGAGTGTGCTATGGATCTACTTCCTCTTCCTTGAACTCTTCAATCTTCTCCTTCTTCTACTTGCTCCAAAAGTTGCTTCACAAAGCAACAATCACTCACACACTCAAAAAAAGGGCTAGGGTTTGTTAAGAGATGATTTGAGAGTTGATGGAGGTGAGGTAGGGGCGTATAAGTGTGTTTAAATGGGGTGTAAACCTTTAAATTAGGGCTTCACCCAGATAGACGGACTCGCCGAGTCCAGCGTATGGACTTGCCGAGTTGCCAGCTTTACTCGCGTGATCAACCCGTATTCTACTTGACGAGTTGGGCTACAGACTCATCGAGTACCCCTCAAGAAAGAAAAACTTTAATTAAATCACATACCAGAAACGGAGCGTTACAAAACCAAACCTAGGACCGAGAACACTTAGGGAATGCTTATTAGGGCCATGAAAACGCCTTGTTTGCAAGTTCTCCCATGAGTGTACAACCTTAAACTCCTTGGACGTACACTCCATGACCGTATACACCAAGGGTAGTATACCCCTTGGTCGTATACACTCGGACCGTACACATACTGGCCGTACACACCTTTGTGTTGCCGTAAACTCCTCTACGACAATCATTTGTGATTGTAACACATCAATATAAGTGTTTCCTAGTCCATAAGGTGGTTTCCTTGCATGATTAGTTGATATACACTAATTATATACATATATGTCTTATTATATGCTTAATAGGATCCGTTTGTGCTCAAGATTTCACTTAGCACTCAACATCCTTTACCGAACTTACATTTGATCCACTCACTACAAGTGAGTTCATACCCCTAACTAACCTTTTAAATGATTTTAAATGCTTTTATAGGGGGGGGGGATACAAGTTGAAACATTATAGTTATTATATCAATCACATGTGATTAATAACTATCAAATAGATGGAGTTCTTATACTTCAAAACTAAGTTAACAAACAACTGTTTCAAAACATTTTATCAAATTCTTTTAAACTTATATATTGTCAAAATCATGTTTATTCAAATATAGTTATATATTTAAGATTGAAAGGACTTAGGACTGACAACTCGCTTTATTTTATGTTCCTTGTTTGGTTATGGACTTAGGGTATCGGTTGTTTGTCCGAAAGTTGTTTGAATTTTAGTTATATATTATGTATATTTTTATAGATATAAAGGTTTCTTACGTCATTTTAATGCCTTTGAGTATTCAAAGGTATACAAACATACTTATTTATTCACACAACATCACTAGTAAGCTATAAAAGGTATAGTTTAGAGGTCTACTACTCACTATTTCTAGTACAATGCGACATGAAAGAGTTAGTTCATACATGAGTCAATTCAAACATACTATAATGAGAAACATAAAGAACATACTATAATGAGAAATAAGGAGGAACATACTACATACTATATAAAGAGAACATACAATATACTAGAACAGATAGAGCATACTATACAAATACAAGAATATTATAACATAAATGTGAGCCACTACTTTGTGCCAGCATGGCATCATATTGTTGTGTCTCGTTTTGTAACCAGAGTCTCCTGGAGGAAGAGCGTGAATTTGTGTATAGATCTATACTGAATTGACCATCCTACACCTTGCTGCTAGCTACAGTGGGACCTATAGGTCTATGGGTGATGAATGTCATAACATTTCGACATTTCGAGCGTCGTGTTTTCTACTAGTCGATCAAGTATGGTTACAATCATATCACATTATACCTTAATTAACAATTGATTTAAGGTAGTTAGTACAACAGTAGTTACTATATACAATACTATAGTTCATTATTATTTTTTCCATTGCATTCACATTGTGATCTTCTCACATAAATGGTAATGTAAAACTATATTTAGGTAATGATATGCACACCTGGGGAAAACACTCACTTTTACAAAGAAACAAATATTCTGAACATTCGGGTCTTGGTAGAAAGCTACACCGTAGTAGAAAATATAGGATTTTCTAGGAGATTTAAACATTTACTACAAACATTTACAACAAACTTTTATTACAAACATTTACAGACATTTACAACATTTACATACACTTTTCATCAAACTTATACAATTTTGACGCTAAATACTTATGAACTCACCAACATAAATGCTCAATCTCTCTTTAAAAATAACTTGTATTCTCAGGTCACCAGTAGACAGGTATAGACGGCAAGTTTTGTGAAGACGGAGCACTTTCAGACTCGTCTTTATTTTGATTATTCATTTTTGGTGTCTTATTATTATTCAACAGAACACACATGTATAAATTATACTATTGATGCATGGATGATGTTGTTGCTTGTTTTACTATTTTACATTGTTATGATAGTGTACATGACGTCTTTATCCCCTAAATGTTTCCACCAATTCGGTTTGGGGTGTGATAGATTGATATCAAAGCTTTGTTTATAGTGAATTGAGTATATCAACCCAAAAAAGATATACAAACTATAAACACAACGAAATTGAAATACTCTGACCAAGAGTTTACACTTTTATATAATAAAATATTTAACTAAGTATACATACCTGCATTCATACTAAAATCAGTGTCACTAGGACAGAACAAAAGTATTGCGACTGTTGAACATCACAAGTAGGCTTAGGGATATATAATCAGATCTGGGAATGATATAGCCTGATCAACTATACTTTTCCGAGAATTGATTAGCATATGCCTAAGAATCTTTGTGGTGTTGCAACAAGTCTAAAAACTTACCAACACTACTGCAATGAAAACTATAGAACAAAACATAAACTTAAAATACTGTAGGAGTATTTTGTGTTACTATAATTACTTATTTGAGAGCTAAAAAGGTCTTTACTAGTAGGTCAGTAGTTACTGAGTGGATACGCTAAGGTTATATGTGACTATGGTGTCATAGACTTAGAATCTGTGATATTTGCTTTATTTCATGTTCCTTGTTTGGTTGTGGACTTGGAGTTAGGGTCACTTATTCGAAGGTCTATTCTATTTATGGTTCCATATAATTGGTATGCACTACACAAGTATTGAAGTAATTGGTAAGGATCGTTCTATAATTATCTTCCTTAGTACGTCTATTAAGTATCTATTTTATCCCTATTCACAAGTAGATAACATAGCTGGATTCCATCTCCTTGGCGACGCGTACATTCCAAACCATGGCAATCCTGGATGGCTCGAGCCAGCTAGAAGAGAATCAGGCAATCCCATTGGATGATGACTTTGCTAAGAACTTTTCGGAGGATTCTGACTTCGAGCCCAAAGTCAATAATCTACCCGCAGTGGCTCAAATCCCAAACCCTAACCCTCGTCCAGGATTTCAAGGCCCCACCCCTCTGTAGGCAACAAACTTCAACCAATGGAGTCACGAATATGGTCAACCCCTACCCTACAATGGGGACCGAAGCATTTACAATCTAAGTGAGGGAGGCTCAGCGGACAACGTCCTGCTTATTGTGGTTTGCAGGATTGCTCGCAATGTAGAGCAGGGAAGGGAAACCGCTGACTGAATCATGGAAGTTGATGCTGAGACAACCCGAAATTTTCTATCCTGTACAGTCAAACACTTCATTGAAAGTCAAACTCATTCCTGCTATCTTTTAGTACGATTTATAGTTTGTTTGAGCATTCCGAGCCTTGTACACTTAAGGGATAAGTGTCGTGGTTTACCTGCTAAAGTCTCAACAAAAAACTCATGCCCTAAACTACATAAGATGGAGTTTATGGCCGTAAACATGGAATTTACGACTGTAAACTCATAAGGGACGTGAACTCCCACCCATATAAGTGAGTCTTGATCATTTCTAGCCATTTCTTACATTTCAAACCCAAGAATTTCAGTTTTCTCTCAAGTATCATCGGGATCTTCATCCCCAATTTTCAAAACTTGTATGTTTCTTGCCCTAACTAGTTGATATCTTACTAAATCTAGTGATCTTGCACGATTGCATCTGTGAAATTGTTCCAGTTTTGTTGATCTTCAAGTGTTCTTAGTTTCACCAAGACCACCAAGAACACGCACTAGTGTTCTTGGCCAAAACCGACCATTCAAGCTCCTGGATCGTAAGTAATATAGTTCTAACTGGTTGTACACTAGGTTTAACATGTTTAGAGCCTAGAAATCACAAAGAAACACAAGATCCAAGGAGTTTATGGCCAAGACATGTTCTTGGGCCATAAACCCTTATAAGTGGGGAAAAATGCACCCTAGTCCCTTACCAAGCCTTGGATACTAGTCTAGATCATATCCTTGATGTGCTTAGGACCTTAAACATCAAAATGGTACTTCACACCATGAGTTTATGGCCGTTAACTCATGGGGAAGTGGTCTATTGGCCATGAACACAAGTTAAGGTCATTTTTGGACCTTAAACTCACCTAGCCTCTTGTTTAAGCCTTAG
Source organism: Lactuca saligna (assembly GCF_052625555.1). NCBI lineage: Eukaryota > Viridiplantae > Streptophyta > Magnoliopsida > Asterales > Asteraceae > Lactuca > Lactuca saligna. The sequence goes on from NC_136419.1 coordinate 212,822,511, forward strand.
AACACTTAACCAATTATGATACCTTGCCTTTAAGCCCTAAATGGAGACCCATTAGAGAGTTTACAGCCAGGAGTAAACTCCCCTGGGCCGTAAACTCCATTCAGTATGGTCCATTGACCATAAACTCAATATCAAAGCCTTAGACTCCTTTGTTGTAACCCAATGGCCTCCTAAAAGTTTGACCAAAGTGTTTTCCACATATTAGGATGTTTATACTTGTCTAATTAGTGTTATAATAACTAATTGTATATATACATATGTCTTTATATGTTATTAGGATCATTGTGTGTGTTTAAGTCTTCACTTGACACCAATCACTTGTCCGACACTTCCATACGATCCACTCACTACACGTGAGTTCATACCCCTTAATTACCCTTTTAAATGTTTATAAATGCTTTGATTGGGGGGGGGGTTATACAACTTGAACCATGCTAGTTATTATATCAATCACATGTGATTAATAACTAGCATGCAAATGGATTTACTGCACTTTTAGCTGTTTTACCGAACAAATTTCTTCAAATGACTTTCTCAAATGTTTTTACATGTTAAAACTCTTTATCAAAATGTCTTACATACTGTATGTTTCCTTTCAAACTCTGTTACAATTGTGTTTCAAACAAAGGTTTTCTTATACTTAAAACTGAGTTATCAAACAAACTACCTTCAAATCGTTTTATAAACTGACATCAACTCATCATTTCTTTGTTATTAAACTTTTCAAAGGTTTTACAAAAATTCTTTTATACTTTTATATTGTAAAATGCATGGCCATATATGTATAGTTATAAGTAATTTTTAAAGGACTTAGGACGACTAGCTCGCTTTATTTCCTTTTCCTCATTGGGATGTGGCTTTAGGGCATCGGTTATTCATCCAAAATGTTGTCTAAATATTAGTTATATATTATGTATACATATATAGACATAAAAGTTCCATCAGTCAGTTCAGTACCTTTGGGTAGAAAAGGCATACTTTCGGTTATACACATACATTACTAGTAACTATAATAGGTATAGTTTGGAGATACTACTTACTATTCCAAGTACAAGGAATCACACAAGAGTCAGTTCATTTTTGAGTCTATACTAATACAATATATACTATATTAAGAGATACAATACACGATAATAGAACAAACATAATAAGATGCTATAGCATGGAACAAGTACAGGATCGAACTATACCAATGAATCACTAACGCATTGTTCTAAATAAAAGGTGATAGTTATATTGGGTATATATGATCATATAATCATAATGTGGATGTTCACGGCTTGCAATCATTGCATGGGTCGCATTTGGTTCACATAATCTTTTGATAGGGAGAGCGTTTAGTATGGGATCTAGCCATCACATAATACCTTAATACTCAAATTTAAATAATTAGTACAATAGTAGTCACTTATACAATACTACAGTACTTACACTTTACAAATGACAAATACAAAAGGATACGATCTAAATAATTATATTATTTTCCTTATTACCTTTACTTTGTGACGCATTCACATAAATGATGAGGTAGACTATAGTTTTATAATAATAGTTATACAGGGAAAAACCGTCGCATTTACAGTGATGCATACTTTTAAAATAGTTGGGTCTTGGTAGAAGACTACTTTTTATACAAGTAGGAAATATGGGATTTTCTAGGGTTTTCAAATGTTTACAATTTCTTACAAACATTTACATTGATACAAACTTTTCTACAAACATTTACAAGTCATTTCCTTACAGTTTTACAAATCAAAGACACATAAATACTTATGAATTCACCAGCTTTACTGTTGATACTCGGTTTCAAAATAACCTGTATTCTCAGGTCACAAATAGACAGGTACGACGACCAGGTTTTGTGAAGACGGAGTAGTCAAGACTCGTCTTTTATTTTGAATATTCATTATGTTGTTTTTACTATGAAAGAACACACTTGTATTTAAAATTATAATATTAATGTAATGGATGATGTTGGTGCTTGTTTACTACTTTACATTGTTGGGATACATTACATGACGTCCTCCACCCCAGAACGTTTCCTCCGCTCTCGGTTTTGGGGTGTGACAGATGTTGATGCGGGAGTCAATACCGTTTGTTTTCACCATCTGGAGTCAGCTTAGGGAAGGACCTTGAATAAGAATGCGGCCCTGCATAGTGAACTTAATGTAACCCAAGATGATATCAGAGGACTTCGAGCCCGTCAGGCAAGGACTCATTCCAATAGCTCTCGTCGCAGATAGAGCCAACTCTATCTTCTCTTTTGGATATAACTTAAGTCTATGTAAAAACTCTAATTTTAATTTCATGTCTATTGTAAGACATTGAACTTTCAGTCTACTCGGTGTCCATGCTATCAAAATTTTCTCTGCATGGTTTGATGTAAGACTTACTTCTAGGTCATTTTTCCCGAACTTATTACATCATTAATGCCAATGTTATTGATAGATCTCAAATCTTATGGGAAATCCTTATCCAAATGATTTCATCTTTCTATTGCTAGATTTCTATTTCAATCATACTCTTATCTGTTTTGTTGGGTTATGGAGATTTAGTCCATGGACCACTCTCATTATATTCTCAATTGACTCTTACTATCATCATCATCTTTATAAACTTTCAGTCAAACAATCCCTCCATGAAGAGGGACAAGGAGCAATCCACCAATAACTCCAACTTAACAACCACCTCCTCCACAATACGACTTTGCAGCTCTCCAAGTTGCGGTATATGTGGCTGTTGCGGCAGCCCTAGCTCAATTCAGTGCTAGCGGAAGTGGTGTTGTTGCTCAATCCGCTCAAGGTGATGCTCCTGTGCGCATTTAACTCCTTATTTTGGAGTTTTCGGCTTGTATAATGCACACTGAACTCTATACGATACTTCCTAACACTTTATTCTTTAAAGGTACTAGTCTTAAAACACCCAAACAGACTGTTAACAGGGCTAAAAGATAGCCAAAACAAATCTGACTTTGATTGAATCGAATGGATGTACAAGATAGAAATTTCAGGTTGTCACATCATCCCCCCGTTAGAGGGAATTTCTTTTTGAAATTAGAGTTTAAGCAATTACAAATAACTATGTAAAAAGATGAGGATGTTTTAATTTCATTTGATCTTCGTGCTCCTAAGTGATTTCAGGTTCCCGCTTGGCATTCCAGCGAACCTTCACTATTAGGATACGACTTTGCTTTGTTTGTTTGACGTTGTGGTGCGCACATGAGCATCACCTTGAGCGGATTGCAAACTCGACTTGATGCTATGGTGGTAATCCAGGTGATGCTCCTCTCCGACATCTTTACAGAAGAACTACGAGGATTACCACCACAGTGTCAAGTCGAGTTTAGAATCGACTTAGTTCCAGGTGCTACCCCAATAGCCAAATCTCCCTATCGCCAAGCACTAGTTGAGATGCAGGAACTATCCGGTAAGCTTGGCAAACTGATTAGCAAGGGCTTTATTAGACCCAGCTTCTCGCCCTGGGGAGCACCGGTGTTATTCGTGACGAAGAAAGACAGATCGTTCCGTATGTGTATCGACTATAGAGAACTCAACAAGCTTACCATCAAGAGTCGTTACCCTTTACCTCGCATAGACGATTTATTCGACCAACTGTAAGGGGCGAATTACTTTTCAAAGATTGATCTAAGATTCGGGTATCACCAGTTACGAGTGCTAGAGGAGGATTTTCCGAAGACAGCCTTTCGAACTCGTTACGGACACTATGAGTTCGTAGTGATGCCATTCAGATTGACTAATGCGCCTGCAGTATTCATGGAATTAATGAATAGGGTCTACCGTCCTTACTTGGATCAGTTCATCATTGTATTCATCGATGACATACTTATCTACTCTCGTGGTAAGGATGGTCATAGTAAACATCTACGACATGTGTTAGAAGCACTACGGTCAGAAAAGCTCTATGTGAAGTTCTCTAAATGCGAGTGTTGGATCCGAAGAGTTGAATTATTGGGTCATGTTGTTAGTAAAGAAGGAATTCATGTGGAACCTTCCAAAATTATTGCCATTGAGGTAGGAGCAGTCGTATTTGCTCTAAAAATATGGAGACACTACCTATATGGTACAAAAGCACTATCTTCACAGACCACAAAAGTCTGCAACATATATTTAACCAGAAGGAGCTCAATATGAGACAACGACGGTGGGTTGAACTACTCAATGACTACGAATGCGAAATTCGTTATGATCCGGGTAAAGCCAACATAGTAGCTGACGCCCTAAGTCAGAAAAAATATTTTGGTCGCAGAGTCAAATCATTGACGGTGACTATCCATTTGCATCTGTCCACATAAATTAAGGAGGCTCGTCTTGAAGCATTGAAACCTGAAAATGTGGCGAGTGAATCCCAGAGAGGGATGGATAAAATTTTGCAAATCAAGGGTGGCGAAGCTTTATATCTCATGGACCGGATCCGGACACCGAAGCACGGTGGTTTCAGAGACTTGGTCATGACTGGAGCACACAACACTCGATATTTCGTCCACCTAGGTTCAGATAAGATGTATCTGGATCTTAAAAAGCTATACTGGTGGCCTAACATGAAAGCAGAGATTGCTACCTTCGTGAGTAAATGCCTTACTTGCACCAAGGTCAAGGTCGAATACTAGAAACCCTCAGGTTTACTACAACAGCCGGATATACCGGAATAGAAGTGGGAGCGGATCACTATGGACTTCATAACCAAGTTTCCCAAGACAACAGGTGGTCTCGATACCATATGGGTGATCGTTGATAGGTTGACCAAGTCCGCACACTTCCTGTCTATCAATGAGACTAACAAGATGGAGGAACTCACAAGAACATACATTAGGGAGATCCTATGACTGCATGGAGTTCCTATATGCATGATCTATGATAGGGATAATAGATTCACTTCAAGGTTCTGGCAGTCACTACAAAGTTCCCTAGGAAGTAGGCTAGACATGAGTATAACCTACCATCCACATACCAACGGAGAAAGTGAGAGGACTATCCAAAATTTGGAAGATATGCTGAGAGCCTGCACGATAGACTTCGGGAAGGCATGGGATACTCACTTATCCTTTTTCGAGTTTTCCTACAATAATAGTTATCACATTAGCATAAAGGTTTCTCTGTTTGAAGCCCTCTATGGCTGAAAGTGCAGATCCCCTCTATGCTGGGCTGAGGTGGGTGAAACTTAGTTAGCTAAAGGATGAGTTCCTGACAACACTCTCACAAGTCCAGAGATCATTCGAGAAACGACAAAGAAGATCATTGAAATTCTTGAACGATTGAAAGCCTCAAGAGACCAACAGAAAAGCTATGCAGACAAGAGAAGGAAACCTTTGGAATTCCAAGTTGGTGACTGTGCTCTTTTGAAGGTCTCACCTTGGAAGGGCTTGATACGCTTCGGAAAGCATGGATAGCTAAATCCAAGACACGTAGGGCCTTTCGAGATTATCACTAGAATCGGCCATGTGGCTTACAAACTCAAACTACCTCACAAACTTAGTAACATACACCTTACTTTCAACGTATCAAACTTGAAAAAGTGTCTCTCCGACGAGACCCTTGTAATCCCACTCCACAAGATCGAGATCAACGAGAGCCTCAAATTTTTGGAAAAACCAATACAGATTATGGACTGAGAGTTCAAGCAAACAAAGCAAATTCGTATCTTAATAGTGAAGGTTCGCTGGAAAGCCAAGCGGGGACCTGAAATCACTTGGGAGCGCGAAGATCAAATGAAATTACAACATCCTCATCTTTTTACATAGTTATTTGTAATTGCTTAAAGTCTAATTGCGGGACGAAATTCCATCTAATGGGGGAATGAAGTGACAACCCGAAATTTCTATCTTGTACATCCATTCGATTCAATCAAAGTTAGACTTGTTTTTGGCTATCTTTTAGCCCTGTAAACAGTCTATTTGGGTGTTTTCAGCCTAGTAACTTTAAATAATAAAGTGTTAGGAAGTATCGTATAGAGTTCAATATGCATCATACAAGCCGGAAACTCCAAAATAAGGAGTTTACGACCGTGAACACCTCCTTGGTCGTGAACTCACCTCCTTAAATATGATATTCCTTCATCCTTCACCACTCTTTCCCATCTCTAACTTAATAACTCGGATTTCCTCTCAACATTCATCAAGTGTTCACCATGATATTCAAAAGAGCAAGTATTCCTTCCTTTGCCTTGTTGATACATTGCTTAAACTAGTAAGGATCCATGAAATTATCTTAATGTTGATTAGATCTTCAAGATCTTCATCTTTCACCAAGAACACACTAGTTCATGGACCATGAACCCCTCCCCCCAAGCTTAAAAAACATGAGTATGTCTTCTCTCTCCTAGTTAGACCTGTTCAACTCTTGATTTCTAGCCTTGGATCATCATAAACTACATAAGCATCAAGAGTTTACGGTCGTAAACCCTTTCATGGCCGTAAAATCTTGTGTTGGTGTATGTTTTGGCTTCAAACTACTTCAAAATCTTGTGTTGTGTTGGTGTATGTTTAGGCCATTTAAGGCTTCAATGGGCCCATTAGGGTTTATTAGGCCTATTAGGGTTTTAGTACCTTGACGAAACAACCAAACGAGTCACAAACCAAACAAAGCACACCACAACCTGACGTGGTGGCCACTGGTGGTTAGGGTTTCTTTTCATTATACTTTTTGCTAATTACACCTTATAATGTATTAAGACAAAAACAAACACACACTAACTAACATACACACACACCCAAGGTGGCACATGGTGGCAGCCACCATTGCTGGCGGCCATGGTGGTCTCTTGACATCTCCGGCCAACAAAAAAAATGATCATACACCCGATTAGCGACAACAACACTTGAGCAGGAATGGAAAATGAACATAGGTACCCACCTGGCGGCGTGTAACAACTAGAGAGCAGCTGGCACGGCGGAACAGCTGCATAGGAGCGAAGACGATGATCGGAGTGGTGGAAAATAGCTCTAGCAGCGACTAACCGAATGGAAAGGAGATGACGAAATTGTGGCAGCTCCTCCATGATTCGCTTCTCTGACAGGGAAAGTAGCGGTGTCCACCAATAGGCATGACTTCTATTGATAGCAACTGTAGCGACAGGCAGTGGTGACGCGTTCCTCCTCCTTTGTGCCTGAAATAGTGACATCCCACGTCGATCTCCATCCTCAGCAGGCATGGAACGGTAGTAGCAACATTACTTGACACCGTGGCGGGTTATTCCAACTCCAAAGGCAGCTAGGAGGCTTAAGGTTCCCACTGGCGACAGCTTGGTCGGCTAATGACGAAAACTGGATGGAGTTTCAATCCTTTGAAATTTAAAAGTTGAAATTGAACCCTTATACTTTATAATATTATAACTTTATATATATATATATATATATATATATATATATATATATATATATATATATATATATATATATATAAGTATAAGAACAAGTTGTTTTACTGTTAGTAGGCCTCATTCACGAAGTCGATCTATAAGGGGGGTATAAGGTTTTTGTCTATAAAATGGAAAACTAATAGGTGTCCACTCTCACCCACCGCTTCTTTGACTGGTGGAGGGTTGTTAGTCGAACGACTAGGAGAATGAATTTAAGCCTCATTAAAAATATGATAAATATAAAGTAACTAAATGTTTGTAAATTCACAATCTTAGTTACTTTAGGAAAATGTTAATAAGGTGCTAACCCATGAAATTATACTTTGGACTTTGCTTAAGTCATTAGTGGAGCGTGTGTGGTTAACCGGCACATTAAACTGGACCTAACAAGGTAGGCAAAGGGTGGCTTAAGGTTTATCATAGATCGGTTGAGCGCGTGTGGTTAACCGACACATCGACTAGGTGCTAAACATTAAGAGTACCAAGTAATTCTCATGGTTACTTCACACCTTGTTTTGTGATCCTCGACGTCCCAATCGAAAAACTTGAAGGGCACACTCGTGATTGAAACATGCCATTGAAAAGTTCAACGAATCTCAAAGAATCTAGGAGTTTCAAAACCAATTAAAACATAATAATTTATTTCGTTTTTCATGTTGGAAATTGGTGAATCTTCATTCACGTAACTTCAAATATTTTATAGCTTTGATTACGGCATCCCTCTTCTAAGTTATAAAATATTGTGTTGGGTCGTAGCCATAATATTACATTTGGGTGTATTATTAAGGACTATCTTTATATCTTATCTAAACTTGTCGTTCTTTTTTAGATGTCTTCCAATAATGATGCTTCTGGTTCAAACCCTACCGACTCCTTCTCTCTCATGAACCTTTGTGGGAGAGTCATCTTTGATGGTTACAACTTTATGGATTGGATCCAGAACATTAGGATGGTCACTCTTTACAAGGAAAAGGAATATGTCCTCGATAAGGAGCTTAAGGAACTTGATGAGTTGTCTGCTACTCCTGAGGAGATCGTTGAATTTAGGACTCATGAGAGAGATGCCACTACAGTGGCATGTATCATGATGGGCATGATGACATTCGAGCTCCGAAAGTACTATGAGGTCTATTACCCTTTTGATATGCACAAGGAATTGATGGACCGCTACCATCAAAATGCTCGTCAAGAGAGGTATGGCATCATCTCCTCCATGATAACAATCCGAATGAAGGATGGTGAACGCATCACAGGCCACTTTTAGAAAATGCAAATGTATGTGGACCGTTTGCTGAAGCTAAATGTGAACTTCCCCGAGAATTTGGCAATTGACATCATTTTGCACTCCTTACCTTCTTGTTTTGATCAAGTCCAAATGACATACCACATGAACAAGGAGGAATTACACTCAACAAACTTCAAGTACTCTTGAAGACCACCAAAATTGATCTTAATTGTAAATCGGTTGTCACCACTACTACTCCTACCACAAACCCTACCTTGGGAATCGGGCAAGGCAAAGGAAAGAAGAGGAAGAGACCTTCGAAGGGTACCAAGGGAAATTCCCTTGATGGATCCTCTTCAAGTGGAACCAAGAAAGGTTTTGTCGCTCCTTCTACCAACCCTAAAGAGGCTGAATGCTTCTATTGCCACGAGAAGTCACACTGGAAGCGAAACTGCCCAAAGTACCTACAAGATGTTAAGGATGGGAAAGTGAAACCCAACCATGAAGGTATTTACACTATATTTTCTAATAACTCACCCATTCTAAATCTTGGGTCCTTGACACAGGTTGTGGTATTCACATATGTTCTGATTTGCAGGGACTTATTAGAAGTGACAATGAGGAGCATGGAAAGGTAAAGCTGATCATGGGGAATAGGAAAGTTTCACCCATCGCCAAGGTTGGAGTTTATTCTTTGTTGCTAAGTAGTGGGTTAACATTAGATTTGAACAAATGTTGTTACTCGTCTAAAATGGTGAGAAATATTATTTCCTTTAATGGTTTGTACAAAAAAGGGTTTACCTTTTCATTTGATAATGAATGTGGTGGTATTAATGCTTTCTTTAATAATGTTCTTTATTTTAAAGCATTACCTTGTGATGGTGTATATGAAACTGAGTCGGTTGTAGATAACCTAGGAAATAATGTGTTGTGTATTGATTCTTCCACTAACTTGGATAAAGCATCATTATGGCATTGTCGTCTTGGACATGTAAGCAAGAAACGCATTGGCCAACTCCAAAAGGATGGAGTCTTGGAGTCATTTGAGTTAAAGTCGGACGATAGTTGTGAATCTTGTTTTCTTGGGAAAATAACAAAGTCACCCTTCACTGGTACTTGTGCTTGGGGTGAGGGTTTGTTTGTTCTCGTGCATAATAATGTGTGTGGGCCCTTCAGAACCACCACAAGGGATGCTAATCGCTTCTATGTGACTTTTACTGATGATTATCGTAGATATAGATATGCCTACTTAATCAAGCATAAATCAAAAACCTTTGAAAAGTTCAAGGAGTTTAAATAGGAAATGGAGAATCAATTGGGCAGGAACATTAAGATGCTTCGATCTGATCGAGGTGGTGAGCATCTTAGTATAGAGTTCCTTGACTATCGTAAGGAATGTGGGATTGTCCCACAATTGACACTTCCCAGGACACCACAGCTTAATGATGTGGCTGAGAGGCGTAATCGAACCTTTTTAGATATGGTTCGTTCCAGGATGAGTCGAGCATCACTACCAATCTCATTCTGGAAGTATGCCTTAGAGATTGCTGCCCATATCCTTAATCTTGTCCCTACCAAAAAGGTTTCCAAAACATCTAATGAGATGTGGATCGGGAATGTTCCCAATTTGGACAACATCAAGATTTATGGTTGCGAGATTTTCGTGAGGCGTGAGACTCACAATAAGCTCGAACCTCTATGCGAGAGGTGTATTTTCATCTACTTCCCACAGAAATCCTTTGGTTACCTCTTCTCAAACCCATTGATAATGTGGTCTTTATAGAAAGGAGAGGGGTCTTTTGCGAGCGAGAATTAATAAGCCAAGGAAACAGTGGGTGGAAAATTGACCTTAAAGAAATTCAAGAGTCAATTGGTGAAGGAACCTGAAATGCCAGAAATCAAACTGAGGAGGAAACTCATGTTGATCCAAATGACGAGTTTATACCTCTGAGGCATTCCACGAGAGTTAGGAATGCACCTAAGCATTACTATGGTTTCCATATTGCTACGGAAGGTAATACATTTATCAGTGACAACACATTGGTAAATTTGGATGAACCGAACAAGTTTACGAAAGCCATGGCAGGCCCTGAGTCTGCTAAATAGAAAGAGGCTATGGACAACAAGATTCAGTCCATGTATGACAATCAAGTTTGGAACTTAGTTGACAATGTACGGGTCGTAAGACGGTTGGGTGAAAATGGATCTTCAAGAAGAAGACCGACATGGATGGAAAGGTGCACATTTATCAGGCATGACTGGTTGTGAAGGGTTTCACTCAAACTCAGGGAATTAATTATGATGAAACCTTCTCACCAGTAGCAAAGATTAAGTCTATCAGGGTTATGCTAGCCATTATTGCATTTTATGATTATGAAATATGGCAAATAGATGTCAAAACTTCTTTCCTTAATGGAAAGTTAGCTAAGGATGTTTACATGAGTTAACCAGAGGGGTTTGTTGGTGCAAAGCACCCTAATAGATTATGCAAGCTTGAGAAATCCATTTATGGATTGAAACAAGCATCTCACAGCTAAAACCTTTGTTTTGATGAGAAGGTCAAAGAGTTTGGGTTTTCGAGAAGCGAAGATGAATCATGTGTGTATGTCAGAGCTAGTGGGAGTATAGTTAGCTTTTTGGTACTGTATGTGGATGAAATACTACTCATGGGAAATGACATCCCAACTTTGCAGGAGGTTAAGTCTTGGCTTGGGAAGTGTTTCACTATGAATGACCTTGGAGAAGCTGCCTATATCCTAAGTATAAGGATATTGAGAGAAAGGAGTAAAAGACTAATTGGACTTAGTCAAAGCACCTATGTGGACAAAGTGTTGAAAAGGTTCAACATGCAGAATTCTAAGAAAAGCGACTTACCGATTCAGCATAAGGCAAAATTGAGATGAGTTGATTACCATATGCTTCCATTGTTGGCTTGATCATGTATGATATAAATTGTACTCTCCCTGATGTGGCTTTTGCTTTGAGCATGGTCAACCGATATCAGGGGAATCCTAGCAAGGCTCACTGGACTGCGGTAAAGAACATTCTCAAGTACCTTCGAAGGACTAAGGATTATTCTTACCCTTGGTGGGAGTAACGACTTGAGAGTTGTGGGGTCTTTACCATGAATGGAGGAGCAATTACTTGGAAAATTTCCAAACAGGATACAATAGCTGATTCGACCTGTGAATTAGAGTATATAGCAGCGAGTGAAGCGGCGAAGGAGGCGATATGGCTGAGGAACTTCATCAGAGACCTTGGAGTTGTACCGGCTATAACGGAGCCTATGGAGATTTTCTGTGACAGCAATAGTGTGGTTGCCTTAGCCAAGGAACCTAGAGATCATGGTAGATCCAAACATATTGACAAAAAATATCACTTCATAAGACACAAGATAGAAGAAGGACTGATCGTAGCAATGAGGATATCATCATAGGAGAACCTAGCAGATCCTCTCACGATGGGATTGATTAGGGTTACGCATTTGCAGCATGCGAGGCGCATCTGGCTAATGGACGATATTAGTTTTACAGATTAAATAGTTTTTCATATTTGTAAAGTGTAAATGACATTTGATGATGAATAAAAGTTGTTGTTTATTTATGAGTAAAGTGTTGCTATCTTTTGTCAATCATTTACTATCATTTCATTTTTGCTTGTTTTGACTTCCAGAATAATTATGTTATGGTATTTCATATTATTCAAAATTCTCCACAGTCAGTCATATGTTGGAAGTAGATATGAATCAAGACTGTAATGAGTTGGCTTGTAGATGTCTAAAATGTTGGACATAGCAAGTGTTGCTACAACACTCATGAGTGCTCATAAGTTCTGAGTATTAGATTCAACCTACACTCACTTGTATCACTACATGGAATTTATCTTGTGTGATCGTGAGATGGTAATATCATATAAATTTTAAAATCTTGCCTATGAGTTGGTTATGCATTGATTGTACGAAAACGCATCAGTAACTTGATGTCATAAAATGTACCTTTGTGTATAATTCAACAAGTAGTAGAACAATCATATGAGTTGAAGTTTCTCTGTTCCTTCTGGGATTAGAAGCGATATCTGGGCCCCTCGATGATTTTGTTTTGAACTATGTATCGGGCCCAATCAGAGCTAAATTGATGTGTTCGATTGAGTTCTATGTCAAATAAATCAAAAATCAGGAAACAAACTGCTAGACAATAAGTATGACATTGTTCCATGTATTTGTCCGGTTGATATCTAGAACAGAGGATTATATGATCTCTATCTAAAATGGAGGTTCATAGTGCAATAAAATTTTAAGCGCTACGATTGTCGGTTGGTACCTGAATTCATGCTTGCAACTATAGTTATTAGACTTATCCAAGTGGGAGACTGTTGGATAAGGTGTCTAAGTCCATAACTATATTTGAGATATACTTGACCTGACCCGAAATGGTCCATTTGGGTTGCACTTCACCTGAACAACTTATGGATAATCTTTTGAGAATAGTAAGTTTATGATTTATTAATATATTATAAGTTTTAATATAATAATATGAAATCATAATATTTAATTAGTATTGATCAAGAATTAATTTAATTAATTTGTTGATCAAAAGTTGACAAATTAAATATGGGCTCTTGTATTTATATAGTGTGGACTATTGCTTATTTAGAATGGGCTAGGGTTGCATGGAAAGTCCATGGGTAGTCCATTGAGCTTTAACCCATGGATCTCATGGAAATGAAAGGTAATGGGTATTAGGGTTTACATGAATGTAACCCTAATCCAACACACTATATAAAGGGGTGATTGGCACTTGAAATGGCACTAGTTTTGTGTGAGAACAAGAGGGTGGCCGATTTCAACAAGAGTGTTTCTATTCTCTCAACTTTCCAAAGTTTGTGGTGATTGTGTGACTTCCGTTTGAGGCATCCACATTATTGGTGCTAGGCTCTCAAGCTCCAAGCAATCAACCAATACTAAAAGGCATGTAATTCCACTAGTGTTTTATGATTCAAGCACCCCATAACATGCTAGTTAGGATGTAAACCTTGGAAAATTATTATTTCCATGTATCTTAGAGAAAAAATAGATCCAAGGTTTCTAGGGTTGCATGTACACCATAGAAGTGTTAGAATGCTCAAACCCATCACTACTATGACACATATCATAACATAAACATACTATCACACATATCCGGGGTGTCCGATCTACCCTTCGGTCCTAACAATTGAACTTGGGGACTAGTCCCCTCCTACTACCACTATCACATACAACATAACATACTAGCACATAAACATACCAGGTAGTAGCAAGCCAAACAATTATCAAAAATAAAATCATATCAACTATAATTAACTACTAGTAGGTTGGCCTTGGTTCCTTAGACCCACTTCTACTGGAAGGTAACTCACCTCACACTGCTGAAGTCCCGTAGGCACAATCCCAGCTGTTGGATGATAGATTCTAGATCTGTCAATGTCAAACATCACCCAAATAATAATTGGATTCCAACACATGTCCATAAGTCCACGTTGGGGTAAGAGATTGCTTTACCCCTATCCTGGCTTGATTCAAGCCCAAGGCCCAATCCCAAGGCCTAAAAGTTAACTATGGGTCAAAGCCCGACACACGGCCTAATTTTCCAAATTGGGCCTAAACCCTTATAAGGTCTCACCATAAGGCCCAACCATTTAGTCCAGTCCAACATTCAACATTCTAATGGTCCAATATCACATAATCATAAAGGCTTAAACTATGGCCCATCTATGGCCCAATTTTCCAAATTGGGCCTAAACCCTCACATATAGGCCTTATCCTAAAGCCTATTAAATTATTCTAGTCCATATGATTCTTCGATGGCCCATTAATAGCCTAATCATCAAATCCCAATAGAAAGGTCCAACATAAAACCCAAGTGAAATTAGGGTCTCACATGAAATGACAAGTAGGGTTAAGTGTTTCTCACTTAACCCATTAAGGACTTAATCCATTAAGTCCATTACACTTCTAAATACATCATATAGTGTGATTGGGCTTAATACACAATTCCATTCCAATGGCCCAAATGTGGGTCCCGATAAGTCCAAGCACATAAATCCAATATTAAGGTTTTCTAAACCCTAATGAAGGTTTCCAACCCCATCTTAGCCCAATAGGCCCAATAGCTAGGTCTTTTGTTTAATTAAGGTTAATTAGGTCCATTAGGGTTTCAATAGGCCCATTAGTCACATCTTTGGGCTTTTAGGCCATTTAAGGCTTCATTGGGCCTATTAGGGGTTATTTGGCACATTAGGGTTTTAGTCCCTTGTCCAAACATCCAAATGAGTCACAAACCAAACAAGGCACACCGCCACCTGACGTGGCGGCTAGTAGCAGCAGTCACCACCTCACAGTGGTTGTTAGGGGTTCTTTTGATTATACTTTGTGCTAATTAGACCTTACAATGTCTTAACCCAAAAATAAACACACACTAACTAACATACACCGACACACCCAAGGTGGCACATGGTGGCAGCCACCATGGCTGGTGGCCATGGTGATCTCTTGACAACTCCGGCCAACAAAAAAATGATCATACCCCCGATTAGCGACAGTAGCACTCGAGCAGGAATGGCAAACGGACATAGCCACCCACTTGGTGGTGTGCAACGGCCGGAGAGCGGCTGACACGGCGGAACAGCCACATAGCAGCGACGGGGACAATCGGAGTGGCGGAAAAGAGCGCTAGCGGCAACTTGTAGAACGGAGAGGAGAAAAAGAAATGGTGTCAGCTCCTCCACGATTCGCTTCTCCGACAAGGAAAGTACCGGCGTCCGACGATAGGCGCGACTTCTGTCGATAGCAACTGCAGCGGAAGGCGGCGGTGACGTGTTCCTCCTCCTTCGCGACTGAAATAGCGACATCCCACGTCGATCTCCCTCCTCAGCAGCCATGGAATGGTAGTAGCAACATTACTCGACACTGTGGCGGGTTATTCCAACTCCAATGGTGGCTAGGAGGCTGAAGGTTCCCACAGGCGATAGCTTGGACAGCAGATGAAGGAAACTAGATGGAGTTTCGACCGGTTGGTAGGGAGGTGGTTGGTTGGTTGCTTGGTGACAGCCAACTGGTCGGAGAATGGAGAAGATCGGTGGTGACGGCGCCGGAGTTGAAGGAGGTATGGCAACAACAGTGCCTCCCTTCCCTTTTTGTTTCAAATGTAATCGAATATTTACCCTTTCTAGCCTTGCTTTGGAAATCTTCTTCAAATTATATCCGATAATTACCATTTAAACCCTTAACATTAAAATCCTTCACATCTTAGGTACAAAATTTACCAAACAGCCCCCAATATCTTAATTGTGATATAATCAGCCCTTCCACCTCATTTCCTTTTAAATTAAATCCAAATAATTACCACCGAACCCCTATCTTCATAATATAATTATAAATTGAGTCTGAAACTTACACTTTTAACCCTCAACTTCTAAATTATGCCAATACACTCTTCGAAACCAACACCTTACTATATAATTATTGATTTTAGGGTTACTTTATATTTATTAATTAATTTATTTACTAAATAAATAAACGGGGTGTTACACAATACAAGCAAGAGTCATAAAAACTACAATCATACTATAACATAATCCACTGGACTGGAATCGATGCCTTCAAGCGCAAGTATAGTGACATTTATCATAGTATAACACACTCATCAGGCCCAGAATGGCATCGGGCCCCGTCCGATACACTTATAACACATGCAAGGTCACACAGACAACTAACAAGCTGATAACGATAAATCATGGGTCGACATTGGTACCTTCACCCACTAGACCCTAGGAGGAGACTCACCTCAAATTGATGAAACAACAAGATAAGTGCGCGAACTACTGATCCGGGAAATATCCACACTAAATATCATCAAATAATATCCTAATTAATAATTATTTCATAAACCATAGCCAATGCCCCATCCAATGACACCGAAAGGCCCAATATGAACCAAATTTCTAAATGATCCCCAAAGCTCATTATGGGCCTAAATCCAAGAAGGCCAAAAGTCTCCTAATGAACCAAAGTCAGAAAGACTAGTGGCCCAACAAGGCCCGCAATCATAGTAGTCCAAATGTGATCCAAATCTCAAAAGTCAACAGAAGTCAAGGGCTGCGGAGTATGCCCAACGTACTCAGACTTACGCCCTGCATACGCACTCTTTGGTCGGTACGCGCTACGTATGATCTGGGTATGCCCAACATACTCCACAACCAACACAACTCACCATTAAGTGCTTAATCGGTTAAATCATTAAGTCTAGTTCTCAAATCTGATCCTAAATGATGTCTTAACACATAAAGTTGGCAACTTTACTCCTTTTCATGTCTTAATGGGACCCAATACTCAATGAAACCCATAATAAGAACCCTAACTCATGTATGGTCCAATACAACACATCAATATTGCATTTTTATAACCAAGGTACCTCAAAAATGCTTAGATCTACCATCCTTAGATTCTAGAGTAGCTCATATTCTCATGCATGACTTAAAGGACCATAAAAAGCACAAAAAGAAGTCCTAACTAGATCGACAAAAATGAACCATAAAGTTAAGAGCTTTTTACCTCTAAAATCTTCCAAAGTTTGATATTACTCTGGATCCACAATCTCTAGCAACACCAATGCAAATTCTAAGAGTTCTTCTTCCTTCAGGGTCACCAAAAACACCTTCAAAGCTCACTTCTAAGCAAAATATACTCAAAATACAATTAAGGTTTCGTTCTTAGGGTTTGGAGAGGTGGAGACTGAAGATAAGAAGGGTTCCCAAGAAGTTAGGGTGTTTAAATAGGGTCCAAGACCCGAAACTAGGGTTTTGTTCAGTTTAGCATACGCCCAACGTATGTAGGTGGTCCAACGCGGAAATTTGAGCCTCATATGCTTAACGTACTCCGTATACGCCCAGAATACTTGGCTTAACCCAAGGCCTTATGATAATTGATTATCAGGTCATTGCCACGAATGGTGGAATGACTCGAAACAAGATGTTACAACTCTCCCTAACTTAATTTAGATTTTTTCATAAAAAATACTCATTACCACTCTCCTGACAACCAGAAACTCCAACCAAATTCCTCTTGAATCCCCGATCCGCCAAAGAGGTTGACTCATACTCCAAATGACCCTTCTGATGGGTTTTATGCAAAACAAATAAACATAAAATCATAAAACATAAAAAAGAAACCCTAAGAACCCTAGGTAAATTTCAAAATTAATAAAGAAAAGGTTTAGGTTTACATACCTTTTATTTGTTATAGAAAACAACTATAATTCTCCTTTGTTGATCTGTTGAAAGCAAGCACCACAATTGTCATGCTTTAATGTAATTGACACCTAAACTAACAAGAGGAAAACTATAGAGAGATGGGAGAAGAGATCCAAGATTTCTTCCAAGGCTTGTAAAGGGAAGGAATGGAAGAAATCATGGGCTAGGGATCTCCTTATATAATTGAGGAAACTTGGTGCCAAAGCTAGAGTTAAAGGGAAATCCCCTAGATCCGTTGCTTGGTGACCAATTATCCCATAACCCCTTGTCGAAGGGTCCTTTTACGAAATCTCTAGGGTTTCCCTAAAGATTTTTGTCCACCCCTTCCAAGGGGTTCTAGAGCCTTCCTTTACTAACTGTTAATAAATAACAGAACACTCCATGTACTTTTAGTTTATCTAATTAATCCCAAAATTAATTCAATTCATTTCTGGTTAGTTGTTAATTAAATAGTATAATTTATAATTAATATATTTTTTTTCATAACACATTAATAAACCATTTATTTAATTTATTATTCACATAATAAATTAATCTCTCTCTCTCTCTCTCTCTCTCTCTCTCCCTCTCTCTCACACACACACACACTCTCTCTCTCTCTAAAGTCATTGTGTCTAATTGCTAGGTTTGAGGGAAACTCAAAATAACTATTGTGACAACCCGAAATTTCCATTTGTACGAACATTATCTATTCAATAGAAGCTAGTCGAGTTTCAGTGAGTTTCAGACTTTTCCGTATAAGTTTGCGTACATTAGGGTTTACGTTTAAGGAGATATCAGTAGAGTGGATACTCCTATGTTTGTGAAATTTGAACATTCCAAGTTTCATAATGTTATAGTCCAACTTCCGGAATAAAAATATTTTCTGTCAAAATATTTCAGGACTATAAATAGATTTCTGAATTTAATTAATTCATTATTCCCAATTCCAACTAGAGAAAAGCCATTTTCTCTCTGACGGATCTTCGGGTTTTCATTCCAGATTGTGAGTCTGATGTGTTTTATTACTTGTTTTATGCTTTATTACATAGATTACATGTCTAAAGTACAAGATCCGGGAGCTTACGGCCCAAGAACGTTCTTGAGGTGTAAACTCCAAAACGAAGCCTAAAGGCTATCTAGTCCCGTTTCCTTGTTAGGTAACTAATTAGGGACATTTTGTATAAACATTTGAGGCTAGAAATCATTCAAGAACACCAATCTTTTGGAGTTTACGGCCCAAGAGTTTCTTGGACCGTAAACACCATTTTCAAGTGCCAAAGTGAGCCCTAAATCACCCCTAAGGCTTAAGGCATTTACCCTGTAATGCTTGTAGCTAATTTGGACACCAAAACACTTCAAAATCATAAAGTTTTAGGAGTTTACGGCCAACAAAATGCTCTTGGGCCGTAAACCCCTTTTTCAAGGGCTAAGAGTGCCCTAAACACCCTTAAGGCTTTAAGACAATTACCCTTTAATACTTAGGACTTGAATGGGGAGTAAATTACATCAAAATCATCCCTTAAAGGGAGTTTACGGCCAAGGAACATCACTTGGGCTGTAAACTCCAAGTAAAGGCACAAATGTGTGCCTAATGTCCCCTTTAGCCTTAAACAAAAACGTAGAAGCTATCCTACATGTGCAAGTGACTTAAAAGAATTAAAACCAACACCCCATAGGATTTTACGGCCGTAAACTCTAGGGGATATGGTCCTTTGGCCGTAAACTCCCCAAAGGAGCATTCTAAGGTCTTAAACTACTTCAAGGAATATTCCACAAATGCTAGGCTTATTCTAGGATTAGTTTAGCACCTTAAAACACCCAAAACCACCAAGTGTGGCGTTCACGGCCGTAAACTCAAGGACTTTATGACCGTAAACTCCCAAGGTGGGGTTTGTTGGGTGGTAAGCTCATATAAAAGGTCATTGGTGCATTAAACCCCTTTTGCCTTGTCCCGTATCGACTTAGATGCAACCATTAGGACCTATAACACTTATACAAGGTGTTTACATGTTCCTAAGTGTCCCAACTTATTTCATTAAGTTATTAATTGGCTAATTAGTTATATATATGCTCATTATATGATAACTAGGCTCATGCGTGTGAACAAGTCTCCGTTTGCCACCTAGCACGGTACCCGATACATCAATCCAATCTACTCACCACAAGTGAGTTCATACCCCTTTAATCAACCTTTGAAATGCTTTTAAATGTTTTAAATACTTTATGGGGGGGTACAAGTTAAACACTTACAGTTATTACATCAATCACATGTGATTACATTAATCACATGTGATTAATAACTAGAAAACCAATGATTTTATCACTATTCAATCTGTTTCACTTCAAAATGTTTTACAAAATCTTTTACTTATCAAATGCTTTTATTAAACTTTGTTTTACTTCTTATAAATTGCATGCCCATATATGTATAGATATATAAGTAATGTTTAAAGGGCCTAGGAAGGCCATCCGCCCTATTTCCTTTTCCTCGATTTGGATGTGGTCTGGTGGGATTTCGGGTGACCATCCGAGGGTCGTTTCAATATTAGTTGTATATCATATATACATGTATAGACATAAAAGTACTTCCATATTCATACTTATCAGTACATCAATAATTAGTTACCATCGGGGTAACACAGAACATATACAACTATACTAGAAACAGAACATATACAACTATACTAGAAACAGAACATATACAACTATACTAGAAACAGAACATATACAACTATACTAGAAACAACACCTATACAACTATACTAGAACGAGAAACATTACATATACATGAACACGTTAACAATTGTGATCCACTGTGTCGGAGCATGCATTAAATGTCATGGCCCGAGTTGTAGCCAGAATTCTCTTGGAGGGAGAGCGTGAGTTTGCGTATAGATCTGTACTGGATTGACTATCCTACACCTTGCTGCTAGCTACAGCCGGACCTGCAGGTCTGCAGGTGCCAAACGTCATTCCGTTATTACGACCATTCATTATGTCGTTGTTACCAGTCGATAGTATGGTGCAATTTATCACATTACACCTGGTAAATTACACACTTTTACAACAAATGAGCATACAAAACAGTTAAGCCTTGGTAGAAGGCTACTTTAATAGAAAATATAGGTTTTTCTGAGAGATTCAAACTTTTACAAACACTTACAAACCTTTACATACATTTTACAAACTTATACTTGATACAGGTTCAAACATTTTTGGATGAAAAATACCGACACTAAAATACTTATGAACTCACCAGCTTAATACTGATAAACTCTTTCAAAATAACTTGTATTCTCAGGTCACCAGTAGACAGGTACCGAGGCCAGCTTTTGAGAAGATGGAGCGCATCCAAGACTCATCTTATTTTTTTGATATACATTATTTTTGGTGTCTATACTGTACATAAGACACTTGTATTAAAATTATATATTTAATGCAATGGATGATGTTGTTTGCTTATTTACATTTACTGTGTTGTGATACGTTACATGACGTCCTCCGCCCCAGAACGTTTCCGCCATTCTTGGTTTTGGGGTGTGACAGATTGGTATCAGAGCATTGTTTATAGTGAATCAAGTATATAAACCCATAAAAGATATACTAAACTATAAACCCATTTGGGATTAAAACACTCTGACCAAGAGTCTATACTTTAAATACTAAAATATTTAATTAAGTATACTAGTCTGCATTCATACTAAAACCAGTGTCACAATGACACGAACAAAAGTATTACGATTGTTAAATATTACAAGTAAGCTTGGGGATATATGGTCAGTCCTGGGAATGGCATAGCCTGATCAACTATGCTGGTCCAAGGAGTGATTAGCATATGCCCTAGAATAGTTGTGATGTGTTAACAAGTCTAAAAACTTACCAACAATACCACAAGAAGATCAGTAGAACCTAAACTTAAAATACTATAGGTGTATTTTGTACTACTAGCGACATATATACTATATCTTTATACCTCTCTTCTCGCGTAGAATTAAATGGCTGGATTCCATCACGGCGACCCGTACTTTCCAAATGAAGGCAACGCAGGATGGCTCGAAGCAGAGTCTGATGATGAACACCAAATTCCGTTGGATGATCATCAAGCTGAAGGCTTCTCGGATGGATCAGACTCTGAGCCCAAAGTCAACAACTACCTCCAGTAGGTCAAGCCCCGAACAACAACCCTCGACCACCTTTTCCAGGTCCCACTCCCTTGTGGGTAGATAACTTGAATCGCTGGAGTGATGAACATGGTCAACCCTTACCATACTTTAGGGAACGAACCTTTTACAACGTCAGCAATGGTGGCTCTGCTGACCAAGCACTACCTGCCATTATCCGCAGAATAGCTCGTAATGTCGAGCAAGGTCGAGCAGCTATCGACCGGGTCGTGGAGATTGATGCCAACTCCGGTGTCAACACAGTCCGCATTCGCCTTCTCGAAGAAGACATGGAACGGACCCGGAGAACCAATGAAACCCTACAGCAACATCTGGTTGCCTCTCAAGCAGAAGTCATGGAACTCCGAGCTCGTCAAAGGACTCATGAACGACACCTTCAAGAGGTGGTCCGTCAAATGAGGGACCTCAGGGTTCTCCCGAGGAATACTCATCGCCGTTAGATGATGTCTAGTACATCATTATCTTTTGGGTTAAGGATTAGCCTTTAACATCTGTGCTCTAAGTAGCACTTATCTGTAAAATATTCCTAACTTTCAGTACTCTAATTAGGAATCTAAGAACTGTCAAACTTTCCGTATGGTATGATGTAAGACCTACTGTTAGGTCAATTTTCATTAAACTTGTTACATCAGTAATACCATTATTATTGACAACAACCTACTCTGTGTGAAGAATCTTTACACTTGGGTTTTCCTACACATCTTTCTTGTTATGATCTCAAACAGTCATTCAATTGTTGGGCTATGGTTAGTTAGTCCATGTGTCATTCTCACCTTACTTACAAATTGATTCTTACCACTTTTCTCATCTTTATAAACTTATAGCTGAAAGATGCCTCCTCGTAAATCTCCCCGGAATAACCCTACACCTACACCGCCTCCTCCACCTCCGGTCATTGATACAGCAGCCCTAAATGCTGCTGTAGCTGCAGCAGTGGCAACTGCCATGTCACAGTATCACTCTACTGATGCCAGCAGAGGTGGAACCCCTGTAAACTCTATTCCGGTGGAAACTCCTATGCGCTCGAGAGAGTGCTCTTACAAGGATTTCACCAACTGCAAGCCGAAGTCCATTCATGGGACCGGCGGAGTCATTGCTCTCTCACAATGGTTCGAGAAGACTGAATCAGTCTTCGAAATTTGTTCATGCCATGCTGCGAGAAAAGTCAAATATGTCGCGTGCGCCTTTGAAGGAAAGGCCCTGACGTGGTGGAACGGCCACGTTAAAGCTCTAACTCTCGTCGTGGCCAACGACATAGGCTGGGAAACAATGAAAGACCTCATGATTGAGGAATACTGCCCGAGGGGCGAGATTCAGAAACTAGAGCAAGAGCTTTGGAGCCTGACCATGAAGGGCGCCAACATTGTTGCTTATACCGCCAGATTCAGCGAACTAGTGGCCCTCTGCCCAAACATGGTTCCCACTGAAGGGAAAAAGATTGAAAGGTACATATGGGGGCTAGTGCCTCCGTATCAGAGGAATGTCCTATCATCAAACCCTGCTACCTTCGACAGTGCCAAGCGACTGGCACAGCGACTCATTGACCATGGTGTCAAAACCCCTGCAACCACAACAACCCTAGCCATCCCGGAACCCTCCAAACCCGCTGACACCAAGCGGAAGTTATGGGATGACAACAAGAAGCAGCGAGCTGCCAAAAAGCAGCAAATTATGGCAGTGCATGTCGCGGTAACCCCTGCTGCTGCTACTGCTCCGATGAAGCAGTATGCTGGAAGTTTGCCAAAGTGCAACAAATGCAACTTCCACCAGAACGGCCCCTACCGTGAAATGCAGTGCTCTAACTGCAACAGGAAAGGACAGACCATCCGTTTCTGTAAATTCCCGGCACAACCGATCTCCCAAGTCCCTGGCTCCGGCGCAAGCCCGACTTGCTATGGATGTGGCGAAACAGGCCACTATAAGAGGGACTGCCCCAAAGCGAGAAATGCTGGAGGAGCAGGGAGGGTACTAGCTATAGGCCACGGGGAAGCAGTTGCTGACCCGACAGTGGTGACTGGTACGTTCCTCCTCGATAGTTCCTATGCATGCATTATGTTCGATAGTGGAGCGGAGCGAAGCTTTGTGAACCATAAATTTGCTCGCATACTTAAACAACAACCACACGCACTTAAAGAACAATTCACAGTAGAAATGGCTAACGGAAAAACTGAAATACGAATAGCATATACTTAGGTTGTATCCTAACCCTAGATAACCATTCATTCCCAATCGACCTCATGCCAGTCTCAATAAAAATCTTCGACGTTATCATCGGCATGGATTGGTTGAGTCTTCATCGCGCCGACATCATGTGCTTCGAGAAAGCAGTCCGTTTAAACCTCCCATGTAGCGAAACTCTTATCGTCTACGGTGACAAACCTGGTACGAGTCTTTTCATTATATCAAGTATTCAAGCACAGAAATATCTGTGCAAAGAATACCATGCATTCCTTTCTCATGTTGTCGACATGAGCCTCGAAACGAAAGAACTAAAGAACATTCCACTAGTGAGTGACTTCCCCGGCATTTTCCCAGAAGAACTACCTGGATTACCTCCGCAACGAGAGGTCGAGTTCAGAATCGACTTAGTCCCAGGACCAACCCAGTAGCCAAGTCGCCCTACCGCTTAGCACCAGCAGAGATGAAGGAATTATCTGGTCAGCTTAACGAACTGCTCAATAAGGGCTTCATAAGACCAAGCTTCTCACCTTGGGGAGCACCGGTCTTGTTCGTTAAGAAGAGAGACGGATCATTCCGTATGTGTATCGACTACAGAGAACTCAACAAACTGACGGTCAAAAATCGTTACCCTCTGCCTCGCATAGACGATCTATTTGACCAACTGCAAGGGGCGAACTATTTTTCCAAAATTGATCTAAGATCCGGATATCACCAGTTACGGGTGCTAGAGGAGGATGTTCCAAAGACAGCCTTCCGAACTCGTTATGGACACTACGAGTTCGTGGTGATGCCATTCGGATTGACCAATGCGCCCGCAGTTTTCATGGACCTGATGAACAGAGTATGTCGACCTTACTTAGAACAGTTCGTCATCGTTTTCATTGACAACATCCTGATCTACTCCCGAAGTAAGGAAGAGCATGGCGATCATCTGCGACAAGTTCTAGGAACTTTACGAAAGGAGAAACTTTATGCGAAGTTCTCGAAATGTGAATTTTGGATCCGAAGAGTCGAATTCTTAGGACATGTGGTAAGCGAAGAGGGAATCCACGTGGACCCATCCAAAATTAAAGCCATTGAGAACTGATCAGCACCCAAAACACCGACAGAAATTCGTCAATTTCTAGGTCTCGCTGGCTACTACCGCAGATTCATTCAGAACTTCTCCCGAATAGCGAAACCTCTTAAAACCCTGACCCAGAAAGGCGTGACCTTTGACTAGGAAGAGAAACAAGAGAGAGCGTTCCAAACGCTCAAGCGAGCCTTGTGCACCGCGCCAATACTATCTCTCCCTGAAGGGATAGAAGACTTCATAGTCTATTGCGATGCATTGAACCAAGGGCTCAGGTGCCTACGCCTCCAGACAGTTGAAGACACACGAAGTTAACTACACGACCCACGATCTTGAACTGGGAGCAGTGATGTTTGCTCTGAAGATCTGGAGACATTACTTGTATGGAACGAAAAGCATTATCTTTACCGACCACAAGAGTTTACAACACATATTCGATCAGAAGGAGCTCAACATGAGACAACGACGGTGGGTTGAGCTACTCAGTGATTACGAATGCGATATTCGTTATCATCCGGGTAAAGCCAACTTAGTAGCAGACGCCCTAAGTCGGAAGGAATATTCTGATCGCAGGGTCAAGTCATTCTCGATTACCATCCATTCACACTTGTCTAATCAAATTCAGGCGGCCCAACTTGAAGCCATGAAACCTGAAAATGTGATGAGTGAATCCCTCAGAGGAATGGACAAGAATTTAGAAGCCAAGGGTGACGGAGCCTTATACTTCATGGACCGGATCTGGACACCAAAACATGGTGGTTTCCGAGACTTGGTCATGACCGAGGCGCACAACACTCGGTATTCCGTCCACCGAGGTTCAGATAAGATGTATCTGGATCTTAAAAAGCTATACTGGTGGCCTAATATGAAAGCAGAGATTGATACCTTTGTAAGTAAATGCCTTACTTGCGCAAAGGTTAAGGTCGAGTACCAGAAGCCCTCTGGTTTACTGCAACAACCAGAGATTCCAGACTGGAAGTGGGAGCGGATCACTATGGATTTCATAACCAAGTTGACCAAGACAACGGGTAGACTTGATACCATATGGGTCATCGTCGATAGATTGACCAAGTCTGCACACTTCCTGCCAATCAAAGAAACCGACAAGATGGAGAAACTTACGAGAACATACACTAGGGAAATCGTTCGGCTACATGGTGTGCCTATATCCATTATCTCCGATAGAGATAGTAGGTTCACCTCAAGATTCTGGCAATCACTGCAACATTCCCTAGGAACAAGGTTGGACATGAGCACAGCCTACCATCCACAGACTGACGGACAGAGTGAGAGGACCATCCAAACGCTGGAAGATATGTTGCGAGCCTATGTGATTGATTTCGGGAAAGCATGGGATACTCATTTACACCTTGTCGAGTTTTCCTATAATAACAGTTATCACACGAGCATCAAGGCTGCTCCATTTGAAGCTCTCTACGGCCGAAAGTGCAGATCCCCTCTGTGCTGGGCTGAGGTGGGTGATACCCAATTAGCTAGGGGGCAAGCTTCCGATAGTACTCTCACTGGTTCGTAAATCATTCGGGAAACGACAGAGAAGATCGTTTAGATCCGTGAACGATTGAAAGCCTCTAGAGACCGACCAGGTGGGAGACCGTGTCCTTCTCAAAGTCTCACCCTGGAAAGGGTTGATACGCTTCGGCGAGCGTGGGAAGCTTAACCCGAGGTACATTGGGTCTTTCGAGATTCTTGCAAGAGTCGGCCCTGTAACTTACAAACTCGATCTACCCGACACACTTCGTAACGTACATTCTACATTTCACGTATCTAACTTGAAAAAGTATCTGTCCGATGAGACTCTTGTAATCCCACTCGACGAGATCGAGATCAACGAGAGCCTCAACTTCGTGGAAGAACCTGTAGAGATCATGGACCGTTAGGTCAAGCAGACGAAGCAAAACATATCCCTATCGTGAAGGTTCGCTGGAACGCCAAGCAAGGACCGGAATTCACTTGGGAATGTGAGGATCAGATGAAACTGAAATACCCTCATCTTTTCTCTTAGTTATTTGTAACTTCTTATTTGCTTAAATTCTAATTTCGGGACGAAATTCCTTCTAACGGGGGGATGATGTGACAACCCGAAATTTCCATTTGTACGAACATTATCTATTCAATAGAAGCTAGTCCAGTTTCAGTGAGTTTCAGACTTTTCCGTATAAGTTTGCGTACATTAAGATTTACGTTTAAGGAGATATCAGGAGAGTGGATACTCCTGGGTTTGTGAAATTTGAACATTCCAAGTTTCATAATGTTATAGTCCAACTTCCGGAATAAAAATATTTTCTGTCAAAATATTTCAGGACTATAAATAGATTTCTAAATTTAATTAATTCATTATTCCCAATTCCAACTAGAGAAAATCCATTTTCTCTCTGACGGATCTTCGGGTTTTCATTCCAGATTGTGAGTCTACTTTCCTAGATGTGTTTTATTACTTGTTTTATGCTTTATAACATAGATTACATGTCTAAAGTACAAGATCTGGGAGCTTACGGCCCAAGAACGTTCTTGAGGTGTAAACTCCAAAACGAAGCCTAAAGGCTATCTAGTCCCGTTTCCTTGTTAGGTAACTAATTAGGGACATTGTGTATAAACATTTGAGGCTAGAAATCATTCAAGAACACCAATATTTTGGAGTTTACGGCCCAAGAGTTTCTTGGACCGTAAACACCATTTTCAAGGGCTAAAGTGAGCCCTAAATCACCCCTAAGGCTTAAGGCATTTACCCTCTAATGCTTGTAGCTAATTTGGACACCAAAACACTTCAAAATCATAAAGTTTTAGGAGTTTACGGCCAAGAAATGCTCTCTGGCCGTAAACCCCTTTTTCAAGGGCTAAGAGTGCCCTAAACACCCTTAAGGCTTTAAGACAATTACCCTTTAATACTTAGGACTTGAATGGGGAGTAAATTACATCAGAATCATCCCTTAAAGGGAGTTTACGGCCAAGGAACATCACTTGGGCTGTAAACTCCAAGTAAAGGCACAAATGTGTGCCTAATGTCCCCTTTAGCCTTAAACAAAAACGTAGAAGCTATCCTACATGTGCAAGTGACTTAAAAGAATTAAAACCAACACCCCATAGGATTTTACGGCCGTAAACTCTAGGGGATATGGTCCTTTGGCCGTAAACTCCCCAAAGGAGCATTCTAAGGTCTTAAACTACTTCAAGGAATATTCCACAAATGCTAGGCTTATTCTAGGATTAGTTTAGCACCTTAAAACACCCAAAACCACCAAGTGTGGCGTTCACGGCCGTAAACTCAAGGACTTTATGACCGTAAACTCCCAAGGTGGGGTTTGTTGGGTGGTAAGCTCATATAAAAGGTCATTGGTGCATTAAACCCCTTTTGCCTTGTCCCGTATCGACTTAGATGCAACCATTAGGACCTATAACACTTATACAAGGTGTTTACATGTTCCTAAGTGTCCCAACTTATTTCAATAAGTTATTAATTGGCTAATTAGTTATATATATGCTCATTATATGATAACTAGGCTCAAGCGTGTGAACAAGTCTCCGTTTGCCACCTAGCACGGTACCCGATACATCAATCCAATCTACTCACCACAAGTGAGTTCATACCCCTTTAATCAACCTTTGAAATGCTTTTAAATGTTTTAAATACTTTATGGGGGGGGGGGGGGGGGGGTACAAGTTAAACACTTACAGTTATTACATCAATCACATGTGATTACATTAATCACATGTGATTAATAACTAGAAAACCAATGATTTTATCACTATTCAAACTGTTTATCAAACTGTTTCACTTCAAAATGTTTTACAAACTCTTTTACTTATCAAATGCTTTTATTAAAATTTGTTTTACTTCTTATAAATTGCATGCCCATATATGTATGGATATATAAGTAATGTTTAAAGGGCTTAGGAAGGCCATCCGCCCTATTTCCTTTTCCTCGATTTGGATGTGGTCTGGTGGGATTTCGGGTGACCATCCGAGGGTCGTTTCAATATTAGTTATATATCATATATACATGTATAGACATAAAAGTACTTCCTTATTCATACTTATCAGTACATCAATAATTAGTTACCGTCGGGGTAACAAAGAACATATACAACTATACTAGAAACAGAACATATACAACTATACTAGAAACAGAACATATATAACTATACTAGAAACAACACCTATACAACTATACTAGAATGAGAAACATTACATATACATGAACACATTAACAATTGTGATCCACTGTGTCGGAGCATGCCTTAAATGTCATGGCCCGAGTTGTAGCCATAATTCTCTTGGAGGGAGAGTGTCAGTTTGCGTATAGATCTATACTGGATTGACTATCCTACACGTTGCTGCTAGCTACAGTCGGACATGCAGGTCTGCGGGTGCCAAACGCCATTCCGTTATTACGACCATTCATTATGTCGTTGTTACCAGTCGATAGTATGGTGCAATTTATCACATTATACCTTAATATAAATCCGGTTTAAGGTAGTTAGTACAACAGTAGTTCCTATAATACAAAACTACAGTACTACAATGATTTACCCATTACATATTTTAGTGATAACCTCACTTAAACATTAATGTACAAACTATATTTTATTAAATGATAGTTACACTTGGTAAATTACACACTTTTACAACAAACGAGCATACAAAACAGTTAAGCCTTGGTAGAAGGCTACATTAATAGAAAATATAGGTTTTTCTGAGAGATTCGAACTTTTACAAACACTTACAAACCTTTACATACATTTTACAAACTTATACTTGATACAGGTTCAAACATTTTTGGATGACAAATACCGACACTAAAATACTTATGAACTCACCAGCTTAATGCTGATAAACCCTTTCAAAATAACTTGTATTCTCAGGTCATTAGTAGACAGGTACCGAGGCCAACTTTTGAGAAGATGGAGCGCATCCAAGACTCATCTTATTTTTTTGATATACATTATTTTTGGTGTCTATACTGTACAGAACACGCTTGTATTAAAATTATATATTTAATGGAATGGATGATGTTGTTTGCTTATTTACATTTACTATGTTGTGATACGTTACATGACGTCCTCTGCCCCAGAACGTTTTCGCCGCTCTTGGTTTTGGGGTGTGACAACTATGCTACTATAAATTCAAGTATATACCAATTTTAGTTGTAGGCTTAGACACCTAATCCAACAGTCTCCCACTTGGATAAATCTATAACAATAGTTGTCAGTATAACTTCTGAATCAAATAACAAATTGTAGCTTCCAAAAGCTGCTGTAAAATTGTGACCCAGTTAGTTACATGTCCTAACATAAGTGATAAAATATTCATCCATTCTAAAATATATTATAAAGACATGAGACAAGGATTATAATCAATCTCATTTTCCATGTTTTGTTTCTCAATTTCTGATTTGTGATGACGTTGTAAGACTTTTAATTGAACACATCAATTTAGTCTTGGCTTGGCCTAGCACTTATAAGTCAACACCAAATCACCGAGGGGCCGAAAGATATCTCTTTTCCCATTATGGAAAAAGGAATGAAAAAAATTGGACTTATATTCTTGCAATATTTACTCATCAAATCATGCACAACAATACATTTAATAACATCAAGTTACTAATACATTTACGTATTATTAATGCATAATTGATTTGTAAACCATAACTCATATATATCCATTTTAGGAATATAAGATATTATCATCTCATAATTACTCTTGATAAAATCCATAAGGTAATTCTTTGAGCATGGGTTTATCCAATACTCAAAATCCCTATTTTCTAAGTACTCGTGAATGTTGTAGCAACCATTGCAATGTCAAATCTCCATAGAGAATCTACAATTCAATTCATGATAGTCTTCATCCACTACTTACTTCCTGAACTATTGAATATAAATAAACTCTTATTATTTAATCACCATATTAATTAAGACTTTATTCATTGTATAATGTTTCTAGTAATTAACTAACCACTTGAATTAAACATCAGTCATGCCATGTTATAAACATGCATACTATGTTTCTCCATGGTCCATCCTTTATGAGGATATTGACTAGACACTATTCCAATGATGCTCATTTCACAATTCAGAATTCTTGTCACTATTAAAGCGTGTTGGAATTCCAACCTTACATGCATCGTCCTTTTGTGATGTTGAGGCTTCAAAGTCACAGAGACTTAGCCAACGATATTACAAAATGTTCTGTGACAACCTAATATTTAGAGACAATGTAATGTAAAACCAGTCAAATTTAGGTTAAAATATAACTTTAATAAAATCTTAGTTGGGTTAAATCAAGTGGTAGTAATCGAAAAAACGTTTCCATACATATAAAGAACACAAAAATCCGAGTTATAACAAGGAAGTTATAACCATTCTAAAATTCCCGACAAAACCGGCAATACCGATTAAACAAAAAACGCGAAGTTTCAGTACAACTATTTTTATGCTTAAATATCTAAATGAAAGTTTTAGATAACATTAAACCGCGAGTGTACATAAAAAGAACGTCCAAATTTGACTTCATATGAAGAAGTTATATTTTTGCAAGATCCGAATAAAGCAATAGACAGCTAAAAACTCAAAATAGAGATCGAGAGACTTTTGGCCAAAGCAACCTAAATGATAATCGAAGGTCTCAACAATAGTAGTGCAACGATGAAAAGTCTGACGAAAACGGACATCGGATGAAGAAGTTATGGATTTTTAACGGAATTTTCGTGTCCCGGCCCGTTAAAAATAAATAATTAAAAATAAAGTCAAAATCAGCCAATGAAGTCTAAACGAGAGTTGTACATGATATATTCAGTTATGTGTGCATATAAAGAACGTCGAAAACAGAGCTCGTATGCGAAAGTTACGGATTTTACAAATTCGAGGCCCGAAATCCGAGGCTGTCAGGTTTGCCACGACGTGGCACAGTTTTGCCGCGACCCGGCAAGTGACTGAGGGCGACCAATCAATGGAAGAAGATAAGACTTGCTCCCAACAACGTGGCCAGCCTTAGCCACAACGTGGCACACCAGAAATGCCCCTATAAATAGATTTCAAGGGCTCTGAGTTTCATTGCTCAGTTCCCTTCTTTCTTGCGCCGAAACACTGTGTTTAAGCTCCCGAGACCCTCCCAAAGCCCCGGTTATCACCTTCAAGTCCCGAAGGAAGGTTTCGCATTCCTGAGATTCCCGGGATTTCCTAGATTCCCGAGAATCCCGAGAAAATCAACTTTTCCGAGTCGAAGTTCTACTCGATTTTCATCTCGCTTTCTATACTTTTCATACTGTTGTTTTAACTACCTTATGAAGTTATTATCATGCAAAATACCTCACAACACAACTTTACCCTCTTGGGATACAATACGTTTTATAAATAGAAATATGTTTTATTTATACGTTTTCATACTACATCATATCAAGGGTAACCATTTCAACTATAACATAATGCTTTTACAAGAAAACTCAACTCATCATCACGTCTTTGTAACACGGTAGAAAAGGAAATCATTTCATACAAACAATTTTTCATCATATTACTCGTGAACTCGTTGTTAGCAATCATGTGGTGTCATATGGCTTTGTTTGTACCAAACAAAAGTCCCCACCTACAACTAGAGTATCTTAGAGGAAGAGCGTGACAAGTGTGTATAGATCTATACGGGGCTGACGACTCCGCACCCTGACTGTTAGCTACAGTCCGTCATTAGGGGTGACAAATGTCAACATTAGGTACTGCATCTAGTATGGTTATGAGGAACTCACAACACGCGGAAACAATGACTCATGCACATAGTAATACATAACTCAATGATGCTTGGGGGGTAATAACTATATTCTAGGGTATTATCAGCATAATCAAAAACTCAGGATAAACACTTCCACAACTAGTTTTACTTAACAATAAAACTATACATCTTATTTTTAGCATGTCATAATTGGTTATAGGTTACAGTCTTGGTAATTTGAGGCTACATTTCACATTTAGGAAAATATAGGATTTTCCTGGTTCATATACATTCATTTTGTAGAATAACGATTTACAACATCATTCTTTTGAGCATGTCATAGTTGCTTACAACTTACGGTGTTGGTCATTTTAGACTGCATTTCACTTTTAGGAAAATAAGGGATTTTCCTAGTTCAAATAAATACAATTCATACAACAATCATTCATATTCATTTCATACACTCATAAGAAAATATCGGATTTTCTGGAAAAAAAACACACGCACTTTCGAATGCCATACATTTCCTCAAAACACTACTTATAAACTCACCAACTTGAATGTTGAAACTTTTGCTTTGAAATAACTTGTATTCTCAGGAAACCGCTAAACCAGGTAGCAACTACTTTTGAAGACTAACACGCTGGCGTTAGTAACATATTTTGGGTCACCATATTGTATTTGATTTCTTTTGCAAACATGTAACACATACAATCATGTAAACTTTTCAAATATATTTATATTATGGTGGTGTGTACTTTCTTTACTATTCAATTGTTATGATACTTGACATGACGTCCTCCGCCCCTGAACGTTTCCGCAGTTCTAGTTTGGGGGTGTCACAGATTGGTATCAGAGCATTGTTTCTAGTGAACTAAGTATATCAAAACCATTTTTTATATACAAATATAAACACAACTGGGAAAAAACACTCTGAGTAAGAGTCATACTTTTAAAATTAAATTTATTTAGTTTTTGTAAAGTAGGCATGCATTCATTTCATATTAATAACAGGGTCAGTGTCATAATTAAAACAATATAGAAGTATTATAGATGAGTTGTGCAATACAGGTATGCCTTGGGATATGTAATTAGGACTGGGATAAATATAGATTGATCAACTATATTTGTCCGAGAGCCGAACTGTGTATGCCAGAGGATAGCTACAATGGACAACAAGTCTAAAACTTACCAAACTTATAAACTTTAGAATCAAACATAACATTTAGAATACTATAGGAGTATTTTATGCATACGATAGTTTAAATTTGATGTCAACCTTATGTGCCTTAGTTCTAGACAATCCTTATCTCCCTATTCTCTTACAAACACAGTGGCTGGACTCCATCCCCACGGCAACCCGTACCTTCCGAACGAAGGCAATGTTGGAGGGTTTGAAGAAGAACTCGAGAATGATCATCCAATCCCTTTGAATGATCACCATGCTGAAAACCTTTCGGATATTGATAACTCCGAACCTGAGGTTGAGAACCTACCCCCGGTAGCTCCATTTCTAAATCCCAACCCTCGCCTCGCTTTTCATGGCCTGACACCTCCTTGGGTAGAATGCGTGGAAACATGGAGCGAAGAACAAGATCAACCTATGTCGTTTAATGTAGACCGAAGCTTCTACAACGTAAAGCAGACAGAGTTCTACCAATCCTAATCCGTAAAGTTGCCCGAAATGAAATTCAGGGCATGACGGCTCTCCAATGTATCGAAGAGGTTAATACCAATGCGAGAATGCATACCCTCCGCACCATTCGTGTGGAAGATGCTCGTGAGAGCTCTGAGAAAAACCATGAGACCCTGCTGCAAACTAGCTGAAACCCGAGCTGAAGTCATAGAGCTCCAAGTACGCCAGAGGGTGTACGAGAGATACCTGCTTGATATGAACGTCAACTAACCGAACTAAGGGTTCACCATAGAGGTGATGATCGCCAGTAGGAGATACCGTGTTCCTGTCTATGTTCTGTGTAGTACTTTCTATGTAATTACCTTGTATTGTAAGTACTTTTATTTAAGTCTTTATGCTGTCGAAGACTTTTCTACTCTGAATATGATGTAAGACCTACAACAAGGTCATTTTCCCAAGCCTATTACGTCTTAAACATCAATGATATCGACAGTCGGCTAACTTCCGTGTCAATCTTTGTTAAAATGCTTTCATCATGCTTTCATTGGAGTCTATCTAAAACCCCATCTAGTCAAGTTATTGGACTATGGTAATTTAACTCCGGGATCATTTCCAAGTTTCTCTAAAAGGTTGGATCATGTTATCCACAAACCAATAATACCATGGTTTGGAAGATAAGCATTTTGAGACCATTCTATTAATTTACTTCTACTCCATACTGGGACTGCATCATAGGGACGTAGTTCAAACCTTCGAGAACATACTTCTATTCTTTACACGAACGATCAAACTACGTCTAGGTTCAACCATACTCGCTCACAAATTGATTATTTCTTTCCATGTAATAGAATCATGTCGCCGAAGAAAAACGATCAACCCATCAACCAAACACCAACTCTTCAGATCGATGCAACTACCTTTCAAGCTGTAGTCTCGGCTGCCATGCCAGCTGTTCTGACCCACCTTAACGCTAACAAAGCGAATGTTAGCGGGATTGTTAACAATAATTCCAATCCAAGTAACAATCAAGTACCTCAACGAGCAACAAACTGCCACGACACCCCAAATCCCAAGGCCAAGAATAACAAACAAAAGATCTGGGCTAAAGCTAAAGGCAAACCACCCCAAGGGGCGAGCAAAAGACAACAAAATGTGGCAGCCTTTATGGCCACGACTTCTGTACCTCATACTACCATCTCTTCTAGTATCCTAGTTATCCCTAGCCCGGCCAAACAGTATGTTGGCAATCTCCTAAATTGCAACAAATGCAACTATCACCATCATGGACCTTGTCGGAAAATGTAGTGCTTCAACTGCAATAAAAAGGGGACACACCGTCCGTTACTGCAAGACTCGCATCCAACACATTACATCAACCACCAATGTCGAAATCTCTCGAATATGCGATATATGTGGCGTAATGGGACACTTCAAGATGGACTGTCCAATAAAGGATAATGACAGCGAATCCGAAGGAGTTTGACCTCATAATGGAAAGAGGCAACGAAGGACCCTACTATAGTATAGGTTCACTTCCAATCGTCAGTATTATGTATGTTTTTAAAACATGTTTAAAACTAGTGCCACTCGAGTCATATCTTTTGCAATATCCCTTCAGTTAAGGGACCCTCGTGCTGCATATACTTGCCTTTTGTAGTATACTTTGTTCGCAGTAGTATTCTTGTAGTTACTCTAAAGTACTGTAACTCTGTTATAAAGTTGCACTATTGTGTTTTGTCTATAATGTCGTTATGATCAAATCTAGTGCATTTATTTCCAAGTGATTCCGATTTCATCATACGATCAGAGTCTATTTGATCCTCCGAATACCAGTTTTGTGCGTAAATCTCTTTCTCCGAAATCATCTTTCTAATGAAACTATCACTTCAGAACTCTGAAGTACTCATGCGTAGAGTACCTCATGTTTCTTAAGTACTCATGCGTAGAGTACCTCATGTTTCTTATCCTTTCCAAAGAAACCTCAGCAAACCTCCCCGAAGTACCACTCGTGTAGTACGTCAAGTTCAATCCAAAGACCCACAGTTTTAATCTTAATTATATACGAATCGTATACCCAAGCCTGTGATTGATGAACCTGGTATGGGTTCTACTATGAACTTCAGGGCGGAGACTGCCCAAGGCTGAGAGTGATCGTGCTTCCGTGAGAATAAACTTAGAAATACCTATCCTTTTCCATAATTCATGAGTAGTCTTACTTTCTTTTAGATCTTCACGACATCTAATCCACCCCAAGGTTTTGACATCATAATCAGTGAGAGTTGGTTAAATCTACATCGAGCCGACATCAGGTGCTTTGATAAAGCAGTTCATCTTAACCTCCCTATCAAAGAACCTCTTGTTATTTACGGAGACAAATCAAGTACGAACCTTCGCATCATTTCGTGTATTTAAGCTCAAAAGCGCTTGCGAAGGGAATATCACATATTCCTTGCACACATCGTCGATACGAGCCAAGAAGTGAAGGACATTCAGAACATCCCAAAAGTACGCGACTTTCCTAACACCTTTCCAGAAGAACTACCGGGATTATCACCACAACGTCAATTCGAGTTCGGAATCAACTTAGTTACAAGGGCTACCCAAGTAGCCAAATCACCTTATCGTCTAGCTCCAACTGAGATGCAAGAACTTCCTAGTGAGCTTAACAAACTCCTCAGAAGAGGATTCTTCAGGCCAAGTTTCTCACTTGGAGGAGCACTAGACTTGTCTATAAACAAGAAAGAGCGTTCCAAACGCTAAAGTAAGCCTGGTGCACCGCACCGATATTATCCCTCTTAAAGGGGATAGAAGATTTTGTGGTGAAAGGTGATGCATCCAACCAAGGGCTTGGTTGTGTTCTTAAGCAAGAGGAAAGGTCGCTACCTATACCTCAAGACAGCTTAAGACACAGGAAGTTAACTATTCAACACGTGATCTTGAGTCATGAGCAGCGGTACTTGCTCTGAAGATCTGGAGGCACCACTTGTAGTGTATACTCTCACAAACCACAAAACATTCAACATACATTCAACTAAGAAGAGTTAGCACACCAGTGAAGTCAAATGAAAGAATCAAAGCCGTATCCCGATAGTGTAAGGTTCGCTGGAATGCCAAGCGAGGACCTGAGTTCACTTAAGAACATGAGGAGCAAATAAAACTTCTAACCGTAGCATGATTATCAATTCTGCTTTAACTCTAATTTCGGGACGAAATTCTCTCTAAAGGGGGGATGATGTGACAACCCGATATTTAGAGACAATGTAATGTAAAACCAGTCAAATTTAGGTCAAAATATAACTTTACTAAAATCTTATTTGGGTTAAATCAAGTGGTAGTAATCGTAACAAGGTTTTCATAAATATAAACAACACAAAAATCCAAGTTATAACGAGGAAGTTATAACCATTCCTAAATTCCCGAGAAAACCGGCAACACCGATTAAACGAAAAACGCAAAGTTTCAATACAATAGTTTTTAGCCTTGAATATCTAAATGAAAGTTCTAGATAACATTAAATCGCGAGCGTACATAAAAAGAACGTCCAAATCTGACTTCGTATGAAGAAGTTATGACTTTTCCAAGATCCGGATATAGTAGTAGACAACTAAAAACTCGAGATAGAGATCGAGAGACTTTTGGCCAAAACAACCTAAATGAGAATCGAAGGTCTCAACAATAGTAGTGCAACGATGAAAAGTCTGACGAAAACGGACATCGGATGAAGAAGTTATGGATTTTTAACTGAATTTTCGTGTCCCGGCCCGTTAAAAATAAATAATTAAAAATAAATTTAAAATTAGCCGATAAAGTCTAAACGAGAGTTGTAGAGCATATTTTCAGCTACGCGTGCATGTAAATAACATCGAAAATGTAGCTCGTATGCGAAAGTTACAGATTTTACAAGTTCAAGGCCCGAAATCCGAGGCTGTCAGGTTTGCCACGGCGTGGCACAGTTTTGCCGCGACCCAACAAGTGACTGAGGGCTTCCAATCAATGGAAGAGGATAAGACTTGCTCCCCATGACGTGGCCAGCCTTAGCCACGATGTAGCACACCAGAAATGCCCCTATATATAGATTTCAAGGGCTCCGAGTTTCATTGCTCAGTTCCCTTCTTTCTTGCGCCGAAACTCTGCGTTTAAGCCCCCGAGACCCTCCCAAAGCCCAGGTTTTCACCTTAAAGTCCCGAAGGAAGGTTTCGCATTCCCGAGATTCCCGAGATTTCGTAGATTCCCGAGAATCTCGAGAAAATCAACTTTTCCGAGTCGAAGTTCTACTTGATTTTCATCTCGCTTTCTTCAGTCAATCATGTGAGTTCATACCCCTATAACTACGTTTTGAAATGTTTTGTAAATGCTTTTATACACTTTTAATGGGGGGGGGGGGGATACAAGTAAACACACGACTAAAATCGTGTGAAAGATCGATCTTTTCCTATACTTTTCATATTGTTGTTTTAACTATCTTATGAAGTTATTATCATGCAAAATACCTCACAACACAACTTTACCCTCTTGGGATACAATACATTTTATAAATAGAAATATGTTTTATTTATACGTTTGCATACTACATCATATCAAGGGTAACCATTTCAACTATAACATGATGCTTTTACAAGAAAACTCAACTCGTCATCACGTCTTTGTAACATGGTAGAAAAGGAAATCATTTCATATAAACAATTTTTCAGCATATTACTCGTGAACTCGTTGTTAGGAATCATGTGGTGTCATATGGATTTGTTTGTACCAAACGAAAGTCCCCACCTATAACCTGAGTCTCTTAGAGGGAGATCATGACAAGTGTGTATAGATCTATACGGGGCTGACGACTCTGCACCCTGACTGTTAGCTACAGTCCGTCATTAGGGGTGATAAATGTCAACATTAGGTACTGTGTCTAGTGTGGTTATGAGGAACTCACAACACGCGGAAACAATGACTCATGAACGTAGTAATACATAACTCAATCATGCTTCGGGGGTAATAACTATATTCTAGGGTATTATGAACATAATCAAAAACTCAGGATAAACACTTCCACAACTAGTTTTACTTAACAATAAAAAATACATCTTCTTTTTAGCGTGTCATAACTGCTTACATGTTACAGTCTTGGTAATTTGAGACTACATTTCACATTTAGGAAAATATAGGATTTTCCTGGTTCATATACATTCATTTTGTACAATAATGATTTACAACATCATTCTTTTGAGCATGTCATAGTTGCTTATAGCTTACGGTCTTGGTAATTTGAGACTGCATTTCACTTTTAGGAAAATAAGGGATTTTCCTGGTTCAAATACATACAATTTATACAACAATCATTCATATTCATTTCATACACGCATAAGAAAATATCGGATTCTCTGGAAAACACATACGCACTGTAACAACCCGTCATTTCAAGTCAGTAAAAATCGAGTCCTGTAACCTCTTTGAGAAAGGAATTAGAATATCATCGAAAAATGAAGTATTCAAAAACTCTATTTGGAGTACACTATGTGGTAGTTATCGTCTTAAGGTTTCCAAACATATAAATAACACAAAAATCCGAGTTATAACAAAGAAGTTATTGTTGGAATAGTGTCTAAGGCTGCAACTATATTAGGCAAGTATTTGATCCGGTTGTGCATGGTTCTTTTGGGTTGCCTTCACCATAGCAACTTGATGGATGATTTGTTAAAAGAGAGTAAATATTATAAGGAATAATATATGGTTATTTGATTAATATAAGTCATAGATTAATTGGAATTAATTTGGTGACTTAAAGAGATTAATTAAATAAAGGGGTATAAACTGTCAATTGTTTGATAGTTAAACTTTAGACTATAAATCCATTGGGATATGCTTTGGACGAATTCTATGAGATATAGGATAGCTAAAATCATCCAAAGGCTTATCTATGGAATGGATTTGGATAGCCTTAAGAGAAGATTATCCAATTAGGGTTTAGGTTGTAACCCTTAAGGAGTCTACAAGTATAAATAGACCCTAGGGGTGAGGGAATTCGACACACCATCTAAAGTAGAGATACTCTGGCCGAATTCCTCCCCTCTCCTCTCTCCTAAATCATCTTGCTTGCTATTGGTGTTTCTAAGCCATTAGAGGAGTGACATTTGTGACTCTAGAAGCTCCAAGACAACAAAGATCAACAAGGAATTCAAAGGTATGATTCTAGATCTGTTTCAATGTTGTTATTTAACCTAATTAGCCATTAGAAGTCTTGGATTCATAGCATGTTTAATTAGAAAGCCTAGATCCAAGCATTAGGGTTTTGCATGCGCACATAGGAAAGTTCTTATGGCCAAAACCCATCAGTGGTATCAGAGCGTAGCTTGGTTTTCTTTAAATTGTTGCTTGATTAACTGAAACAAACCTGCAAAATTCGATTTTGGGTTTATGAGTCATGTACTCGGCGAGTTCCAAAGTGGACTCGGCGAGTAGGCCTATACTCGACGAGTCCGGGCGTCTGGATTAGGCAAAACCGGGATTTTTTCATGTTTATCTTATGGAAACTTACCTTAATCATATTAGATCAACCCTAATCCGATTTTTTGATATATATGACTATTATCTTGATCTAATTAAAGATATTTATCATCTAATAAAATATTTAATTTCCTTATGTGATAAATGATTAATTATTTTGATAATTATCTTAAAAGAAATCTAGGATAAATCAAATAAAGATAATTAGGATATTAATTGTTAACTGGAATTATTTGTTATTTGATCCTCCATGTTTTAAATGTTTAAAACCTACCCTAAAGTTTTGAAATTTATATTTGTGATTAAAAGTTTTAATTTAGACAACTTAAATTTCAAACCCTAGATTTTAAAAGGTTTTAAAATACAACCCTATACTAATATGATATTACTAGAATAATATATATATATATATATATATATATATATATATATATATATATATATATATATATATATATAACTAAATGCTAGTCTTACCGTTAGTAGGCCTCATTCACGAAGCCGATCTATAAGGTGAGTATAAGGTTGCGGCCTATAAAATGGCGCTTAATGGGTGTACACTCACACCCACCGCTTGCTTGATTGGTGGAGGGTCGTTAGCCGAACGGGTAGGATAGGGCAACCTCATCTTCTCATTAAAAGTATAATAAGAAATACAAAGTAACTACACGTTTTAAAAAATTTCTCAATCTTAGTTACTTTAGGAAAAGTGAATTGATGCAATCCCATGAAATTACACTTTGCACCTTGCTAAGAAGTTAGTGGAGCGTGTGCGGTTTACCAGCACACTAATTGGTTCTAAGCGAAGGTGGCAAAGGGTGATTCATTGTTTATCATATTTCGATGGAGCGTGTGTGGTTTACCGGCACATCGAATAGGTGATCGTTACAATGAAGGCACCATGTGAATTTGCATGGTAATTCACACCCGCTTTGTGATCCTCGGCATCCCAGTCACAAACAAGAGGGGCATATCGAGATTTAAACATGCCATTGAATAGTTCAATAAATATCATCCGAACCTAGGAATTCTCAAAAACACTTAGGACTAATAGTTTAAGTTTTGTAATGGAGAATTAGTGAATCGTCATTCACTTACCTTCAATTTATTTGCATGATAGATTACGGCATCCCTTTTCTAGTTTGTAAATGTTATTGTTGGATCCTAGCCCTAATTTTCTTATTGGGTGATAATTAGGGATTGTTATTCTAATCTATCTTTGTCCTTTTTCTAATTGAAGATGTCGAACGCAAACAACACTGCTGCTAGTTCTTTCACATTGATGAGCCTTTTCCAAAAGGTCACCTTCGATGGAACGAACTTTAGCGAATGGATAAGATACATTCGCACCATTGCTCGCTATGAGGATAAAGAGTATGTCCTCGATGAGAAGCTCGAGAAAATCAACCCCGAAGTTGCTACTCCCGAAGAAATCACTGCCTTTGAAACTCATGAGCGAAATGCAACGAAGGTACATTGCATCATGATCGCCACCATGAACTCCGAATTTCAAAAGTCCTACGAGGACATGTATCCATACGAGATGCATCAAGACTTGTTGGAGAGATACCACCAAAACGCGAGACAAGAGCGTTACGAGATTTTCACTAACATGATCTCCGCTAAGATGGGTCATGGAGAATCTCTTACCGTGCACCTGCAAAAGATGCAAAGGTATGTCGATCGCCTTCGCAAGTTAAATGTTGACTTTGGGGAAGACTTAGCGATCGACATGGTGCTTCACTCTTTTCCTCCAATGTACAACCAATTTAGTATGACCTACCACATGAACAAAGAAGAGGTCACCCTAAGCAAACTCCAAGGTCTCTTGAGGGTCGCTGAGAGCAACTTCAAGGACAAGTCTGTTGCACCAACTCCCAATCCGTCCGCTGCTCCTGTCTTGGCTATTGGTCAAGGGAATGGAAAGAAGAGGAAAGCTTCATCGAATAACTATCGCAAGGTGAAAGCCCGAGATGGTGCCTCTTCTAGTGGGACCAAAGTTGATCCCTCTAAGCCCTACTCCAACCCAAAGGAGGCAGAGTGCCACCACTGCCACAAGATAGGACATTGGAAGAGAAGCTGCCCGGATTACCTGCAAGCGATCAAAGAAGGAAAGATCAAGCCATCTTTCGCAGGTATATACACAATCAAATCTAACGATTCTAATCATGCTATTTCTTGGGTTCTTGATACCGGTTGTGGTTATCACATTTGTTCTAATGTGCAGGGACTAAGAAGAAGTAGGGATGTAGAGCAAGGAAGGATCAATCTAATCATGGGGAACAGAAGATCGTCGCCTGTGACCAAGATTGGAGTGTATTCTTTAGTGCTTAGGAATAGTTTGGTTTTAGATTTGAACAATTGTTGCTATTTGCCAGAAATGGCTAGAAACATCATTTCATTTCATGGTTTATATAGACAAGGATTTAGATTTTCTTTTAATAATGAGAATGGTTCTATTTTGGCTTATCTAAATGGTGTGTTTTACTTTGAAGCTATACCATGTAATGGAATATATGAAACTGTTATGATTGTTGATAACTTAGGAAATGATGCTTTGAATATTGATTCTTCCACTAGTATGGATAAAGCATCCTTGTGGCATTGTCGTCTTGGACATGTCAACAAGAAACGCATAGCACAACTCCAAAAGGATGGAGTGTTGGAGTCATTCGACCTTAGGGAAGATGACACATGCGAGTCTTGTTTACTTGGAAAGATGACTAAGTTATCCTTCACGAGTACTTGTGAAAGGGGTGAGGGGCTATTGGACCTAATACATACCGATGTATGTGGACCCTTTAGATCAACCACGAAGGATGGGAACCGCTTCTATGTGACTTTTACCGATGACTATAGTAGATATGGGTATATCTACTTAATCAAGCAAAAGTCAGACACCTTTGAAAAGTTCAAAGAGTTCAAGAATGAAGTGGAGAATCAATTGGGCAGGAAAATCAAGATGCTTCGATCCGATCGAGGAGGAGAGTACCTAAGTCTTGAATTCCACGATTATCTCATGGAGTGTGGAATAGTTTCGCAATTGATGCCTCCTAGGACACTGCAGTTGAATGGTGTGGCAGAAAGGCGTAATCGAACCTTATTGGATATGGTTCGCTCTATGATGAGTCGTTCTTCACTACCTATCTTCTTTTGGGGGTATGCCTTAGAGACTGCCGCCCATATCCTTAACCGAGTCCCTACTAAGAAGGTTGCCAAAACACCTCAAGAGATGTGGACAGGGAAAGCTCCCTCGTTGGCACATATCAAGGTTTGGGGTTGCGAGGCTTTTGTAAGACGAGATACTCACGACAAGCTTGAACCTCGAAGTGAGCGATGTATTTTCATTGGCTACCCGCAAACATCCTTTGGATATCTCTTCTATAGACCAAAAGACAATGTTGTTGCGAGGAGAGGAGTTTTCCGAGAGCGAGAACT
Organism: Lactuca saligna; assembly: GCF_052625555.1. Lineage (NCBI taxonomy): Eukaryota > Viridiplantae > Streptophyta > Magnoliopsida > Asterales > Asteraceae > Lactuca > Lactuca saligna. The sequence goes on from NC_136419.1 coordinate 212,867,103, forward strand.
CATAAGCCAAGGAGACAGTGGGAGGCAAATCGAACTTTGAAGAGATTCAAGAGTCGATAGATGAAGGAACCTCTACAGCTGGCATTCAACCCGAGGAGGAAACTCCGCTTGAACCGATTGACGAATCCTTACCTCTTAGACGTTCCGATAGAGTTAGAGTTCATCCCCAGTTTTATGGTTTTCATATTACTACCGAAGGGGACACGTATATTAGTGATGGTACACTAGTAAATCTTGATGAACCTAATAGCTATAAGGAAGCCATGGCAGGCCCGAAGTCTGCGAAATGGAAAGAGGCAATGGATAGCGAGATCCAATCCATGTACGATAACCAAGTTTGGAATTTGGTTGATTATGTGCCCGAACGTAAGACCGTTGGGTGCAAATGGATCTTCAAAAAGAAGACCGACGTGGATGGGAACGTACACACATATAAGGCGCGATTGGTTGCGAAGGGCTTTACTCAAACTCTCGGAGTTGACTATGATGAGACCTTATCACCAGTTGCGAAGATTAAATCTATTAGAGTGATGCTAGCAATTGCCGCATTTCATGATTATGAGATTTGGCAAATGGATGTCAAGACCGCTTTCCTTAACGGAAAGTTGGCTAAGGATGTTTACATGGCTCAGCCAGAGGGGTTTGTGGATCCGAAGCATCCGAATAGAGTGTGTAAGCTTGAGAAGTCCATTTATGGACTTAAGCAAGCGTCTCGCAGATGGAATCTTTGCTTCGATGAGAAAGTCAAAGAGTTTGGATTTGTACGAAGCGAAGACGAATCTTGTGTATATGTCAAAGCCAGTGGGAGTATAGTAAGCTTTCTCGTTCTATATGTCGATGACATATTACTCATAGGAAACAACATCCCGACCTTGCAGGAAGTCAAGTCCTGGCTCGGGAAGTGTTTCGCTATGAAGGACCTCGGAGAGGCTTCTTACATTTTGGGAATAAGGATAGTAAGAGAAAGAAGTAAGAGACTAATTGGACTTAGTCAGAATACTTACTTAGAAAAGGTACTAAAACGTTTTAGTATGGAAAACTCAAAGAAGGGAGAATTACCGATACAAGGAAATGCCAAGTTGTGTAAGACTCAAAGTCCGAGTACCGAAGCTGAGATAGCAGAAATGAGTCGAGTACCATACGCTTCTGCAGTTGGATCAATCATGTACGCTATGACTTGTACTAGCCCTGATGTAGCCTTCGCTTTGAGCATGGTTAGCAGATATCAAGGGAACCCTGGCAAAGCACATTGGATTGCGGTGAAGAACATCCTTAAGTACCTTCGGAGGAAGAAAGAATGGTTCTTAGTCCTTGGAGGGAGTGATGACTTGAAGGTGCGAGGGTATAGTGACGCCAGCTTTCAGACCGACAGGGACAACTACCGTTCACAGTCGGGCTGGGTCTTTACCCTAAATGGAGGAGCAGTGACATGGAAAAGTTCCAAGCAGGAAACCGTAGCTGATTCAACGTGCGAATCAGAGTACATTGTAGCGAGCGAAGCGTCGAAGGAAGCAATATGGCTAAAGAACTTCATTGGTGATCTTGGAGTTGTGCCGGCCATAAAGGAGCCCATGGAGATTTTCTGTGATAACGAAGGTGCGGTTGCCTTGACCAAGGAACCGAGGGATCATGGTAGATCTCAACATATCGACAAAAAATATCACTTCATTAGACATCGTGTATAAGAAGGGCAACTCGTAGTGAAGAGGATATCATCAGAAGATAACCCAGCAGATCCGCTTACGAAGGGACTGAGTAGGGTTAAGCACTTGCAGCATGCTAGGAGTATTGGGCTGAAGGATGATATTAGTATAGATTAGATAGTGTTAGAAACGTATAATAGATAAATGTAATTAAGATTTGATGATTAAATAAAGGAGTTTTATTTATGAGTAAAGTTACTGTCACATGTTAATTGTTTAACTATTGTTTCACTTTGCATGGTTTGACTTCCAGAATAATTGAGTTTATTAGGAATAATCGAATTATTTAAATGGTCCACAATCGTTCATATGTTTGGAGTAGATATGAATGAAGATTGTCATGAATTGGTGTGTAGAATGTCTAAATGGTGTTAGACATAGCAAGGGTTGCGGCAACGTTCATGAGTGCTTATGAACTGGTTTTGAGCATTGGAATAAACCCGCACTTGCTGGAATCACTTTATGGAATACGATATAAAAGGTGATCGCAAGACGATAATATCATATAGTCTTAAAACCTAGATATATGATTTATTATTTGTTAATTGATTGTGCATTGATAATGCGAAAACGCATCAGCAACTTGGTGTTATAAAACGCATTGTTGTGTATAGTTGGTTAATGGATAAGTAAATGCATATAAGTCGAAGTTTATCTGTAAATTTTATCCTAAGAGGGTAGAAGAGATATCTTGGCCACTCGATGATTTGATTTGACTTATGTGCCGGGCCCGGTCAGAACTGAATTGATGTGTTTGATTAAGTTCTATGTCAAATAAATCGGAGATCGAGAAATCAAATGCTTGACTAACCATTCCATAGGATTGTCAGCATGATATCTAACAGAGGACTGTACGATCCCTTATCTAAAGGACAAGATTGATTAGATCAGAGTTGACAGCGTCTTTGAGAGCTACGATTGCAAACCGAATTGTACTTGTATAGTTACTAGACTTATCCAAGTGGGTGACTGTTGGAATAGTGTCTAAGGCTGCAACTATATTAGGCAAGTATTTGATCCGGTTGTGCATGGTCCTTTTGGGTTGCCTTCACCATAGAAACTTGATGGATGATTTGTTAAAAGAGAGTAAATATTATAAGGAATAATATATGGTTATTTGATTAATATAAGTCATAGATTAATTGGAATTAATTTTGTGACTTAAAGAGATTAATTAAATAAAGGGGTATAAACTGTCAATTGTTTGATAGTTAAACTTTAGACTATAAATCCATTGGGATATGCTTTGGACGAATTCTATGAGATATAGGATAGCTAAAATCGTCCAAAGGCTTATCTATGGAATGGATTTGGATAGCCTTAAGAGAAGATTATCCAATTAGGGTTTAGGTTGTAACCCTTAAGGAGTCTACAAGTATAAATAGACCCTAGGGGTGAGGGAATTCGACACACCATCTAAAGTAGAGATACTCTGGCCGAATTCCTCCCCTCTCCTCTCTCCTAAATCATCTTGCTTGCTATTGGTGTTTGTAAGCCATTAGAGGAGTGACATTTGTGACTCTAGAAGCTCCAAGACAACAAGATCAACAAGGAATTCAAAGGTATGATTCTAGATCTGTTTCAATGTTGTTATTTAACCCAATTAGCCATTAGAAGTCTTGGATTGAAAGCATGTTTAATTAGAAAGCCTAGATCCAAGCATTAGGGTTTTGCATGCGCACATAGGAAAGTTCTTATGGCCAAAACCCATCAGTTATGATCATTCTAAGTTTTCCGACAAAAACCGGCAATACGAAGTTGCGTAAAAACGCAAAGTTTCAATAAAACACTTTCCGACCTTAGGTGTCTAAATGAAAGTCGTAGATATCGTTAAACTATAAACGTGCATAAAAAGAACGCTCAAATCGGACATCGTATGAATAAGTTATGAATTTTTAAAGAAATTCCTTAATCACGTCATTTTAATAAATAAATAATAAAAATAATTCCGGAATTTGCCAACGGAATCTAAATGAAAGTTGTAGATCGTAGTCTCACCTTCGCGGGGATATAAAGAACGTCAAAAACGGAGTTCGTATGAAGGAGATATGAATTTTCGAAGTTTGATAATTAATTTATATATAATTTTTATTAAAACTTCGGTATTATCCGAAGGGGAGTCAGCGTCCTCATCCGAGGTACGCGCTGCGTACTCCTGTACGCCCCGCGTACCCGAGGAACTTGGCCTCAAACCGTCCACGTCGCCCTATGCGAGGCATCCGACCCGCCCGTCCGACCCGCCGTCCCATCCGACCCGACTGCCTGAGCCGTCCCATCCGAGGCCGAGGCAGTCGAGGCTTTGGTCACGCATGACGTACGCGTACGCGCTGCGTACGAGCGTACGCCCCGCGTACGAGGCCTCTCAGGCCCCCCTATAAATAGCATGCGAGGGTTCCCGGGAAAATGGCCCATTCTCTCTCCTTTTTCTTGCGTTTTACCTCGTTTTCCATGCTCGCACTACCCCGAAGCCCTGGTCATTTTGTGCAAGTCCCGAAGGTCGATTTTACTCCCGAGGAATCCCGAGATTTCCGAGAAAAATCCATTTCCCGAGACGAAACTCTGCCCGGTTTTCTATCTTCCTATCTTCAAACTTTCAAGTGAGTTCATACCCCTTTCAAACACACTTTAAATACATTTTAAATGCTTTTATACTCTTTTAGGGGGGGAATACAAGTAAACATACGGTTATTATCGTGTATTTTATAAAGTTTCACTTCACTTGTTTTATCGAATAAATCACTTGAAACTTATTTCTATTATGGAAAACTCTTGTCATACTTTGTGTGCATTAGACTTATACAAAGTATATAATGATTTCAAAGTACTTTTCATTGTTAAGTCGTTTTATACATTATAAAAACTTATGATTTTGCTTGTCAAACATTGTGAAAAAGGATAAACTTTGCATACAAAATTATCACTTTAATACAGGCTTAGTTGAGAATCCATGAGACGTGTATATCTTCAAACGTTACTTTTCTTTATTAGAAAGTAATGCTGCAAGTCCTGTCTATAACCAGAGTCTCCCGTTTGGAGAACGTGTCAAATGTGTATAGATCTATACGGGAAGTCATGATCCCGCGCCCTGACTGTTAGCTACAGTCCGTCTATTGGGGTGACAGTTGTCATAACGCTGCGACGCCTGAAGAACGTCGTTACAGGCATATTATGTTTAGTATGGTTATAAAACTCATCGGATATACAATTATTATGGTATTATGCTTTTATGAACGAGTAGCTATTAAAACTATTCTTCATCTAACAAATTCGATCTTCGTATAGTTTTATTATATAAAACTATGACACAACTTTTGAGAACGTCGGTTTCTTGCGATTTTCGGTCTTAGAGACTGCCATTTATGTTAGGAAAATAAGGGCTTCTCTTGCATACAAACCAAACAACTAATAGGAAAATAAGGGATTTTCCTGGTGCAATTATTTACAACTTATAACACGAACATTCATATGCATCTCATACTTTTCTAAGAAAATAAGGGTTTTTCTTGGAAAACACAACAACTCGTATCTCAACCATTAGGGAAAATATGGGATTTTCTGGATTTAATACATTCACTTTCAACAAAACAAATCACAACTCCTTACATTTGAAATGCTGCGTTTTCTGGAAAATATACACCCATTTTGGAATGGCATTCAATTTTTCTAAACTACTTATGAACTCACCAACTTAATTGTTGACACTTTTTCTTTGAAATAACTTGTATTCTCAGGGAACCGCTAAGCAGGTTTGGGAATCAACTTTTGGGATTAACGCGCTGGCGTTAATTACTTCTTTTGAATGATGTTTATGTATTTATCTTTTGAACATGTAATGAATACAACTATGTAAACATCTTGGAAACTTTAATATATATGGTGGTGTGTACTTTCCTTTCTATGAACTGTTATGATACTGAATATGACGTCCTCCGCCCCCGAACGTTTACGCCGTTCTGGTTTTGGGGTGTGACACGCACTTTCGAATGCCATACATTTCCTCAAAACACTACTTATGAACTCACCAACTTAAATGTTGACACTTTTTCTTTGAAATAACTTGTATTCTCAGGAAACCGCTAAACCAGGTAGCAAATACTTTTGAAGAGTTACGCGCTAGCGTTAGTAACATATTTTGGGTCACCATATTGTATTTGATTTCTTTTGCAAACATGTAACACATACAATCATGTAAACTTTTCAAATATACTTATATTATGGTGGTGTGTACTTTCGTTACTATTCAATTGTTATGATACTTGACATGACATCCTCCGCCCCCGAGCATTTCCGCTGTTCTGGTTTGGGGGTGTGACATGTCCCATTGTAACTTTGTTACTAAAAACAATTCATGTAAATGAAGTCTCAAATTCAAGGTACACTCCTTGGACACCTTTCTTGCATTAATGTTTCTAACTCATATGTAGATCTTAATAATCGACTCCTACTATGAAAATATTTCCATATTTCTATATGACCATAAATATTCAGTAAACCTCATAACGTTCTTGACAATTGTTTAGCAACTTTAGTCACACAAATTTCTAGTCCTTTTTTCCATCTCAATGCCTAGTTCATTTGGAAAAATCAGAACAAGTGAATCTTATAACATATAAAATTGATCCTATGTATTAAAGCATATGGGACTCGATTCATTATGTCGTACATAAGGACCTGACATTTATTCTGTCACTTCCTATAATAGTTCTATATATTGAATTTCCTATGTTGAATTATTTCAAAATGATATTCATATACGTACAAGACTAAGTTCTATCAAACCCTACAACACAAACCTTTATATTTAAAATAAAGTACAAGTGCCCTCTCCCTTAACTCTATCATAAAGCAACAATCCCCAAACTTTGCAATTCGCAAATTGAAAACTTTGTTCCCTACAAATATTATTGTCAATGTAGAATACCAACATAACAATTATGCTCCCAGTAGCTTTGACATATACCCAGAAATCAACTAGATTCTAGAAATCAATACTCTCTACTTTCTTAATAAAAGTGTAGATTTTTGATAGACGATGCTTCGATAAATCTCCAACTAGACTTCTTAAGCTCATGCACCTTCATTAGATAGCATATGTGTATGTTTAAACCCTTTCATAACTTATAACTATATGTCTTCAAAGTTTAAACAATTCCTTGCCATTTCTCATAATTCGAACTATGAAAAGGAATGTCATAACCATATTGAGAATTTGAAAATGCAATTAACAAAACCACTAACCAAAATGATGTTTATTAGATCATTCAAATCTACCAGCAAAAGTGTTTCCTCAAAATTATTCTCATAAATTAGAGCAAAACGTTTTTCCACCTAGATTTTATGGAGTATATGTTCCCATCCATTTGAATCGATCGTTTCCAACTTGCAATCATAAGATAAGGTTTATAAAGAAACCAAATTCAAATTTAGCTTTCCTTTCATGGACTGAACTTCACCATTCTAAATTTCTTACCGTCTGGTAGCATAAGGACCTACCAGTGATGTGTTGTTAAGAAACTCACCCATATTGATCAATGTACTTTCACTGACCAACATGATTTTATTTTTCAGTTAAATGAAAAATATAAAACACAAAACTATTGCCAACTAAACTGGAAGGTAGATAAAAGGAAGAATGTGTCAACTTAACATGATATGCTATCAACTTCAGGTCGTGTGTTAGTGATTACTAAAAGATTCATTGTCGATTGATACCTGAAACTCTCAAGATCAATAAGACTCTCACTGACTTCTTGAGATATAACTTTCTATCTCAAGGAATTTCCTTGATGATTAAAACAAATATTCAAGAGTTCTAGTGGATTCTTAACATGAAAATACTTCACTGAATAGGTCTCAGTTTATCATTTGTTTCTTGATTAATGAAAAACATCACAACTTCCAATTCTAAATGTACTAGAGTAAGAAAACATTATTACTCCACATTTCATGAGGTGTTATATACCTACTTAGTACGAAATTAGTTATTTCAAGATACAATATGTAGTGACTGGAGTATGGCTCTAAAACTAGATCGAAAATGAAGTATTACTCATCTCTTCATTTAACCGTTTCAACAATATCCAATCCCTATTCTCAATCATACAATTTCACTAAGATGTTCTTCAAGGATCAATTGTGATATAGTTCTTCAATCATTAAGAAGATCATAAAAGATGATGAAAAAGTACTCTCATTACCTTTCAGATTGGAGAAACTCTTATCTTTCTGCATATTAGATTCTTCATATTCATTCTGTTACTCTTTGAATCCTTTTCAAAGTATCAAAAGTCTTCTTAATCTTATAAACACAACCATATTTAGTGAAACATCAGTAAATCATGAAAAATAGAGTTATCATCCTTTATGGTGGATCTAAATAGTCTACATCAACATGTATTAGATCTATTTGTCCTTCACCTTATGCACATAAACATGTGAACAATGAATTAGTCATAATTTTCCAATGATCAGCATTCTGATACATCATGCAATTCAGATTGCAGGATTTCAAGTTTCTATCCAATTAAACCTTGGGTGATGCGAATTCTTTATCACTTAGTTAATTATGACAATACCACAAGCGATATCATAAGAATCAAATCCACAATTAACATTTCTAATAATAGAAATGTAACCAAGACTTTCTTAAATGAAATTGCATAGAAATGTATAAAATGAGGCAACCAAATAAACCAAAATTTCACTTTTATTGATAATAAACAAAAAATATGGAACTTGTCCTTACAATGCATAAAATGAAAACTATGTTTGTAGACATCTCCTAAGCAATCTATTAAACTATCCTAACTCCTTATTAGTAGCTCCAAATTCCAATCATCGAACCATGCGACTGAAATCCATCTCTCACAATCAGATTCATCTCACTCTTCTTAAGAGCCTTTGGATAGGAATAATGGAATTCGATAATGGATGTACCTGAACTAGAGTCACACAACTTGACTTCACTATCTTTGAGATCTTTCAAGTACTTTCAGCAGCTTTGCAACCAATTTCCTTTCAGTTGGCATTAGAAACATATGTACTTTTAGGGTTAACACATATAACTATCTCAGAACTAGCCTTTCTCTTTACCATACGATCAAACGATTTGGCCTTAGCCGATCCCTTTCCATTGGGAAGAGAAATCTATTTTGGGCCACCATTTTTACCATTGTCAATGTCCATGGAAAATTTGGAATCAGACCCTTTAAGCACTTCTACTTTACATGTTCTCTTAAGCCTTTCTACTTCGATAACAATCAACATTTGGGTCATATCAACAAGGATCATGTCGATATTCCTGACATGAAAGTTCTCAATGAACTGACCATATGACTTAGGAAGTGAAAGAAGAACCACATGGCTTGCTCCCTTGGGAAAATGACACACATTCTATAAAATTTGTCAATGTACGATTGTATTTCTAGCACATGTGCAAACACAAAATTTGCATCTTGAGGAAAATGTGACGTTGAGTGAGTCACCGGAGGAGGAGGTCAAAGACTTGAAGAAGCATGACATCCAGTTCCACCATTTCCCGAAGAAGAGAAAACATTTTCAGCTTGATTAGATAGTGGAAGAAAGAGGAAAACCATTTTCAAAAGAATAAGGAATATTGTTGTTTTCTTGAATTGAAATGGGAGAAAAGACAATCCAAGTTAGTTTATTTTAATCCTTAATTATTAGCCCGTAAATTTTAAATCAAGGCTAGGATCCATATTTTCGATTTGAACTTTGAAGAGGGATGTCGTAATCAAATTCAAATCAATTTTAGGTAGGTAAGGATCTTATGAATTTCAATCTTATGAAACTTGTGGATATTTTGAGATTCATTGAATCTAATCAGTGACATGTTTAATCTCGGATTAGGCTCTCACTTTTGTGACTGGGATGCTGAGGATCACAAACGAAATGTGAATAACCGTGCAAACCCTATTGTCAACCTTGATGTCATTTATCATCTGACATTGATGTCTCGGTTAACCACATACACTCCATCAACAATGATAATTTTCAAGATGTCCATCATAGCCTTTTCTAGTCCCCCATTAGTGTGTCGGTTAACTACACACGCTCCACTAACAACATATAAAGCATGATGTGTGTTTTCATGGATTAGCATACATTATACATTTATCCTAAAGTAACTAAGTAGATTAGTTACTTTATGTCATTATACTTACTAATGAGATTATGTCATATCAAACCCTTCAGCTAACGACCCTCCACTAATCAAGGAAGCGGTGGGTGAGAGTGGACACCCATTTCACTACTATTTTGTAGGCAGTTTCCTTATGCCCCCGTATAGACTAGCTTCGTGACTGAGGTGCACTAGCGGCTCAACTGACTTATATATATATATATATATATATATATATATATATATATATTAAACTTTTAATATTACATATAGTATAAGGTGTATTTTAAAACATTTTCAAAATACTAGTTATATTTATATTTCGAAATTAAACAACTAATTTAATCTTAAAAAAATAATAAACCAAATAATTATCTATTAGTTGAACATTTAATTAATCATGAAAGGATTATCTAATTAAATATATCAAATAATTTCATTTAATCCTCACTCCTAAAGTTTCAATAAAATAGGTGTACGATCTATCTAATTTTAATTAAGATAATTACCAAATTTGGAAACTCTAACCACATCTATCTTTGTCCAAAATGGCTTGGTTGGGGAGTAAGGTTAGAGTTTCAACCCCATACCTACAACTCGAAATCCTTGGGGAGGAGGATTAGGGTTTGAAAACCCTAACCCTAATTTCTAAACTTAGGGTGCAAGATTAGGGTTTCAAAACCGTAACCCTAAAATTGAAATTTAGGCCTATTAGGGTTTAATTTCCATAAATCCTAATTTGATCAATTCAACAATAATCGCAAATTCAATAGAATACATACTCTAAGCTCAGATACCACTCATGAGTTTTAAGCAAAACCAATAAAATAAAACTCTTAAGTGTGTATGCAACCGTAATAAGGATCTATGTTTTCTATATTGAATCCATAACTAAGAACATAAAAAAGAAACCCTAAAAACCCTAGTTGATTTTCAAATTTAATAAAGAAAAGGTTTAGGGTTACATACCTTTTAGTTGTTATAGCAGACAACTAGAATTTTATAATACCCCCAACCGGCGGCGGAAACACCGAGCGGTGTAACGTCATTCCTTGTATAACAATTATCAAATTTCTGAAAACACATGCATTTTAAAAATACGTCAACATGAAGTTGGTGAGTCCACAGGTTTTGAATCTTAGTAAAATAGTACTTTTTTTAAGTTTGAAAAGTATAAAACATAGTTTGAAAATATCATTCTGACTCATATTTATTTCTAGATATATAGTATATATATATATATATATATATATATATATATATATATATATATATATATATATATATATATATATATATATCCATCCTAGGTATAATGGTTTACTTACTAAGTAAGTAGTATGTCTATAAGTTTCATATACTATAAATACAAGTGTTTGTAATCCCATACAAACAAAGGTTGCTACGTATAAATCTTATTTCAATTCTATACGAGTAAATTGCTACGTATAAATCTTATTTCAATTCTATACGAGTAAAACCGCTAGGTATAAATCTTATTTCAATTCTATACGAGTAAAATCGCTACGTATAAATCTTATTTCAATTCTATACGAGTATGTGTGCTAGGCATAATTGTCTACTTAATGAACAAGTAGTATACCTAAAAGTTCCTTGTACTAAGAGTATAAGTGTTTGGGAAACTTATACTTAACATTCATACTTGTATATCGACAAAGTATAATGCTTCTAACTACCATGAGTTCATAACCGCTGCTAATATGACGCCACTACCTTTGAATGGTGCTATAAGGGTTGCACCTTAATAATAGATTTCCATACGCTTTATTAATGTTCGAATATAATAAATTGGCCAAGTTTGTCACTCGAAAAATGTTGGGTTGTAAGCTAGAAACCATGAGTGGGGGTGTCAACCCACATTGATCTACACACAACTTCCTCGTTGGAACAATTGTCAAGTTCAACAGCTGCAAAACGTTGGGTTGTATCTAGTAACCATGAGTGGGGTGTTAACCCACATATATCTATACACACAACTTCCTCGCTCACACGGGATTAGCGGTTAAAGTCATATGATTTCCCATAAGATTTCCAATCTTAGTCGATGATGAAATACATCATGTAGACTTTGTCGACCTCCTATAGCTCTAGTAGTGAAAGCATATTCGTTTCTAAAACCCTAAGTTACTAGCCTATGCTTTAAACATTACTCCTAATATTGATAACAGTTAGTTACTACAACAACTATAACTTGGAGTGAAACCAGGTTTTATCTTAACATAAAACTAATAATAACAACATACTTAATAAGTATATATAGAGCTCCCGAATATAATTTCAGGGTTATATTAATAACATACCAGGTTTTATCTTAACATAAAGCCAATAATAACAACATACTTAACAATTAGTATATAGAACTTCTGAGTATAACAATGAGTATAACAATTAGTACATAGGGTCTGTATTAGTAACAACATGCTACTAAGTTTAAGATAGTTGTATGTTTTTGAAATATCATATATATTTTAGGTATATATCATACGAGACAACTATATCCTAATTAATATAACTATCTATGATGATACGAACATACTATCATATAAACATAGTATTAACTTGTATACTTTAACATGCGTTTTCCCCATAAAACATTAAGAAGTGGGGTCGTGAAACTTAGCCAAGTAGCGTGATTTTATAGAATCTAACTAGAAACGATCAGAGATTTGTCGTTGTTAGGCTTCAGAAGGGAAACATTCTTCGGAAAATGAGAGAGAATAAAAGTAGGTGTAATGAATGAATGAGCCTTGATCGCTATTTATAGGCTAATATTGGCTCTCTCACGTCATGAGCCACACATGCTCATGTTGTGAGCTTCCATGAGTCATCCCGTAGCCTTCCCGAGTGTTTTAGCATTGATTAGTGTCCGTTTGACTTCTCACATCGTGAGAAAACGTGCTCACATCATGAGCCCTGATAGATTAGGGTTTCTGCCACGTGTCATGCTCTCAGATAGTTGTATCTTCAGAAGGTCGGAACTTTACGAACACCATTTTTGACGTTCTTTATATCCAAACGTAGGTATTTCCGAGCACTACAACTTTCTTTCAGATTATAATAGCTTATTGTAAGTCAATTTTAAATTCCTCTTTCTATAGAGACTTATGGTGTTAGAGTTTATCATAACTTCTTCATGTGAAGTCAGATATATATGTTTTATATATTTTTCGAATCGTATGGACGTGCACTTTGATTTATACCATAAGGTAGGTATGAAAGTTGATATTTGTATTAGAATTTGTATTAGTAAGTCCAAACGACATCACCAAGAATTCATAATGACCATAACAAGTTCGAAATGCAGTCTTCTCAAAGTCCTCCTCCCCAACTCTTATCTAGTGATATCCTAACCTCAAATTGATATTGCAGAACCAGTACAAACTTTGAAGTTGATCGTAGAGGTCATAATCCTTGGAAGTGGGTAATAGTTCTTCACCGTTAACCTGTTTAAACTCCTGGTAATCAATGCATATCCGGTGAGAACCATCATTCTTCTTCACAAACAGAATTGATGCTCCCTAAGACGAACTGCTAGTTTTGATAAAATGCTTGTCCAACAGCTCCTGAAGTTGATAGGATAACTCCTGCATCTCTGGTGGTGATAGGTGATATGATGCGATAGCAATCGGGGTCACGGAAGGAACCAAATCAATCTAGAACTCGACCTGCCTTGCAGAAGGCACACTAGGTAATTCGTTCGGGAACACCTTTGGAAATTCTATGTCTACAGGTACATCTAAAACTGAAACCCCTTCTCTACTCGAGTATCAACCATATATGCTAGATATCCCAAATATCCATGTTGAAGATACTGACGATCCCTAGCTGCAAAACGAAAGGTTGATACAACCTTGGTACACTCTCCATAAATAATCATTTCTCCCCCATCCGGGGTACGAACCACCACCCGTTGAACCTCATAGTCAATAATCACACCAAACTTGCTCAAGCAGTTCAACCCTACTATCACACACATGCACATCCCTCATGGGGATAAGGATCAAATCGATCCGTTAAGACACCCGAAAAATCTCTAAGGCACAATCCCAAAAAACACTCGATGCAGAATCCTTGTACTCATTAGCGATGGAAACTCGCAAATGGCACTGTAGCTCACTAAGAGCCATATTAAAACTCATACTGGAAGATTGAGACACAAAGGACCGACTCACACCCAAGTCAAAAAGCATAAGAGCAGGCAAGGAGTTCACTAAGAAGGTACCTAATGGAAATATAACCATAAGCATACAATTAAATATCTCGAGTGAATAATAAATGGAAACATATTGGTAATGACGTTCGACACTGCTCTGGCCTCCGTTACCATGAGCTGGAAAGAACGACCTCGAGCCCTCGTAAGCTTTTCCCTCCCTTAACGTCCACATGTGATCCTCAAAGTAGTTAGGGATGGAGCCTACATGAGCCTTGTAGCGAGCAAAGGATAGTTGGCCTTCACATAGCCAACTGAATCATAATGATAGCAAATCCTAGTGCTCAGTAATGGGGCTTGCTTATGATAATCCCTAACAACATGGCCCTCCATGCTATATTTGTGGCACCCAAAGGCAAACCGGAATACACCCTTATGAACAATGTCGCACTTGCCAGAAGTGTGACCCCTATGACCTCCTGATCATGAATAAGAGGGCTTGAACTCCTTTGTTGCACATTAGGACTAAACTGAAGCCTATCACTATTCCCTTTTTTGAGTCTTAATCTCAATATCTCACCTCCTTGTGGCATCCTGAAGCTCGGACAAGGTACTATACCGCTGGGTAGACACAAACTCCCTAATCTTGGTCTTGAGCATTCTTAAGTATCTTTACATTTGAGCATAGTCCAATGAAGCATATTCAAGATACAAAAGAGCCATCTAAGTAAATTCCTAGTGATCTCCGACACTGTCTCTATCATTTGTCTCAAAGAGAGATACTCGTGACCCAACCTCTTTCTCTCTCTCTCTCTCTCTTTCTCTCTCTCTCTCTCCACCAGGGGAGTATACATAGTACGGAACATATTAGAGAACTACTCCTAAGTCACTTCAGCCTTCTCCACATGAGAATAAGTACCTCACTAATCCTTCGCCATTAACAGAAGAAGGTTCTGGGTGTACTTGACCTTCTGGTCATCTGGGCACGAACATGTGAAGAAACAACCCTCCACATAATACAAACATGTCATCTCCATAATTAGGTCAATGACCTCATCAAACTTCGGGGGTTTCATGTTGTTGAAGTCCCGATACTGGAATGATTCCCACTGAATCCCTACAACAGCAACTTCGGTAGCTAAAATAGCAACAAATTTAGTCACAACGGCATACCGCTCATCAAACAGCTCAATCATAGCGGTCTTGATAGACACAAAAATCTCAGGTATGGTACCAGAAATAGAAACATCTACCTCAGTAGCGATCAGCACATGGATATCATTATCCGTCAATCCTAGCATGTCCTACCTACCAACTCCAAAACCATATCCTCTCGTGAACACCATACTGAGAATGAATCAAAATATATCATAAATTCCACAATTCATACTATTACAACCATCACAAAGAGATTAAACCCTAAGGGTTTGTGACTTCCATGCCATGCGTACAAGTCCTGTGTTTTCAGTAGTATGGGCCCATACTACCCTCCACACTTACCCATGTTTGTCTCAATGGATCTTCACAAATGGTTCAGAAATAGGTACATAACTAGGATAAACATACATCCTATACTCTCTCTCTCTCTCTCTCTCTCTATCTCTCGAGTGGCTACTCATTCCTCAACTGGCCTGCTACACCCACACTTACTCATGAAACTTCCACCAACCTTGCAGCCTCTTCTGCATGCTAATCATACATAACGTTGGATTCTATAGACAGTCAAATACTTGATTCTACCCTATTTCCAAAACCAAACAAGGAACATGAAATAAAGCTAAACTAAACATTCTTAGGCTATAGAATCTTAGTTATGCACAACTATGTTGCACACACTAAGCAACTACAATAATGATGTCATTTGTAACTAGCATATGGAAGATTCTCCTAAGCTATCTTGCATCATAACTCAGGCAATCCTATCATGCAATGCTTGAAGATCCTTAACCGATAAACTAGCAGGTCGTGCTATCAAAATCATGATAAGCAAATAATAGTGTGGTATTTTGGGGTATACTTTCTTGCTCTGGCTGATCGTACACATATCATGTTTAGATTGATATCGAGCCTAGAAAATAAGTTTGGCTTGCCTTTCTAGACTATAACTTATGCCTGGATTGTTGTTAAGATGGTTGGCTTCCGTAAAGAGCAATATTGCATCAACCCTACCACACTATGTCGACATATGCAATAGATAAACATATAACCAACAAACAGATAAGCATGCAGATCTAATAGATTAGTAAAACATAGAAACATCCTATATGCTAGAATACATAACCGAATGGGCCGACATTGGTTCCTTCTCCCTGCAAGTACAGTGAGGAAACCGACTTCATTGTTTGAAAAGATATCCGAAAAAGAACATTGTCCCAGATGCCAAATCTACAGGTCACCTATACGACAAACAGTGACCTTAACTCAAGTACAACTCAAAATACCCGAAATTCCCCTAGGTCAAACTTTCAAAGTCAACAATCAACGATTAAAAGTCAAAGTCAACTCCAACTGGTTGCCACGTTATGGCCTTCCTTAGCTACATCGTGGCCACACATCTACAAAACAAATGTCTTCAGCTTATTCACTACGATGTAGTAGTCTAGGCCACGCCATGGGCCGTGGGCTCCTAACAACTTAATGTATTAAGTCAATTTCTTTGATCCTAAGGGCTTCAAAGCCCAAATCTGGTCCATTGCAAAGTACAAGTGGATAAAGTTTCCAACTATATCCTTTTAGACACTATAAGAGATACATATATCATTAGTAGATCTAGATAGGGTAATAGCATAACTTATATTAACCTATTAAGCACTTCCCTTGACTAGATCCCTATTTTCAAAATGCTTCTAGAATCAAATGACTAAATAAAAATCCTTACTTTCTAGACGTGCATGTCCAATGCATGTCTTGGACTCTATTAGGTCAAAATGAGGGTTTTTGGCGAAATCTCCCATGCATGAATCTAAAACTCAATAATACTCCAAATCCAAAGCATCAAAGGCCTAAATGGCATGGAGATTCAAAAAGTTGCAAATTTAAGGGATCTCACTACGCGATGATCAAGAACATGAAGATTAACCGACAAAATAGCTAGATCTAGTCACATAAAGCATAACGGTTCATGTTTTTCAGGATTTATAAGAGTCCAAGAGGTTGCTACAGCAAGGGTGATAGCTTGCTTGTAGATTCTAGGCTCACATCTTCTTCTTCTTCTTCTTTTTCTTCTTCTTCTTCTTCGTCATCATCTCTTCAGAAAGCACCAAAACAAGGTTCAAAGAAAGGATGAAAGGATTTGGGTTTTCAAAATTTCTAAGGAGTTAATGGAGGTTAAGGGCGAGCAAACCCTAGCCTCCTCATTCCTTTAAATATGGAGCAAAACCCAGAGATACGGTTCTATCATTTTCCATCTGCTATGTCGTTAACATACGTTGCTACGCCGAAGCAGCCTTAAATGAGCCCACATTTTTTCTTGAAGCGCCACATTGCGGTGCCTTGCCTTACATCATGGTGAGCTTGAAGTCTTAATATTACTGAATTATCCCGAGATGTGGATGTTACTGCCACACCCCAAAACCAAGAACAGCGGAATATGTTCTGGGGTGGAGGATGTCATGTACAGTATCATAACAATTGCATAATAGTAAAAACAAGCGACAAAAACCATTGCATTAATATAGTAATTGTAAATACAAGCGTGTTCTGTATAGTTTGATAGACACCAAAAGTATAAACAAAAATAAAAGATGGGTCTTGTATATGCTCCATCTTCTCAAAAGTTGTACAGTACCTATCTATTTTGACCTAATAATGCAAGTTATTTTGAAAACGAGTATCAGCATAAAGTTGGTGAGGTCATAAGAATTTAGTGTCGTTGCTTGTATAAAAGTGTTAAAAATCATGTAATATAAAAGCTGTGATTAATGTTTGAGAATAGTAAAAAAAATCCCTAGAAAATCCTATATTTTCCAGATTTTGTAAGTTTGATCCCTTGAGTGTGTACAAGATTTCCCATTGAAACTTTCAGTTATAAAAATAAGGTAATATATTTTATTCACGTAAAATGGATGAGGAAAGATATATCTTATTCCAGTAATTTTAGTGCCGGCTGGCTGTAGTAGTGTTGCAAACTTCAATTAGTCATATATTTATTCACTTCGGGAAGTTAGCTTAGCCTTTAATTCTTAGTGTGTTAATTTGGGTATGGATGTGATCTCTCATGTAACCAAACTGAGTGATAATAGAGAGTCTGATGACCTTCCTGGTCATACGTAGTGTAGCGATGTTTTGTCACTCATGGGCCTAGTCGGCTCGCACTGTAGTTAGCAGTCGGGATGTAATAGTGTCCGTCCTGTATAGATCTATACATGTAGTGTTGCCTTCTTTCCGGGAAGCTCTGGTTACATGGTATTCGCATGGTAGAGTGTCGTATAGAGGAATAGTGTGTCGTATTCTCGATTAGTGTATTCACTTGTATTTTAGCATAATTAACTTTATAGTACAGTATATAGAGTGTTCTCTTTAAAATGTATTAACTTGTCATGGTAGTAATTATAGTGAGCATCATAGTGATATGGTAATCAGCAGTAGTCTTAACTATACCTATTATAGTTAAATAGAGTGTGGGATTGCATGCCTTCGGTTTACAAAGGTATCGAATAAGGTGAAGACTTTCATATCTAGCACAAATATATATGATATATAACTAAGAATTCAACGACAGTCGGACGGATAACAGTATACCCTAAGACCACAATCAAACAAGAACAGGAAGTAAGGCGAGCTATCAGTCATAAGTCCTTCAAGTCTTACTTATATAAATATATTGGTGTAGATATAGTTTAAAACAAAAATTAGTTTAAAAATAGTTTGAAAATAGTTTAATAACAATTTAGCATAGAAAAATGTGTTTGATGATTATTTAAAACAAATTTGTTAACAAGTAGCTGAAAGTATAGAAAATCCTTTTTGATTACAAGTTATAAATCACATGTGATTTGATACTATATCTTGTTGTATTCAACTTATATTCCCCCCCCCCCCCCCCCTAAAACATTTAAAAAATTTTGAAAGGTTAATTAAGGGGTATGAACTCACTTGTAGCGAGTGGATCGGGTGGAAGTGTCGGTTGAGTGCTTGGTGTCAAGTGAAGACTTGAACACACTTTATGACCCTAGTAACATATGAAGACGTATGTTTACATATAATTAGTGATTAAAACACTAATTAAACACGTAATGACATCCTAATGTGAAGAAAAACCCTTTGGTCAGGTGCTAGGATGCTATTGGGTTGCAAGGAAGGAGTGTAAGGCCTCACTATGGAGTTTACTCCTTAAATACTCACCTTAGGTGAGTTTGCGGTTGAGGGAAAAATTCCCCCATGAATTTACAGCCGTAAACTCATGAGCAGAGTGTATTTGAGTGCCTAAGGGTCTCTTACATCACTAGGAAGGGTTCTAGGGTTAAATCCATGGCTTGAGGGGTGTTTAGGGTTCAAAAGGGACACTCCCTTAGAGTCGCTCCTTGGGAGTTTACGGTCATGAACACCACGGTTTATGGTTGTAAAGCCTTGGACACCTCTTATCCTTCATTTTTTAGGTCCTTAGCTCACTCCTACAAGCTTCTAAGTTAAGGTCTAAGGCTAAACAGGGGGTTTAGGGATCAATTTGTATTATTTCAGGGAGTTTACGGCCTAAGAGTGTTCCTGGGCCGTAAACCATCTTTCAAGCCTCCAAACTTGATGTTTAAGGTCCAAAACAATTCAAGGTTAAGTTATAAGCTAGTCTCTAAGTCTAAGGAAGGAATTTTGGGGCATTTTGGCACCCTTTTAGGGGTTTATGGCCTAAGAGGGTTCTTGGCCCGTAAACTCCTTGTGCTTCATCTTCTTGAATGATTTTCATGCTCTATAGACATGTAATGAGCTTGAGAACAATCTAGGGTAAGAAAACTTACAGTTTGGGGGCGAAAACTCACGGATTTTTGGAAGAATCGTGCCTTGAAGAGAGAGAGAGAGAAAGAGAGTAGAGAGAGTGTGACTAGAGTGGGAAAAGTTTCCATTTAGTGCCCACTCGACCCTTATATAGGGTTGAGTTTGTGACCAGGTGGGAATCTACCCGATTCGACATTAAACGGGGCTTATGGTCATACCCGATTAAATGGTCATAATTTAAGTTGTTTATAACTAAAACCTTTTTAAGGGAATATTGAGGGTGTTTCACGTGTTTCTAATTTGTTCCGACCCTTATGAAGTCATAATAAAAGTTCTAATTTAATTTTCCTGATCCCAAATATTATGGAAAAGTTTAATAAGAACGGTTCTACTAACGAAAACGGGTTACGGTGATAGAATAAATTTCAGGTTGTCACATCATCCCCCCTTAGAGGAAATTTCATCCCGAAATCTAGAATTCAATTAGCTAAGTTATTACAATACATTTAAGCAAATAGATGAGTATATTTGAGTTTTATTTGATCCTCATGATTCCATGTGAACTCCGTTCCTCGTTTTGCATTCCATCGAACCTTCACGATTGGGATACGGCTTAGTTTCATTCGTTTGACCTCCAGATCCATAATTTCCACAGGTTCTTCCACGAATTTGAGGCTCTTGTTGATCTCTATCTCTTCTTGTGGGATTAAGAGAGTCTCGTCAGATAGACACTTTTTCAAGTTCGAGACGTGGAAGGTAGGATGTATGTTACTGAGTTCATGGGGTAGGTTAAGTTTGTAAGCTACGGGGCCGATTCTAGCGAGAATATCGAAAGGCCCTATGTATCTTGGATTCAGATTTCCATGCTTTCCACAATCAATCGTGCCCTTCCAGGGAGAGACTTTCAAAAGGACTCGGTCTCCCACCTATAATTCCAAGGGTATTCTTCGTTTGTCTGCATAGATTTTCTATCGATCTCTACCGGCTTTTAGTCGATCACGTATCTGTACGATCTTCTCGGTCATTTCTCGAATGATATCCGGACCCATGAGAGCGTTGTCCGGAAAGCGTCCTTTAGCTAACTGAGTGTCACCCACCTCAGCCCAACACAGAGGGGATCTGTACTTTCGGACGTAGAGGGCTTCGAATGGAGCTGCCTTGATGCTCGTGTGATAATTGTTCTTGTAGGAAAACTTGACAAGGGTTAAGTGGGTATCCTATGCCTTACCAAATTCGATCACACAGGCGCGCAACATATCTTCCAGGGTTTGGATAGTCCTCTCACTTTGTCCGTCGGTCTGCGGATGTTAGTCTGTACTCATGTCCAGCCTCGTCCCTAATGCGTTTTGCAGTGATTGCCAGAATCTCGAAGTAAACCTACTATTCTATCGGAGATGATAGATATAGGGACACCATGTAGTTGTACGATCTCCTTAACGTATGTCCTTGTGAGTTTCTTTATCTTGTTTGTTTCTTTAATGGGCAGGGAGTGTGCGGACTTGGTCAATCTGTCGACGATGACCCATATGGTATCAAGCCCACCCGCTGTCTTAGGTAGCTTAGTTACGAAATCTATAGTGATCCGCTCCCACTTCCACTCCGGTATCTCTGGTTGCTGTAGAAGACCTTATTGCTTATGGTATTCGACCTTGGCCTTGGTGCAAGTAAGGCATTTACTTACGAAGGTAGCAATCTCTGCTTTCATGTTAGGCCACCAATATGACTTTTTAAGATCTAGATACATCTTATCAGATCCTGGGTGAATGGAGTATCGAGTGTTGTGGGCTTCCTTCATGACCAAGTCTCTGAAGCCACCGTGTCACGGTGTCCATATTTGGTCCCTGAGATATAAGGCTCCGTCACCCTTGACTTCCAAGTTCTTATCCATTCCTCGCAGGGATTCTCCCGTCACATTTTCAGGCTTCAATGCTTCGAGTTGAGCTTCCTTAATCTGTGCGGAGAGATGCGAATCGATGGTCATTGTTGGTGACTTGACTCTTCAACCAAAATGTTCTTTCCGGCTTAGGGCATCTGTAACTACATTAGCTTTACCCGAATGATAACGAATTTCACATTCGTAATCATTGACTAGCTCGACCCACCGTAGTTGTTTCATATTGAGATCCTTCTGGTTGAATATGTGTTGTAGGCTTTTGTGGTCGGTGTATATCATACTCTTCATCCCGTACAGGTAATGTCTCCAGATCTTTGGAGCGAACACAATTGCTCCTAATTCGAGGTCATGTGTGGTGTAGTTACCTCGTGTGTCTTCAGATGTCTTTAGGCGTAGGCAATGACCTTACCTCATTGCATCAGAACACAACTAAGCCCCTGATTTGATGCATCGCAGTATACCACGAAATCTTCTGTCCCTTCAGGGAGGGATAGTATTGGTGCTGTGCATAAGGCTCGTTTCAAGGTTTTGAATGCCTTCTCCTACTTCTCTCCCTAGTGAAATCTCACGCCTTTCTAAGTCAATGTGGTTAGGGGTTTCGCAATCTAAGAGAAGTTCTGAATCAATCTGCGGTAGTAGCCAGCGAGGCCTTGAAATTGACGAATTTCTGTAGGCGTCTTCGGTGCTGACCAGTTTTAAATAGCTTTGATTTTGGATGGGTCCACGTGGATTCCCTCTTCGCTAACCACGTGTCCTAAGAATTCGACTCTTCGGATCCAAAATTCGCACTTCGAGAATTTCGCATATAGCTTCTCTGTTCATAGGGTTTTTAGGACTTGTCGTAGGTGATCACTATGCTCCTCCTTACTTCGAGAGTAAATGAGTATGTCATCAATGAATATGATGATGAACTGATCCAAGTAAGGACGACACAACCTATTCATTAAATCCATGAATACTGAGGGTGCGTTCTTCAGTCCGAACGGCATTACTACGAACTCGTAGTGTCCGTAACGAGTTTGGAAGGCTGTTTTCAGAACATCCTCCTCAAGCACTCGTAACTGGTGATACCCGGACCTAAGATCAATCTTGGAAAAGTAACTCGCCCTTACAGTTGGTCGAATAGGTCGTCTATACGGGGAAGAGGGTAGGGATTCTTGACCGTCAGCTTGTTGAGTTCTCTGTAATCGATGCACATACGTAATGATCCGTCCTTCTTCTTTACGAATAAGACTGGTGCTCCCCAGGTTGAGAAGCTTGGTCTTATAAAGCCCTTGCTGAGCAGCTCATTAAGTTTACTGGATAGTTCTTGCATCTCAGCAGGTGCTAGACGATAGGGCGATTTAGCTACGAGGTAGCCCCTGGGATTAGGTCGATTCTGAACTCAACCTGATGTTCGGGAGGTAAACCTGGTAGCTCCTCTGGAAAGACGTTGGGGAAATCGCATACGACAGGGAAGTCTTTTAGATCTTTCGTTTTCTGGCTCATGTCGACAACGTGTGCAAGGAATGCACGATATTCCTTACGCAAGTACTTCTGGGCTTGAATACTCGAGATGATGCGAAGACTCATACTGGGTTTGTCTCCATAGATTAACAGAGTTTCGTTATTTGGTAGGTTTAGTTGGATTGCTTTGTCGAAGCACAGAATATCAGCACGATGGAGACTCAACCAGTCCATGACCACAATGACATCGAAACTCTTGATCGATATTGGTATGAGGTCAATTGGGAACAAATGATCATCTAGCGTGAGGGTGCAACCTATGTAGTGTTCGTTAGAGCTCTCCGTCTTTCTGTTATCCATTTCTACTACGAATGTTTCTTGTAGTGGTTGTGGGGATTGCTTATGTAATTGTTTAAAGTTTTGGTTTATGAAGCTTCTTTCTGCTCCACTATCGAATAAGACACAAGCATAATATTTGTTGAGAAGGAACGTACCCGTGACTACTGTGGGGTCCGCTACTACTTCATTGTGGCCAATAACGAGTACTCTTCCTGTTCCTCCTGTATTCTCGACCTTTGGATAGTTTTTCTTGAAATGACATACCTCACCGCAGCCATAGCAGGTCTGGCTCACTCCCGAGTTGGGGACTTGAGAGATAGGTTTTGGTTGGGATCTGCAAAACCGGATGGTATGGCCCTTCCAGTCGCAGTTAGTGCAGTGCAATTCACAGCAGGGGCTGTTGTGATGGAAGGGGCACTTGGGGCACTTGGGTAAGTTTCCAGCATAGGATTTGGCTGGTACAGGGGTAAAAGGAGTGGTGGCAGCATGGACGGCCACCATCTGTTGGTTTTTGGAGGAGGATTGAGTTTTCTTGCCCTTCTTCTGATCCCAACGCTTCCTCTTGTTGTCAGTTGATTTGGGTGGTGCGGTGGTAGTCGTCGTGGTTGATGATGGCGTGGATGGAGTTTCATGATCAATCAACCTTTGGGCCAATTCCTTGGCACTGTTAAAGGTCGTAGGGCATGATGCTAACACATTCCCTCTGTACGGGGGCACTAAACCCCAGATGTATCGTTCAATCTTCTTGCTTTCAGAAGGGATCATGTTAGGACACATAGCTACCAGGTCACAGAACCTGGCAGTATAAGCTATTATGTCGATCGCCTTCATCTTGAGATTCCAAAGTTCTTCTTTGAGTTTCTGAACATCTCCCCTAGGGCAGTACTGATTCATCAGTAGATCCTTCAGTGTGTCCCAGCCCATGGCGTTGGCTGTTATCGAGGAGAGTGATTTGCCATGGCCATTCCACTATTTCAAGGCCCTTTCAGTGAAAGTGGCAGCAACGAACTTTATTTTTCTTTCATCGGGGCATGAGCACATTTCGAAGACAGCCTCAGTCCTTTCAATCCATTGGGACAAAGCATGGATTCTTCCGGTCCCATTGAAAAATGTCGGTTTGCAGTTCAGGAAATCTTTATAAGTACACCCTTGTGTACGTGAGGGAATTTCACCATGTTTGGAGTTGATGCCCATTCCAGCTCCACTGACATCACCAGAATTCATTTGAGTAATAGCGGTTGTTACAGCTGCAGTTACAGTTGTTAGAAACATCATAGGATCGAACTGTGGAGGAGGAAGTGGTGGAGGTGGAGTTTGAGTTGCAAGTCTGCCTCTGTTCGGACGCTTGCGGGGAGGCATCTTTTACTGTAAATTTATAAAGATGAAGATAATAGTGAGAATCGATTGTAAATAAGTTGTCAGAGTTTCACATACCAAACTGACATAGTTCAGTTATCAGATAGAATCATAGCAATAGAGTAGAAAAATACAAAAGTTCAGACTTTCCCACAAAGTGTGTAGTTGGCAATATTACTGGTATTAATGATGTAAAATGAATTTGGGAAAAGTGACCTAACAGTAGGTCTTACATCAAACCATAAAGGAAAATGTTGGCAGCCTAGAGGCCTAATTAGAGTACATTCGAAGTTAGGAACGTTTACAGACAAGTGCTCTACCGAGCATAGAAAGAGAAAGGCTATTCCTTAAACAAAAGGGAAAGATAAGTAGATATCTTTTACTAGCGACGGGTACTCATTGCACGAACCCTAAGTTAAGCCAGTTGGCGTACAACTTCCTGAAGATGTCCCTCCTGAACCCTCTGACGCGCTCGGAGTTCCCTAACTTTGCCTCGGGATGCAACTAGTTGTTGCTGCAAAGCCTTATTGGTCCTCCTAGTCCTATTCATGGCTTCTTCTAGTTGGCGGATACGAACAGTGTTAAGGCTGGAGTTAGCATCAATTTCCACGACTCTGCCAATGGCTGCTTGACCTTGTTCGGTGTTCCTGGCAATCCTACGGACCATGATGGGCAAGACTTGGTCCGCTGATCCTCCTTCGCTTATCTTGTAGAAGCTTCGATCTTCGTTGAAAGGTACAGGTTGACCCTGCTTGTTGGGTCAAAAATATGGTTTATACGGTCGTAAACCCTGTTTACGGCCCATATTCTCATGTATATATAGGGGTGAGGGGTGTGAGGAAAACAGCGATGAACACTAGAGGAGCTTAAGTGTGTGCATTTGAAGGATTTCTAGAGAGAGAGAAAAGAGAGTGTGTGTTAGTGTGTGTGAATCTTGTATCCGGATCTTCATTCATATCAATACATACAAGATTCATCATCTTCTTCTTCTCCTTCTCTTCTATTTGATCTGACATCATCCGTTTGATTGGGATTCCGCACCATCAAACGGATCTGATTGATACACATGCATAATTAGGGACATACAATTGGTATCAGAGCTTGGTTGTATCAATCAATTTTTTCAGATCTGGAGCTTATTTGATCTTATTTTGAAGAGATTTCTGCGTTTTTTGATAGATCTCGCAAAAATAAGAGGGGTTTGTTATTCGTGTTTTTCCTAAAAACGAGTTTTTGATCGAGTTTTGGAGCAAAAAAGGTAAAAAAAAAAAAAACGTTGTTTTTCGTCAAAACAACGATTTCTGAAGAGTTTACGGTCTTTGAAGGGCTTACAGTCCGGAGTTTACGGCCGGAAACAAGTTTACGGCCGGAAACAGGTCACCGGAGTTTGCAGCCTCGGCTCGGTGGACGGTGGATTGCGGCTTCGCTCGGCGGCTTGCGGATTGAATGTGTGCGGCTCGGCTTGGACGGCTTGGCTCAACAGCAGGCTTCACATCGGGGTTCATTAAAAAGCGACGCAAAGTTGGGGGTGGCGGGGACCGAACCCGCGACCTATAGGTCATTGACACATCGCGCTTAGCCAACTCGACCAACTAATCATTTTCTTCAATCCACTGAAATATTAGACTTAACCTCTCCCTGTCGCACCAGTTTCGCAAATTTTACAATTTTTGCACAAAAATCAATTTCTTTTATTTTTAAGCTCCATTTTCAACCAAAATTTTAGTTTTTAAATTTTAAATTTTTATTTTTGACATTTTACTTAAAATTTTGATTTTGACTTTTAAAGTTTGACCTTTGACTTTAAACTTTGACTTTCTCGTTTGACTTTTAAATTTTCAAATTTAGATTTTCGGTTTGACTTTTCAAGTTTGACTCTTGAGTTTGACTTTTTAAATTTGACTTTTAAGGTTGACTTTTGAGGTTTATAGTCAAAGGGCATTCTTAAATTTAAGTTTGAATTTTAAGTTCTAGTTGTGCTTTTAATAGGTTTTTGAAGTTTACGAGGAAATTGAAGACATGAAAGAGAGTCATCAAGAGATGTTAAGACAAAACTTCAACATGTTCGATTATATCCCTGGAGAAACCCTGGAAGCTCAGTTGCAGCGATTTACCACACTCACTACTGAGATGAATATAGTTGGGATCTTCTTGACCAAATCTAAGATAAACAAAAAGCTGCTAAACACACTTCCGAAATCATGGATATGGACGTGGCTAACATCAAGAAGACAAAAGATCTTAATCGTCTTAGTCTTGCTGATATAATTGAAGAACTTGACGCTTTGAATTGTCGAAAAACAATGAGTTCCGAAAACCTTTCGGTTAGTGAAGTGTCATGTTCTCATTCATGTGAAGTTTCATGTTCTCAATCATGTGAAGCTACGATTAAACTTCTTCGTGAACATAATGATTTATTAAAACGAGAAGTTGAGGACCTGAGATATGAAGGATATCAACTCAGGAAAGGACTGAAACCCCTGAAGGCCCAGTTAGAAACAAAAATAAAGGATTTTAAGAGAATTCAGGCATAATATAGTGAAAAATGTGAACTTTATGACTAAATTAAGAGACAACTTGATGCTGTGACCGAAGAACTTGACACTTTGAAAATTAAGTGTGGAAAAACAGATGTTAGTTTCAAAAATTATACTGCGTCAAGTGAGACAGTCGAGTCCTTATTTGAAACCCAATCAAAATTCAAAGATAATCAAAACAAGGGTCTAGGGTATGATAGTGTTCCCCCACCTTTCAATCATAACTACACATCCATCCCAATGACATAGGAAGAAATTGACAGGGAGGCACATCTTCGATATGGCGAACCAGTTGGATTTGTGTCAGGAGTTATTTAGGTTGAAAATACTAATGTTTCTGCTTCATGTGCAGGTAAAGTAGTAGAAGATGAGAACAAGGAGAAAACAATGGAACAAACCAACATCTCCTTGAACTCTCAATCTGTTGCTTCGAACTCAACTGCTTCTGATGAATCCGCCGTTGAGAAATACAGGCCACCAATTCCAACGCAACAGAGTTCTTGTTGCAAGTGTGCATGTGGGAACAACAAGAGAAAATGCAAGGATATGCCACCAGGGGAAGGAAGAAACAATTTCCCAGTGAAGAAAAATACTTGTTTTCATTATGGAACACCTGGTCACATTGCCTGAAATTGTCCAAATCGTGCATACATTCCTTACTACGTACAAGGCTGGCAGAATGCGCCAATAGGGAGATACTCCAAAAGATACCCCTCGAGATCACGATCAGACATTGACGATTGGAATGCCAAGAAGGCCAAGAATGCAACTCCCAAGACCAAGAATTCGACTCCCAAGGCCAAGAATCAAACTCCAACGGCCAAGAATCTGAATCCCAAAGTCAAGAAGGGAATGCCGACCAAGAAGCCAAATCAAAGAGATGCTCCCGTGAAGCCAAAATCAAAGTCATCTCAACGGCCGACATCAAGTTCAAATGCAAGTACTGAGCCACCCATCAAATAGAAAAAGAAATGGGTTAAACACAACTACAAATGGGTTCCAATGGCTCACTCTCCCAAATCAACTAATGACTCTATGCTTTCTTCATCTTCTGTTTGTGATAAACAGGATACGTCATGGGAGAAAGTACCATGCAAGGATGACAAAGGTCGACCCAGTTTTAAAATGGACTGGTTTCTAAAGACCAACTAATCCCGCTCTATGTCGGAGTAGCTATGGAGGTATATCATCAGAATTCGGTTTGTTGGTAGTGGCTGTTCCTAGCACTTGATAAGGGACATCTCTCAACTATACAACATTCAAACATTTTTTTGAGAGTATGTATCCTTTGCGAGAAGAGAAGAAAGGAAGAGATCACTCATGGGGTTAGTGCTTAATGACACGAAGAATTTTCAGATCTATTCTGAGATTACGTGTGCTATTCTCAGACCTTCTAGATGCAAATTCAATCGGTGAATTACGGTTTGTGTTTTCTTCTCTATACTCCTGAGTTTTTCTTAAGCTCATTCGCTTTAAAGACTAATTTTTCTTTTAGGATAGTTTAAATTTGCGCATTTACTTTCGTTTCTCTCATATGCACAAATTTAGGGGAGAAATTAAAAAAAAACAAAAGTTAGAAAATTTAAAAAAAAAATATGGTGTTAACGGAATGTGTTTGCGGGAGATGTTTTGGGAAGTGATATTATCAAGTGATAACAGGCAACCTGAGTCTGCGTAACGTACCCAAAGTTGAAGGGTCTTTGCTCTGGTTTGATGCGTTGGTAGGCACGAAAGATTCTAAATGGACTTGACTAGGCAGAGTTGAACTTAAGAAATTCTTAGTCTCGACAAATCTTGACCTAGTTAGATCCGTTCAGCCTGACAATACGACGCTCAGATAGGTTGAGTAGGGAGATATATATGGGAATCCACTCGTCACATTAAATGAACCCGTACATGGAACCGTGGATTAACTTTTCCTCAATGTGCGGATTTTGTCCTTAATTCTGGTATTGATGGGACGACTGGTAAATTCCGATAAATTAGGTCTATAGAAAATCGTTTTCTTTCTATCTGTCTGTTAGTCATATGTTACCTCCTCTGTGTGACTCAAAATCTGACCTGGACTGTAACATATGCTACTCTATTTTTCTGCGTATTATATTCTTCTTATCTGTTAGCCATATGTTGTCTCCTTCGCGTGATTAACAATCCGACCTGGTACACAACATATGCAACCTTCTACTTCTCAATCTCTCTAAAAACTATAAATGAAAATAATCTAAATCTAACTTCTCTCTAAATGATTGTCTGCTCACCCAATGTAAGGAGTACTTTGGAAGTCCTTGATTACTGGGGCATATCAGGAAGTGGGAAACATGTTCCAGTACAATTAAAATTTAACACTCAAAGATTGTCTATGGATCTCGCCGCTCAATTTAGGTGGACAACAATATCCCTGGTCGTCGTCAGCTGAATGGTCCTTAAGAAATATTTTCTAGGAACTTAGGATCACTTTGTCTTACAATTATTAGTATGTCCTAAAAATTGTCACAATTTTTCGTGTTTAAATGGACCACAATACCCGCGATCGACCAGACAAAGACGTGAAGATAGAAGATACCGACAAGTGGATTAAGGTTGTCTAAAAACTTTGATTCCAAATCATTCTTAAAGTTAGATATCATTTTATTTTTGTTAAATTTGTTCATAGTTTCTTCTAATTAAAATATTAGGGGAGAATTAAAAAAAACAAAAAAAATAATAATAAAAATAAAACAAAAAAAAAAATAAAACAAAAAAAACAAAAAACAAAAAAAAAACAAAAAATAAAACCAAAATCAGAAAATTAAAAAAAAATCCAAAAATAGTGTTATTTATGTTTTATTTATTGTTCAAGAAAATCAAAAAAAAAATCCAAAAATATTTTTGTTTTTGTGCTAAGTTTTCTTTTAGTTTTGTTTTGTCTTGAAAGGTGATTTTAGGTATAGATAAGACTCATGAAGTTTGTGTCAAAGAGTTCTGAGCCAGGGCTTCATCTGTAAGCATTGAAGAATTCGCATTCGAATGAGCAAGAAATGAAGATTATTCTTTCGACATTCAATCTTTCAACCCCAGAAGCAAGGTGAAGCTGAAATTAAAGAATATGTGATGGATTGCATTGAAGCCTCCTCAATCAGTCTGCTGCTATCTTTGTACCTGTTGAACTGATCTAGAAGTTCAGTTCTCTCTGATGTTCTCTCTGTAGATTCTCAAGCTGAAAGCGCTATCTTTCAAGAATCAGTACATCAAGCCTCCTCACCCGACGTGCGTTCAAAGCCAAATTCTGAAGAAGAGCCCAACCGCTCAATATGAAGTCATTCATTGAAGATTCATTAAATTCATCTTGAAGCTGTGATGAATTTGAAGATTAATGCCGAAGCCAAGCTCTCGATGAAGACTGACAAGAAAAGCCAGCTACTTCTTAGGGGGAGCTTGTTGGGTCATTTAAGAAAAGAAAAGAAAGCTATAAACCATGGGGGAGATTGTCGGGTCAAAAATATGGTTTATACTTTTCTTTTCTAGGAAATTGTATTTCTATGTAATATCTTATGTGTTTACGGTCATGTTTATGGCCACGGGGGTGTTTACGGCCGTAAACAGGTTTACGGCCGTACACCCTGTTTATGACCCATATTCTCATGTATATATAGGGGTGAGGGGTGTGAGGAAAACAACAATGAACACTAGAGCAGCCTAAGTGTGTGCATTTGAAGGTGCTCTAAAGAGAGAGAAAAGAGTGTGTGTGTGTGTGTGTGTGAATCTTGTATCCGGATCTTCATTCATATCAATACATACAAGATTCATCATCATCTTCTTCTCCTTCTCTTCTATTTCATCTGACATCATCCGTTTGATTGGGATTCCGCACCATCAAACAGATCTGATTGATACACATGCATAATTAGGGACTTACACTGCTCATCGGTCCATCGGTTCAAGGTTATTGCCCACATGGGGGTGGGACCTTGAAACGCTATACGGGGATTAGGGTTTGGAGCTACTGGGGGCAGGTTGTTGACTTCTTGTTCGGAGTCGAAGCTATCCAAAAAGCCTTCAGCACGGTGATCATCCAAAGGGATCGGGTGATCATCTTCTGGCTCCTCATCGAGCTATCCTCCATTGCCTTGGTTCGGATAATACGGATTGCTGGGAAGGTGGAAGCTAGCCATGCTATCTACGCGAGAATGGGGAAAGAAAGATTAATAGACGTACTAATCTAGGATACTTATAAGATGATCGTTATTAGTCGACCCAATACTTGCATAGTGCATACCAATTACATGTAACCGAAGCAAGATAGACCTTCGAATAAGTGACCCTAACTCTAAATCCCCAATCAAACAAGAACTGGAAATGAAAGAAAGGTCACAGATTCTAAGTCTATAGCACCCTAGTTACATGTAACCGTGGTGTATCCACTTAGCAACTATTGCCCTACTAGTAACGACCCTTTTAGTTATCACATATGTAGTTAGTAGGATGCAAAATATTCCTATAGTATTCTCGTTCTAACATTCTTGTCGTAGTGTTGGTAAGTTTTTAGAGCTGTTGCAACATCACAATCACTCTTAGGAAAATGCTAGTCACTTCTAGGAAAATGTAGTTGATCAGGCTACATCCACCCAGATGTGACTATATGTCTCTAAGCCTCATTGTGCTGCTCAACAATCTTAATACTTTTGTTCAGTTCTAGTATGATACTGACCCTTTGTATTTATGAATGTATATATATATATATATATATATATATATATATATATATATATATATATATACTTAATTAAATATTTTAGTATTTAAAAGTATATATTCTTGGTCAGAGTGTTTTAGTCCAAAGTGTTTATAGTTCGTATATCTTTTATGGGTTGATATACTTGATTCACTATAAAGAATGCTCTGATACCAATCTGTCACACCCCAAAACCAAGAACGGCGGAATATGTTATGGGGTGGAGGACGTCATGTACAGTATCATAACAATTGCATAATAGTAAAAACAAGCAACAACAACCATTGCATTAATATTGTAATTGTAAATACAAGCGTGTTCTGTACAGTTTGATAGACACCAAAAGTATAAACAAAAATAAAAGATGGGTCTTGTATATGCTCCATCTTCTCAAAAGCTGTACCAGTACCTGTTTATTTTTGACTTGAGAATACAAGTTATTTTGAAAACGAGTATCAACATAAAGTTGGTGAGTTCAAAAGAATTTAGTGTCGTTGGTTGTATAAAAGTGTTTACAATCATGTAATATAAAAGCTGTGATTAATGTTTGAGAGTAGTAAAAAAAAATCCCTAGAAAATCCTATATTTTCCAGATTTGAGCATTTGTAAGTTTGATCCTTTGAGTGTGTACAAGATTTCCCATTGAAACTTTCATTTACAAAAATAAGGTAATAGATTTTATTCACGTAAAATGGATGAGGAAAGATAATATCTTATTCCAGTAATTTTACTGCCGGCTGGCTGTAGTAGTGTTGCAAACTTCAATTAGTAATATATGTATTCACTTCGGGAAGTTAGCTTAGCCTTTAATTCTTAGTGTGTTAATTTGGGTATGGATGTGATCTCTCATGTAACTAAACTGAGTGATAATAGAGAGTCCAATGACCTTCCCGGTCATACGTAGTATGGCGATCTTTTGTCACCCATGGGCCTAGTCGGCTCGGACTGTAGTTAGCAGTCGGGATGTAATGGTGTCCATCCTGTATTGATATATACATGTAGTGTTGCTTTCCTTCCGGGAAGCTCTGGTTACATGGTATTTGCATGGTAGAGTATCATATAGAGGAATAGTGTGTCGCATTCTGGATTACTGTATTCACTTGTATTATAGCATAATTAACTTTATAGTATAGTATATAGAGTGTTCTCTTTAACATGTATTAACTTGTAATGGTAGTAATTATAGTGAGCATCAAAGTGATAGGGTAATGAGCAGTAGTTTTAACTATACCTATTATAGTTAAATAAAGTGTGGGATTGTATGCCTTCGGTTTACAAAGGTATCGAATAAGGTGAAGACTTTCATATCTAACACAAATATATATGATATATAACTACGAAGTCAATGACAGTCGGACGAATAACAGTATATCGTAAGACCACAATCAAACAAGAACATGAAGTAAGGCGAGTTATCAGTCCTAAGTCCTTCAAGTCTTACTTATATAAATATATTGGTGTAGACATAGTTTAAAAGAAAAGTAGTTTAAAAAACAGTTTGAAAATAGTTTAATAACAATTTTGTTGGGTTTTGAGCATTCTAACACTCCTAAGTGTACATGCAACCCTAACTACCTTGGATCTATGTTTTCTCTATTATGCATGCAATAAGAATATCCAAGGTATTATCCTAATCTAGCATACAAAACAATGAGTGTAACAAGATAGAATACATACCTCTTTGATGTAGAAAGTCTTCATGAAGCTTGAGTGCCTAGCCCCAATAGTGTGGAAGCCTCAAATGGAATCACAATCATCAAAACACTTAGAATAACTTGAGAGAGTTCTACACTTCATGAAATCGGCTAGCCCTTTGTTACTCTCTCTAGTGGCCGATTTTTGTCAAGAATAATATCTTTATATAGTGTTACAATTAGGGTAAATCCTTAATTGCCATGGCTTTCCATTTCCTTGGATCCATGGGTTCAAATACACCATGGAGCATCCATGGACCATCCTATGGGTTTTAGCCCAACTTGATTATCCATGGAGCATTAGCCCACTATATAAGTATGGATGATTTACACAATCAACCCATATATTTAATTAGTCTTCTTTTGATCACTTAATTAATCCTAGATTAATTCTTGATCAATACTAATTAAATAATCTTATTATTATTATTAATATACTAGAACTTATAATATATTAATAACCATAAGTGTCTTATTTCTCTCATTATAGTCTATCCAAGTGCATGATGGTATTCAACCCAAATGGACCATGTCGGGTCGGGTCAAGTCTTACCAATTATAGTTATGGACTTAGACATTAATCCAACAAATTTAACATAGAAAAATGCGTTTGATGATTATTTAAAACAGTTTTGTTGACAAGTAGCTAAAAGTATAGAAAATCCTTTTTGATTGCAAGTTATAAATCACATGTGATTTGATACTATAACTTCTTGTATTCAACTTGTATTCCACCCCATAAAACATTTAAAAACATTTGAAAGGTTAATTAAGGGGTATGAACTCACCAGTAGCGAGTGGATCGGGTGGAAGTGTCGGTTGATTGCTTGGTGTCAAGTGAAGACTTGAACACACTTTATGACTATAGTAACATATGAAGACATATGTTTACATATAATTAGAGATTAAAACACTAATTAAACACGTAATGACATCCTAATGCGAAGAAAGGCTCTTTGGTCAGGTGCTAAAGGCTATTGGATGGCAAGGAAGGAGTGTAAGGCCTTACTGTGGAGTTTACTCCTCAAATACTCACCTTAGGTGAGTTTGCGGTTGAGGGAGCAATTCCCTCATGAGTTTACGGCCGTAAACTCATGGGAGGAGTGTATTTGAGTGATTAAGGGTCTCTTACATCACTAGGAAGGGTTCTAGGGTTAAATCCATGGCTTGAGGGGTGTTTAGGGTTCATAAGGGGCACTCCCTTGGAGTTTGCGGTCCTTGGACCACTCCTTGGGAGTTTACGGTCATGAAAACCATGGTTTATGGCCATAAACCCTTGGTTACCTCTTATCCTTTGTTTTTGAGATCCTTAGTTCACTCATACAAGCTTTTAAGTTAAAGTCCAAGGCTAAATAGGGGGTTTAGGACTCAATTTGTATTATTTGAGGGAGTTTAAAGCCTAAGAGTGTTCCTTGGCCGTAAAACTTCTTTCAAGCCTCCAAACTTGATGTTTAAGGTCTAAAACAATTCAAGGTTAAGTTCTAATCTAGTCTCTAAGACTAAGGAAGGAATTTGGGGGCATTTTGGCACCCTTTTAGGGGTTTACGGCCTAATAGGGTTCTTGGTCCGTAAATTCCTTGTTCT
Source organism: Lactuca saligna (assembly GCF_052625555.1). NCBI lineage: Eukaryota > Viridiplantae > Streptophyta > Magnoliopsida > Asterales > Asteraceae > Lactuca > Lactuca saligna. The sequence continues at coordinate 212,902,606 of NC_136419.1, forward strand.
TGACCTTCTTGAATGATTTTCATGCTATATAGACATGTAATGAGCTTAAGAACAATCTAGGGTAAAAGAACTTACAGTTTTGGGGTGAAAACTTGCGGATTTTTGGAAGAATCGGGCCTTGAAGATAGAGACAGAAAGTAGAGAGAGAGTGTGTGAGTAGAGCGGGAAAATTTTCCATTTAGTGCCCACTCAACCCTTATATAGGGGTTGAGTTTGTGACCAAGTGAGAATCTACCCGATACCGACATTAAACGGGGCTTATGGTCGTACCCGATTAAGTGGTCGTAATTTCACTTGTTTGTAACTAAAACCTTTTTAAGGGAATACTGAGGGTGTTTCACGTGTTTCTAATTTGTTCCGACCCTTATAAAGTCATAATAAAATTTCTAATTTAATTTGTCTGATCCCAAATGTTAACGAAAAAGTTTAATAAGAACGAGTTCTATTAACGGAAACGGGTTACGGTGACAGAATAAATTTCAGGTTGTCACAGTTACAAAAAACACCTGTTAGAAAAAGAGAAGGTGTCGTCTCAAAAATGGCAACCGGATGAAGATATGAAGTTAGCGAAATCATGATTTGACATTTCTGAGGATTCCAAAACCAAAAATGCACAAAAAGATGATCAATTTTTGACAACAAATTATGGAGCAATATCTTAAAGTTATGAGTCGTGACGACACTCGTTTTTTTATTGATAACAATAAAAGGTTGTTCATGTTTATCGATGGGTGGAGGTTTTTATCTGCATCCATGTAATGTATGAAAGTGTTTGGTAGCGAAGAAGGTTGTGAAATAAGAACAAAAGTTTTCGAGACTAGTTACATTGTTTCATTAAATGCACATTTTGGGGTTGATTTGAATGAAGCGGTAAGCTTGAACTTGAACAAATTGTTCGACCGATGTGTCGAGATAAGGTGAAAAAGAGAGGGTCTTCATCAAATACATCAGAAAAAGGAATAGGATATGACATTTAAAAGGTTGATAGTAATCCCAAAATTTATAATTTGAATTTTGAAAATTGTTTGAATTTTTAAAGAAAGAAATTGGAGGAGATAGAAGAAAGCTAGAGAGGAGAAACAAAGAAATCAATAGGAGAAGTAAAGAACTCACGATGTGAAATTTTTAACAAAATCTATCGATCCTCTCATTGGAAATGAGGTCTAAATGGTTTCGAGGGATAGAGAGGAAATCATGAAAATAATATTACAACTACGTGGCGAGCCCCCGCGTTGCGGGGGTCGGATGCGACAATTTTTTTCATTGTTTGTTCTTTGTAAATGTTATGTGATCAACTATTTGTTTATAGTTTGAGTATTGTTACGGGGCAGTTATATTGTTTTGTCATGGATAACTTTTTTGTTGTCGGATAAACTATTTATTGAAATATATACTTCATGGGTTTATCGTTTGGTTGACGGGATCGAACTGTAGAGTCGGATTTCATGGATCAAATACTTCATGGGTTTTTCCTCATTAAGTGCTGTCTAAGTATAACATTCGATACCTCAAAAGACATTTGATAAAATGACAACACACATACCTGATAAAAGCAAAGTCACCACAACAAACATTCACTACTAGAAAAATAGCCTTTTACGACGCGCTAACCATGACACGCAGTGATTTATGATACGCAAAGGTGAGTGTCTAAAAAGTAATGTCATCTCTTCCAAAATTTAAAGGATTTCAGACGTGCATTTTTGCGGGCCCTAAAATTAGTGTCTAACCAAAAAAAAAACACGGAGGGCACCTGCGTGTCGTCTACGACCGTCGCTTTATAAATTTTAATAGAACGCGCGCGTTCCATCCGGGGAAAATGAAATCCCAAAAACTTAAAATCCCCGCCTTCCTTTTTTTTCTCCCTCCACTTTAATTTCCCTAGTAGCTAGGGCTTTTTTTCAAGAACTTGCCCCGATTATGCCCTCCTGTACTGCTCATTTTCTCTTCAACTTCCCTTTCTCTCCTTCTCACTTCGACAAACACTTTCTCTTCTTCTCGGTTCTCGACGTCGACAGCTTCTCCCACCTCCGATGTTTCTCTTGGTGTTGGCGCCTCCCACCTCTGACCTCCGTCTAGCCCCGCCCCACCGTCCAATGCTTTCCAGCGTCACCCAGCCGATGGAGCCCCTCATCTCCAGCAATCTCACCTCGCCTGCCCTTGCCAGCAACATTAGGTCTGGTGACCTAGACCGAGAAAACTCAGAGCCTTCGAAGGAGTGGTGGCACTACTCAAATCCCAGCGACGGAAGGAAACTCTCTATCACAGCAACAGAAAGTCGGAGACTGGAATGGGAGAAAGAGAAATAGAAATCGAGAAATCGACTTATACAGTAAATGGGGAAGAATCGATGATGCACGCAACATGTTTGATAAAATGCCTCATCCGCCATGGTCTTAATCTACAAGTCTCTCTCTCTCTCTCTCTCACTCTCTCTCTCTCTCTACCCCATACTGCTCGACAACCACCCAGGCACCCACCACCCTTCGTCATCTCTCTGGTTCACCACACTTCTCCTTCCTATGTTTGTTAGATTCGTCATCTGATTGGCGAGTGTTCTGTAAAAAATGATTTTTCCGTTTCATATTTTATGGATACCTCAATCTTCCGTGATGATTATGAATGTAGTCATAGAGTACTTGCTCCACTATCAATTTCAATCATTTTAGGGCATGGAGAGGTAATTTTTCTAGTCGGGGAGGGTTTCAATTATATATCTACTATATCTATTTCTAACTTTTTTACAGAGGATTGTTATGATTTAGGTTTCAGTTTAGCTTCCAAGACACCTCACATGATAAGTGCAGCTGTTAAAGGCATAACTCCATTGAGTTATGAGTTTACTTATCTTGTATCCGTTGCTTTTAGTGTTTTTCAAGTTCTAGTTGTTAACAATTATCAATATTTTTTTATGTAACCCAATAAGTGTATTCCACCTGGCCGATAAATAATCCATCCAAAATTCAATCCCCCTTTTTTACCCGGGCTAATTCAGTAACCCAAGTACTATGGGGACTGGGGGGTTCGCCACTGGAACAAAACTGTACGGACAACTCCAATCTCTCGTAAGTTTCGTTAATTTGAATATTTGATTTGTTCTGATGCAGCTTAGATCTTAATTACACTCGGATGCTCGCTTAGAAATAGATAATTTTTACAATTCGATTCACCCTTAATCTGTCATTTCGTTTTTGAAATCATTGATCCATCGTGATTGGGCTTTATGTGAGCATCTTCGTTTTCTAGATTTGAACTTTGTGGAATATCTAATATTACGTTAGATTTGCCATTAATTCGATAATTGTTTGAAATTTCAAATAGGCTTAGCATTTTAGGGCATGACCGTTTGGAATATGTGTTTCTGTTTGGTGTTTTGGTTTCGTTGCCTTTATTTGTTTCGTGTTTTCATGATGCATCTGAACTGTACTGGTTTTAGGTGTCTAATAATATACTGTACATATGAAGTGATATAGCTGTATTTTTCTTTAGCATGCCAGATGTGGCGTCTAATTTTATATCTAACTGTAACTTCTGTAATTGTGATTGATGATTTTGGGATTTTAGGCTTACCATCCGGGTTGATTACTAGATATGGGGGTTTACCTAAGCACACCTAAAACTGATAAAACATCCGACGATGGTGAGAATGAGAAACTGAGATATGGAGTCTCATCCATGCAAAGATGGCGCACATCAATGGAAGATGTTGTAAGTCCCTAGTATAGGCTACTTGTTAGTTATATAAGCTATTGTTCCTGTTTGGATTTTCTATATTCTAAAAAGGTATGATAGTTTAATGCTCTTGTAATCTTGTTGAATTTTCTCTATATCTCTCTATGATACAACTTTCAGTCAGCCCAAACTTTGATCACTATAGTAATTAAGCAAGATTTTTATGTGTCAATATGAGCTGTTTGGTAGCATGCTGCTTTACTTGACTTGGACAACTCCACATCTTTCTTTGGCGTTTATGATGGCCATGGAGGTAAGCATATGGATATAGATTATATACACACATGTTTGTTTCTTCATATATAAGGTGTCCTCACTAAGCTTTTTTTTTATCTTTCAGGGCAGGCAGTCTCTAAGTTCTGTGCCAAGTATTTTCACCGGCAACTCCTGAAGCAGGAAGCTTATGCTGCTTGTGATATTGGAACTGCTGCCCAGAAATCTTTTCACAGGTTACTCTTCTATGTTATCTATTCACACTAGCCAAATACATGGCTGTTTTGTCTTGTCTGTTATCTAAAGAAATTGGTATCATTATGCAGAATGGATGAGATGATGTGTGGAAAACGTGGCTGGAGAGAGTTAGCTATATTGGGAAATAAAATGGATCAATTCAGTGGCATGATAGAGGGACTAATTTGGTCACCAAAGGGTAACGATTTAAAAGGTCTAAATGATAATTGCTCTACTGATATTGGGAAATAAAATGGATCAATTCAGTGGCTTGTTAAGCTCTTTCAATCTGTTGGGACATACAACACCTATCCAGGCTGGATCCCTTCTACTTGTGGGCCCATTTCTTGATTACTGGTTAACAGAAAAGAGAGTCAACATGTTTAAATATGATATTTCCTCTATGGTGAGTAAGAGTATATTTATACAACTATAAACCAGTAATTGTTAACAGAATCATGGTTTTATATGTGTAGGATTTCTTGGTGTTATTGATAGAGGATAAGGAATTGGTCGAAAATCCTATGATTGATGCTTGGTTGCTGAAGAATAGAAAATGTCCCTGGGTTGGGAAGAAAGAAGGGTTACAAGGATGTTGGATCTTTTATTGAACTCACTCCTGATGCATCTGAAGTGGTAAGTCTATTTGTTCCCTGGAGGATAATATTGTAATTGTTCTACTTGTTCTAAAGCTACATCCCTATCATATACACACAATTAAATTTTACGAATATATCCCAACCTAATACCCATACGCATATGTCCATTTTAACACACGCCTACATTCAACTATCTGCAATAGAAAACCATCATTTAGAATAACAAAAATATATTAAAATTTAAATATAAGTAAGCATATACCTGCAACCTAACTTCTAGAATAAATTTCAACTGTGTCTTGGGTTGGCATTACCTCTCACTAAGTTTTGCAAGCTGGAATTTTACCAGACGTTAATAAACCTAATAAAATACTAAAAAAATACTTTTTAGTTTTTAATATAATATTACCAAAAAAAAATATTGGAATTCTAACTTACATGAACTGTTTGCGTATGCAGTAAATCCGCAAGTGCTTTTTGCCTCGACTGTTAATGTGAAAAAAAGAATCAAAGTATTATGTATCAGAAGCATAAATTTAAAAATATATAGAAAATTACAATTATGCCCTTGTATACTGATTGGTTAGTAGCCCAACGTTCATAATAGTGAGTATATCTCTCTAAAGATTTCTTTGCCATTTCAATTCTGTGTTCAGATTCATCATACTACAAATGGAAGTGGAATGAATTACAAGATTAAAGATTTGAGACTTTAAAAAATGAATAATTGTAATGTTTTATTGAATTTAGAGTAAAATACAATTAGTTTTATTACATGATGTTTATAATTCATGAATGTTATAGCTGCATTTGCAACCTTGTTCTAACAACAAACCCACATGTAGTATTTAATTGTTTATTTACAGTTGTGCCCCTGAACTATTATGTATTAACATCCATAAGCCTTTTGTTCTCATGTTAGTTAAGATTCATAAAGATACTTATGTTCTAGCTGAATATAAATAAGTCTTTCTAGTAGCCCCACCCTTATCCTTAGCAACATAATTAATTACATTAGCATCTAATGTAATTCGGTTCTGCTTACAGTAACGAGGAAGAAGCAAGCCATTGTATCTAGTAGTTTTGGAGGAAACGAGACTCAAGCAAAAAGCAAACACACGGAGAGTTGTTGGCAGATAGTAAGCTAGATAATGCAATTGTATATTCTGCTTCTCTTGAGTTCATTTTTTTATAACATTTACTCACTATTGGAATAATTATTTGTATTTGACATATTAGTGAAATGAGTTATCTTTGTTATTTATGGTATTTTATTTGTATGACATTAAATTTTATGCAATGGATTGTAGTTTTTGTATATGATATTTATTTTCTATTATGAGAAATTAAATACAAATTTAATTTGAAAATTAGTAAATCTGTAAATATTTTTTTTAAACATTTAAATTTATGATACGCAAAAATGTGTGTCATCTTCATTTATGACATGGCCTTTCTTGACAGGGGCTTTCTTAGTACGCATTGCGTGTCATTAACACGCGCGTCATAAGGTTACGACACGCGAATGCGTGTCGTCTTCCTTTATGATAGGGCCTTCCTTGATACACATTGCGTGTCGTAAACGCGCGTCGTAATTGCGCGTAGTAAATGAGCGTCGTAAATGCGCGTCGTCTCTCTTTATGACAGGGCCTTCCTTAACACGCATTTGCGCGTCGTCTGAGCCTTTTACGTCGCGCAATGAGTTTCGTAAAAGGCTGTTTTTCTAGTAGTGATTTAAAAAAAAAACCTATTTGTTGATCAATGTGTGTTACAATATGCTAATAAGTTCAATTGTCGGCTTTGTTAGATTCCATAAGCCCTGAGAAAAGAAAAGAAAAAAAACATATCAAAACTTTGAAAAACAAATAAATACAATCAAGAAATCAAGGCCAATAATTTATCATACCACGTTTTGAACATCTATAACAGAAATTTGACAGATTTTGACAGCAGTGATACAATTAGTAATCTAATGGTATTTTCTTAACTAAAGGCAGATCAGAAAATCAAAATTTTATAAATAGCCATAACCAAAACACGAAATTGAAAGTAAACTAAAATTCCTAACTATACAACATAATAATAAACTCAACTTCTTAGCATTTACCTTCCAAATATCACTGTAGCCTCAAATTTTTATGTTTTCCTGAAAATCTTCAAATTTATGAACCTCCTGCATAAACAAATAAACGACTGTAAAATACGATTACGTCCAAATCAAATAAAAAAAAACAAACAACTATTGAAAGCTAAGGCTTTTATTAATCTCAAGAATGCAAAGAAACTGGAGACATGCAGTTTATCATGATAATAACCAAATAAATAATAAATGTATAAATTAACATATAAAAGACTTACGATAAGCTCCCTTTGCATCCGGAAGAATCAGAAACATGAATATTTAAGTTAAAGGGGACACTTATCATGTATACGCTTTGATTCTTAATGGATTAGATGGTCATATGATATAAAAATTTAGAACCAAATGGGAGTCATATTCAAATAATCGAAAAAGTACATTGGTATTTTTTGACAAACATAAATTAGTAAAATAAGAGACAAAAATGAAATTTAAAGAGACAAAAACGAAGATGGTGATTTTAATAAAGACAACAATTACAAAGAAAAAATGGTTTCTATTTTACTTACTTTAAAATTGTCATTTTGAGAAAATAAAAAAATATATGTACTTAATTGGTCAAAATGACAAAAACAGTTCATATTCATTCTTTCGTACTTGTAATCCAAGTTTAAATAAACCAAAAGATAATTTTTTTTGTCAAACCTGATTAAAAATTAACAAAATAACCATAATAGAAAATTTAACAAAAAAAAGACTTTTAAATTGTCAAAATATGCATTAACGTTTTGGATGCTCGCTTTTGTTCGTGTAATACAAAGTTTATATTAACCAAAATACTAATTTAAGTTGTCTTCGTTGATTTAAATGCGCCAAACGACAGAAAATGGTAAGTTTGACCTAAGTAACGAAGATAGCCTTAAATTTGATGTGTTTCAGGTTATAGGGTTATGACCTATAAGATATCAAACTGAAACTCAACTGTTATTTTTTGAACTTGAACATAGTTTCTCAATTGAGGTTTATTTAGTACAATGATATAATAGAAAATAGTGGACTCTCTACCTCTTCTCAGATGTGTCTTCCATGTGCTTTCATGTGGATATCATCTCCCTTGTCAAATGCTTTCCATGTGTAGGGCCAATGTGGTCTTGAAGCTGTAGAAAATTGGTTTTATTAATATAAAAAGTGTGCAGGGGCAATATGGCCCTAAAAGCGAAAAAAATTATTTTTTTAAACGCCTACAATCCATCTAGAATAAGGTGATTACGTGATAATCAACCACCAAAATCGTAAGGAACCCATTAAAATCGCTAAAACCAACCTGTATATTCAGAAAAACGTCTGTAACTTAGTAGTGCTTGCCTCATGTTTCTGCATGTTTCTACAATAGACACAGATGGCTGTAGACCCGTGACCACCAAAGCATGAGATAAGTATGTGAGAAATGGAGGAGGTGAACCATCATTCAGGTAAAGAGGGTAAAAGGGTAAAACAGTAAAAATAAAGAGATACCTTGAAGATCATTCCATTAAAAAATCGATGGTGCCTGCTTAACTAGACTAAAATCTGACCAGCACCGTCCTCTACCTAAGCGGGAGCGGTTCATACCTCAATACGTGCTTTGGAAAAATGCAAACCGAACATAGAAAATATAAATAGTGTAACAACAACTCGAAATCTACCATGCATTGAAGCTCCTGCACCACCTCCCATTACAATTCCTCTAAGGAGTGATACCTTCAAGGATCTGATATGATTTGAAGTCAACATAAAGATCATCATGGTAAAATGAAAGATTTTGAATTTTCTGAATAATTATATTTGTAAAAACTAAAAAGAAAGCACTGAATTCTGAGAGTTGATTACTTGTGGTTTAGTGTATGTTTCCATCAAATAATTCAATGTAAACTCATTTGATAAAAAATTTGCACCACGTTTCCAGTTACCTGATACCCAAAAAAATGGATAAATAATAATGAAAATGCATACAACATCTCCACCAGCACAAAAAGCCTTTCCTTCACCCTGCATCCACATTCCAAAATTAACCAGTAATACTCTTCCTAGATTTTTTTTTTGGTTGAGGGGGTACCTTCATGATTATTAGCTTCACATTGGGATCCTCCTCATAGGCATGTAATAGTTCCAAGAGTCGGGATATCTAGAAAGATAAGATACAAATGATATGTCAACTTTCATTTTTTACTACATAATAAATTTATAGTGCTTCAAAAATAATTTATCTTTTATAGAAATAAATAGAAAATGTTTATCTTACCATTTCAAAAGAAAGAGCATTAATTTGCTTAGGCATGTTTAATATGATGGTTCTCACATTTGAGCTCTCTTTAACCAATACCTGCATACAAGGATAATTCAAGCTTCAATACATTTTCCGTGAAATCTATAAGATAAATAGATGAACCAAGTTGACATGCTCAACAATTGTTAAACATAACTTTTTCCATGGTCCTCACCCCAAAAAATGAATGGAACCACACACTATTTAGAGATTTATATCCAATTAATTAAATTCTTAATGATGAAATTTGTTTTTAAAAATATGAAAGGAATTCTTCATGATCAAAGCCTATTAAGGAAAGAAAAGGTGAATCTTACTTGAATGTCAGGTGTCTGAGAATCATAGAGAATAACACACAGTACCAAAATAGAATCTTTAAGATAATGAAGGAATCTAAACTAATTATTTCCTTACTCACTTATGAAAGCCAAAATAGGATCAAAGTCAATGAAAGGGGGAAGAAAATTATATTGAATTGTGTGGTAAAATGAACCATTTGACATCTGATTGATTTATTCGACTTCACTTGACAAAAAAGATGAGAAGAAAGATCTGACCTGGTTTTGCTAACCCATGTAATTGTTGGATATAGTGTCTAAGTCCATAACTATATTTGGTATGTACTTGACCTGACCCGGCATGGTCCATGTGGGTTGCACTTCACCCAAACAATTTATGGATAATCTTTTGATAATAGTACAAGTTATGATTTATTAATATATTATAAGTTCTAATATATTAATATAAGATCATATTATTTAATTAGTATTGATCTATAATTAATCTAGGATTAATTTAGAGATCAAAGATATTACTAATTAAATATTGGCTTCTATATTTATATAGTGTGGGCTAATGCTTATTTGGAATGAGCTAGGCTTGCATGGAAAAGTCAATTGATACTCCATGAAGTTTTAACCCATGGATCTCATGGAAATGAAGATACATGGGTATTAGGGTTTACATGGATGTAACCCTAATCCACCACACTATATAAAGGAGGCTTTGGTTCTTGAAATCACACTAGTTGACACTTGTTGAGGTGAGTAAAGCAAGAGGGCCGATTCCAAGATAGTAGTGACTATTCTCTCAAAGTTCCAAGTTTGTGGTGATTTGTGATTTCCATTTGAGGAATTCACACTATTGGTGCTAGGCTCTAAAACTCCAAGCAATCAACTACTACTACAAGGTAAGTGTTTCTACTAGCTTTATTTGATTCATGTTCCCCATGCCATGTGTCACAACTAGAAATTTTGTGTCTTGTAATCACTACATTCAAGTAAAGGTTGAATCAAAAACTTAAGAGCATGTGATACCTATTATTATTACATCAAAAGCTTCAATCAAATACATCATACAAGTACTACAAATGGTCATCAAGAAATTGGAAACCCTAGAAGTCCTCGTTTAGGTCCATTTTGGACTAGGACTTCCTTATTGGGCCCAAATGGACCAATAAGCTTCCAATTTGACTATCATGGGCTTAGAACCCTAATTGGGCTCTAATTGGACCCACAATCAGTTATTTTAACATTTTGGGCCATTGTGGGCCTAGAATGAAATGAATTAAAAGCCTTGATCCATAATTAACCTAATCTAGCTTAATGAAAAATAAAAATCACAATTTTATTTTAAAGGGCCAATGATCACCCAAACTAACTCTAATATTGGGCCTAGAGGCAAAAAGCCCAAATTTTCTCTTTTCTTTCCAAATTTCGGCCCAAGACAAGCCCAAGAGGAAGAAGTTGACTTATGGATTGCCGCCTCATTATTACCCCTTGGATCTCCATGCACTAACTCATGTCTCCATGCACACATCACCTCATTCACTTCTCTTCTCCCTCCCTCTTTTTCCTTCGGCCGAAAGCACCCACACACACACACACTTCCATCATTTTTGCTTATCAAACACTCTCAAGAACACCCTCCACTCTCTTCACTAAATTTCGAAGATTCAAGAGCATTCCAAGGAGAATCCTTCACAAAAATCATCATCTAGGTAAGTTGAAACTTGGATCCATACTTTAGACTTCTTCTTATATCCAAAAATCTCTCCTTAACTCATATGAAAGCAAAATCTTGTGTCTTACAACCTCTCAAACTCGAGATCATCAAGAAAAGGTTGCTTAGGCCGAAAATCACCAAATTTTCTTCCATTTCTCCTCCAAAACCGAAACCAAACCCTAAGGTGAGCTTCATACCCCCTTATTTTCGGTTTTCATAAGTTTTTGTGGGGGAGAATACAAGCAAAGGTGTAGATCTAACATTATGTGTATGCCTTGTATGATTTCTATGTTTATATGTGTGTTTGGTATGATTATGATGTTGGATCTAGTCATAAATCACTAAAAACCAAGATATACTTTATGTTAAATGATACTAACATAAAACATACTACTACATACAAAGTATACCAAGAAAAATAGCTAAGTGGCTTAATGATACATACTTTGGGCTAAAAACTCATTTTTTTTAGACAAATTTTAAAAATACAAAGTTGAAGGGCCCAAAATGAAATATTTCGAAATTTGATGGGTGAGATGAGTCAAAACAGTTTCCATAATGTATTTTCTGAAAATATACTCTTTTGGAGGATTAAAAACATAAATTTCAAGCTTAATGGGCTAAAAATGACAATTTCGGCCCAATAGGGCCCATTATGCGAAATTTTCTGTTTTGGAGGGCCAAAACTGTGTTTTTCTGTAAAATAGTGGACTACTAGTGTTACAAGTACTTTTCAAAGGTTTAAAATGCTTTTCAAATTTAAAAAAGGACCAAAGTTGCAAAAATTTTCCAATTGGGGCCAAAACTGTAAAAACTGCAAAAAGAAGGGTTATAACCGAGAAAACTGCAATTTCAGGGACTTAAACTGTTTTCAATGAAAAATATGCTGAAAAATATTAATTTCAATAATTTTGGTGTTAAAATGTCAAGAAAAATGATTTAAGGACCAAACCGGAAAGTTATTTAATTAGAGGGTGGAAAAAGTAAATTTTACAAACAATGAGGGGCTGAAAACAGAAAACGTTCAAGGCTAATTCAATACACGCAACTTGATCAAATATTGGCACCGCGACTACCGACACAATACACAACAATACCAAAAATCGTTGTTAAACGAATTGATTCGGTCTCGAATCAATAATAATCCGAAACTACTAACACAACGATAACTCGACTCATACACAAAAACATTTGGTAATTCAATACACACGTGAGAGTGCACAGATGTCTACGCACCATCTTTGGGCCCCAAAGTGTAAAATCTTGTTTGTTGGGCCTGGCTAGCCCAATGACCTGATCTTAAGGCCCGAAGACTTCTACCTTACGAGTTGTTGGGTCTTACATGATCTAACACAGTGTAAAAGGACTTTCAATGGCATTTATACTATTGGTCCCCAAGGGTCCTATGGTATTGCTAGTAAAGTCGGTATTTTATGCGAGGCAGGTCAAGGGCCCCTCGTACCTTTTTTTATCCCCAACCGGTTAATGGAGTCATCGGGGTCTTCGTGTCCTCTTTCTCTCCGGATGTGGGATCACTCGAAGTCAGGGCGGTCGAATAACGTGATTAGTACAGACGACGCCTACGGGATCGTTAGTATAGTTATAAACGGGTCGTTTGTGTAACGCGTGTTTATAGCAATTAATCATGCTCAAAAATAATCTGATGTCGCCTGGGATTAATGACTTCACGCGCTGCAACGGTTTTATCTTTAACTTCATGGAATTCAAAGAATTAGGAAAACATCGGGTTTTCCTAGAGTTTTTCAATACGCACGTTTTTCTTCAAAATGTACACAATTTTGATGAACATTTTTCTTACAAGTATAGAAACAAACAAGCATACCTATGGATCTTCACAAACGTTTTCAAAAGCTCTTTTCAGAAAATATCGGATTTTCTGGTGGTTTTCAAAATGATACAAAACATTGCTTTTCAAATACCGCTTATGAACTCACCAACATTTCACATGTTGACGTTTTTCAAAATACTTGTATTCTCAGGTAACCAGTGATTCAAAGGAAAAATGTACCCAATGATGGCTTGCAGTTTACTTATTAACGAGTCGAACAATTTATTTTTGGGAATGTAATGTTTAAACATTGTACATCATGTAAACTTTATCGGTTGTACTATATTAATGCATGGTGACGAATGTTGTTATGTTCCATATATATTCAATGTTATGGTATTCAATTAAGTCACGACAGCCCTCGGACGTTTCCGCCATCTGGTTCGGGGGTGTGACACCATGCTAGTTAGGATATGAACCTTGGAAAATAATTATTTGCATGTATCTTAGACAAACATAGATCCAAGGTTTATTAGGGTTGCATGTACACTTAAGAAGTGTTAGAATGCTCAAAACTCATCAGTGGTATCAGAGCCTAAGCTTGTTTGTTTGATACTTGATGCAATATATTGGAGAAAGTTGAAAAACTTGTTGTCTGCCTGATGAACTCGCCTAGTCCATGGGGGGACTCGCCGAGTTCATGTGTATCTTCAACCTACTCGGTGAGTAGGTTCATGCACTCGACGAGTAGGAGGGACAGAGTGCAGATTTTCGACTTTAACTGCTGGAAATGGATTAGAAACATTACCCTAAACTGTTTTGGTGTTATAAAACTTGTTTTAGATGGCGTAATGTTTGTTCTAATCCATTTACAATGGCTAATATCAATTTTTCATGATATATGTGTTCATATGGTCTTTAAACTTTGATATGGATATTCATGTTCTTGATCTTATGAAGTTAGATGATCATAGGAATTACTTGTAACCTACTTGGCAGTTTAATTCTTGATCATAATATGTTTTAATGGAGTCCATAACTTGTCCTCAAGTTATGGAAAACCAAGAGTCACACTTGAATTAAAACCATTAAAAGAACACAAGAGTTAGAAAAATGAAGAGTCTTCATTTTATTACTCTATTTAACTCATAAGTTACAAGAAATGAAAAGTTTTGAAGGTTTACAAAACTTTCCCTCAAGTTTTAAAAACTTTAGTTCCAACCCTTAGAATTTTAAAACTTAAAATTCAACCCTTATACTTATAATATTATAAGTGAATTATATATATATAAGATCAAAGTCGTCTTACCGCTACTACGCCTTATTCACGAAACCGGTCTATAAGGTGGGTATAAGGTTGTTGCCTATAAAATGGAAACTTAATGGGTGTCCACTCTCACCCACCGCTTGCTTGACTGGTGGAGGGTCGTTAGCCGAATGGGTAAGATAAGGACTTATAAATTCTCATTAAAAGTATGATGAATATTATAAAGTAATTAAATGTTTTTTAAATTCCCAATCTTAGTTACTTTAGGAAAAATGTGAATAAGGTGCTAATCCATGAAATTACACTTTACACTTTGCCTAAGTCGTTAGTGGAGCGTGTGTGGTTAACCGGCACACTAACTTGGACTTAACAAGGTAGATAAAGGGTGACTTAATATTTATCATAGTATCGATGGAGCGTGTGTGGTTAACCGGCACATCGATTGAGGGGTAATTTATTAAGGGTACCAAGTAATTTGCATGGTTACTTCACACCTCGTTTTGTGATCCTCGGCATCCCAGTCACAAAACATGGAGGGCACACTCGAGATTGAAACATGCCTTTGAAGAGTTCATTGAATCTCAAAAGAATCTAGGAGTTTCTAAGAACCAAATTAAATATTTGTTAATATTTCAACTTTGGTGGAAATTGGTGAATCGTCATTCACCTACCTTTCAAATATGTTATTACTTAGATTACGGCATACCTCTTCTAAGTATACTATATTGTGATTGGGTCCTAGCCTTAATACTACATTTGGGTGTTTTATTAAGGACTATCTCTATATCTAAACTAATCCTTCTTTCTTCTCTTATCAGATGTATGCAAACAACGCTGCTTCTGGCTCTAATCCTAATGGCTCCTTTTCTCTTATGAACTTCTGTGGGAAACTCACTTTTGATGGATCCCACTTTAATGAATCGATCAGAAACATCAGGATGATTACTCGCTACGAGGACAAGGAATATGTCCTTGATAAGGAGCTTAAGGAGATTGATGAGACAGTTGCAACTCCTCAAGAGATCATTGAGTTTAGGGCACATGAAAGGGATGCCACTTTGGCATCCATCATGATGGCCACTATGACCGCGGATCTCCAAAAATGCTATGAATATTTCTACCCCTATGAGATGCACCAAGACTTGATGGAAAGATACCATCAAAGTGCTCGTCAAGAGAGGTATGAAATCATCTCCTCCATGATAACAACTCGCATGAAGGATGGTGAACCCATCACGGGCCACATGTAGAAAATGCAAAGATTTGTGGACTGTTTGCTGAAGCTAAATGTGAACTTCCCTGAGGAGCTAGCAATAGATTGTTGGATTAATGTCTAAGTCCATAACTATAATTGGTAAGACTTGACCCGACCCGGCATGGTCCATTTGGGTTGCATACCATCATGCACTTGGATAGACTATAATGAGAGAAATAAGACACTTATGGTTATTAATATATTATAAGTTCTAGTATATTAGTAATAATAATAATAAGATTATTTAATTAGTATTGATCAAGAATTAATCTAAGATTAATTAAGTGATCAAAAGAAGACTAATTAAATATATGGGTTGATTGTGTAAATCATCCATACTTATATAGTGGGCTAATGCTCCATGGATAATCAAGTTGGGCTAAAACCCATAGGATGGTCCATGGATGCTCCATGGTGTATTTAAACCCATGGATCCAAGGAAATGGAAAGCCATGGCAATTAAGGATTTACCCTAATTGTAACACTATATAAATATATTATTCTTGACAAAAATCGGCCACTAGAGAGAGTAACAAAGGGCTAGCCGATTTCATGAAGTGTAGAACTCTCTCAAGTTATTCTAAGAGTTTTGATGATTGTGATTCCATTTGAGGCTTCCACACTATTGGGGCTAGGCACTCAAGCTTCATGAAGACTTTCTACATCAAAGAGGTATGTATTCTATCTTGTTACACTCATTGTTTTGTATGCTAGATTAGGATAATACCTTTGATATTCTTATTGCATGTATAATAGAGAAAACATAGATCCATGGTATTTAGGGTTGCATGTACACTTAGGAGTGTTAGAATGCTCAAAACCCAACAGTGGTATCAGAGCCTAGGCTTGTTTTCTTGTTATACCTGCAATAGAAGCTGAAAAAATCGAAATTGGTGCTGTCAGCCCAGCTGACTCGCCGAGTCCATGAAGGGACTCGACGAGTCCAAGGCAAAATGCATCCAACTCTCCGATTTTTGTTCATGCACTCGACGAGTTGGACCCCAGACAGCATATTTTCGAGGTTTTTGTCTGGAAATGGACTAGGAACATTACCCTAAGTTGTTTTTGAACTTATAAACTTGTTTTTTTTTATGTGGTAATGTTCATGCTAATCCATTTTCAAAGATAATTGTCAATAGAGTCATGTTTTGTATTAGTTTAAGGTTTAGACTAATTACATGAGAAAGTTTGATTTGAATTATCTTGTTCTTATGAGTTGCTTAGATTAATAGAAAAGTTAATTGAAATAGTTGTTTTCAATCCATTTTAATCTAAGAGTTGAGTATAAAATGTGTTTGTATAACTTGTCCTCAAGTTACATGAAGAGTCACATTAAAGACTCATAAAACTCATAAAATTGGCAAAGGTTACAAAAAAAATGAAGAGTCTAGTTCTAGTTAATTAGAGTTATGACTCCATAATTTGTCCTCAAGTTATGGAGGACCAAGAGTCTCTTCATTAAATAAATAAAAAAAATAATGTAACCTTAATTGATTCCATAAGTTATAAAAAATAAAGAAAAGTTAATTCTTTTATTAGTTTAAAGTCTTCCATAAGTTATGGAACTTGAAGAGTTTTTTGGATTAAAACTACTTTAAACACATAAGTTATGGAATTAATTAGTTTTGAATAGTTTCAAAATTTGTCCTCAAGTTTTGGAATTTGAAAAGTTTTCTCTTATGAATACTTTAATTCCAAGTTAGCCCTTAGAATTTTAAAAGAGTTAAAATTCAACACTTATACTATTTATAACATTAATGGTTAATTATTATATATATGTATAAGAACAAGTCGTTTTACCGTTAGTAGGCCTCATTCACGAAACCGGTCTATAAGGTGGGTATAAGGTTGTTGCCTATAAAATGGCGACTTAATGGGTGTATACTCTCACCCACCGCTTGCTTGACTGGTGGAGGGTCGTTAGCCGAACGGGTAGGACAATGACTTTAAATTCTCCCTTCATTAAAAGTATTAATGATAAATACTAAGTAACTAAAATCTTAATAATTCCCAATCTTAGTTACTTTAGGAAAAATGTGAATTTGGTGCTAGCCCATGGAATTCACACTTTGTACCTTACCAAGTCGTTAGTGTAGCGTGTGTGGTTAACCGGCACACTAACTTGGACTAGTAAGGACCACAAAGGGTGACTTAATGTTTGTCATAGATCAATGGAGCGTGTGTGGTTAACCGGTACATTGATTGGGTGATAATATTAAGGGTACCAAGTGAATTGGTATGGTTATTCACACCTTGTTTTGTGATCCTCGGCATCCCAGTCACAAAATTTGAGAGGGCACACTCGAGATTGAAACATGCCATTGAAAAGTTCAATGAATCTCAAAAGATCTAGGAATTTCAAATCCAATTAAAACCTAATAAATTCTTTCGTTTTTAATGGTGGATATTGGCGAATCGTCATTCGCCTACCTTCAAATATTTTATAGCTTGGATTACGGCATCCCTCTTCTAAGTTATAAAATAGTTTGTTGGGTCCTAGCCTTAATATTTCATATTGGGTGTCATATTCAGGACTTTAAATCAACTATCTTGAATATCTCCCAAAACATGTATGGTTTAGACATTTATGATCTTCCCAAAGATCTTGAAGATGATGTTCCTCAACATCATGCTTCACTTCCTCTATCTCCTCCAATTATTCTCCCTACCCCACAAGTTCTTGAAAAGTTTAAGGTCACTCGAGCCCTATTGGCAAGTAAAGGTCTTGGTGTGGTCACATCTTGGAGATGTAGTCACAGCCGGGAGAGTTGGGTGTCAAAGTCTTGAGAAAGTTGGTGGTTCAATCACTTTCTAAGTCACATAGTGAGTTCTTTTGGAACACCTATGAAAAAGACTCTGACAAGTCCCTTAATGATTTTATCTATTTGTTAAGATCAACATCCTCAAAACTTGATGGACATTGACAATAATGACACAGGAAATCCAGAAAAGCATTCTCTTCCCAATGGAAAGGGACCGGCCATAGTCAACTCGGTTGACCAAATGGTAAAGAGAAAAACTAAGTCTGTGATAGTACCGTGTACCATTATCAAAGGGTCCATATGTTTATATTGCCAAAGAAAGGGGAATTGGTTGCAAAGCTGCCATAATTTACCTAAGGATGTTAAAGTCGATAAGTTTGACTCTACTTCAGGTAAAGTCCACTAACTAACTCTATTAAGTTCCTATTTGGAGATTCTTATTACATAATGTGAATGGGTCACATGTTGATGTTTTTAAGAATCAAAAGAAAAGGTAAAGAAACTTAAAGAAAGAATATGCTGAATCTGATCGCGTAGATGGATTTCTATTGCGTAGTTTGAAGACCGGATTCTTGAGCTACTTCTTAGGAGTTATAATATATTGCTTGTGAATAGATAACAATATGGTTTTCATGTGGATTGTAAGGATAAGTTTTTCCGCAAAGTTTTAAAATAAAAGAAAAAAAAGGGTTTTAATTTTATTTATTTTAAAAAATATCCTTACAATGGCATCTGTGGAAAATTGTTGCTTATATGTTTCCAGTAATAGCAATATTGGAAAGTGGATTTGATTCTCTCATTTGTGGTAGTGTCTGAATCTATCAAATGAAGAAAGTTTTTCATCACCCAAGTTTCAATTGGATAGAAACTTGGAATCATACAAGTTGTATTGTATGATGAATGAGAATTTTCATCTTTGAAAAATTAAGACTAATTCTTTGATCACATGTATATGTGGGTCAATTGAAGGACTAAGGAATTAGGTACACTGAGTGTGCACTGGTCAAGGTCCACCACAAAGATTGATTTGTCATGATTTACTAAAAGATTAGTAAATATGATTATACTTATAAGGTTAAGTATAATTCTATAACATTGGAAAGGATACAATGTATGACAAAACAAATAAGAAGAATCAAATTAGGCAGAAGGATAAAAGTTTCTCAAATCTGAAAAGATGGGAGAGTACTTTAGTATCAGTTTTATGATGATCTTAATGATTTAGAAACCATATCACAAATTCATACTCTAAGGACGTCTTAGTGCATTGTTATGGCTAAGAAGAGAAATCATGAATTGTTGGATTGGTTAAGATCAAGAAGATGAGTCATACTTCGTTCCAAAACAATTCTTAGAGTCATACTCCAAGATTGTAACATTGAGTGACATAAAGTAAGGTTTAAAACACTTATCAAATGTAGTGTGAAATGTTCTACTCTTGTACATTTGAGATTGGTATGTTGTGATGTCTTGGATGAGACAAAGACCAACTAAGACCAATTGTGTGAAGTGTTAGTCTTGATAAGAATCCGCACTATCCCTTGAATATTTGTTTTGTCAAGGAATGGTTCTTGACTGGGGAAACTTATATGTCAAGAGGACAGTGGGAGCCTTAAAGATCCTGAAAGAGTTTCATGATTTAATCAAGAGTAAAACCCGTAATTTATCACTAGCACACGACTTAAGGTTTGCAATCTATCGTGTTGACATAATTCTTATTTCTGTACCTACTTCAAATAAGTTGAATTTGCATGTGAGTTATCAGAGTTCAACTTGGAAGCGTTGGTAGGCCTTGTGCTACCAAGGTGACAAGAAACTAAGATTGAACAAGTTTAATCCATGTAAGGCTGAATTTATCACTAACCTTATCTTGTGATTATGGTTTTGACAAATTCGCATGGATAGGAACTCATACACTATAAAATCTAAGTGTCATAAGGTTTCTCTCCGATTCATGAAAATGATGGTGAGGAAATGCTTTCACTAAGTAGATTTTACGTAGATATCAATTGTGTTATTTGCATTCTCAAAAGTCGTTAGTGGAGCGCGTGTGGTTAACCGGCACACTAACATGAACTTGTGAGAAATGGCAAATGCCTAAGCAATTGAGACTATGATTATGACATCCCTTTTCATAGTTCTGAAAATTGTTTAGACACACATGTGAGCTATCTAAGAATGGATGTATGAATCTAAATTTCAGATGTCCAGCAGATTTCTGAAAATATGTCATAGCTAGTGGGAGCATAAGTGTTATGCTGATAATCATCATGTTAGTGGGAGCATAATTATTATGATTAGTATTTCAAGCTAGCAATGTTAATTATAGAAAATAAACTTTCAATCCGTGAAGTTGCAGGGGTTGAAAAGTTGTTTTGCTATAATCAAGGGAGAGGAAATTATACTTCATTTCAATTCTAAAGCTTAGATTGAGATTTTAATCATCTTTAGTCAAGAATATATATGAATTTTGTGTTGGAATGGTTCAAATTGAAGAAATTCTATATATATTGCGTTTTCAAATTCGATTATGATTACGGCATCCCTCTTCATAGTTAAATTTTGAAAACATGGCAAATAAAAAATATTGTAGCAAAAGACTGGTCTAGTATCATGTCTTTATGTGAGACATCATGAATCGTGTCCCATATGCTTCAGATATAGGATCAATTTCATGTGCTATAATATTCATCCTTTCTAAATTTTCCAAATTCTTAAGGCATTTAGAAGGGAAAAGTCTAGAACTGGATATGACAAAAGTGATTAAGCAATTGTCGAGGACAATCTGAGGTTTGCCAAAGATTGGTTGATCAAGGAAAATTGGAAGTATAGTGATAATTCTGGAAGGACCATATTGACATAATCTGTAAGGAGGCAACTCTTGTTCATAAGTGATAGTCAAAATGGGATCTGGAAATGTTTCAAAGTTAGAAATTATTCAATCTATGTAAGATTAGGAAACTTAATGCAAGAAGGATGTTCCCAAGGAGCTGATCTCCTTTGGAATGCTCTGTAATGGTTGTTGTCAAGTCTTTCTGACTTCGTGCATAATAATTACAAGAGGATCAATGCATATAAGTTTAGAATCTAACAGATTTCAGTAAATGACATGAATTTGGAATTATCACATTTACAATAAGGATTTGGGATTGTGAAATGAGTATCAATGGAATCATGTTCAATTGATCTACATCACAATGTAAGGATCATAGACAAACATAGTGTGCATACTTGGGGTATGGCATAACTATTGTTTAGAAAAACAAAGTGTACATGCTAGGAGCATGGGACGACTGTTGTTTTTATTCAAGTCTTAAGTTGATTATTTGAAACATTGAATAATGTGTAATCAATATGGTGATAAATAAAAAGTGGTTTTATTTATATTCAAAAGGGTTCTGAGACCATATTAGATTCGATTATTATTGTGTTTCACTTTGCATGTTTTGACTTCCAAAATAGCTAGGTTATTCTTTCTGAATGACTAAGTTATTTAAACACTCCACAGTCGTTCATATGTTGGAAGTAGGTATGAATCAAGACTGTCATGAATCGGGTTTGTAGATGGCTAAATGGGTTTAGTCATGGCAATGGTTGCTACAACATTCATGAGTGCTCATAAGTTATGAGTATTGGAATAAACCCACACTCACTTGTATCACTTCATGGAATTTATCTCGAGTGATCGTGAGACGGTAATATCATATAAATCTTCAAACCTAGAGATATGAGTTGTTACCTATGAGTTGGTTGTGCATTGATTGCACGTAAATGCGTCAGTAACTTGATGTTATAAAACGTGCCTTTGTGTACAATTCAACAAGTAGTAGAACAAGCATATGAGTCGAAGTTTATCTGTTCCTTCTAGAAATAGAAGCGATATCTGGGCCCCTCGATGATTTTGTTGTGACCTATGTACCGGCCGGTCAGAACTGAATTGATGTGTTCGATTAAGTTCTTTGTCAAACAAATCGAAAATCGGGAAACAAACTGCTGGACAATAAGTACGACGTGGTTCCATGTATTTGTCCGGCTGATATCATGAGAACAGAGGATTCTATGATCCCTTATCTAATGGACAAGTCATTGACAAGGTCAGAGTTCATCTACAAGGTCAGAGTTCGACAGAAGCTTTTGAGAGCTACGATTGCCAGTTGGTTCCTGAAGTCATACGCAATAATAGTTTTAGACTTATCCAAGTGGGAGACTGTTGGATTAATGTCTAAGTCCATAACTATAATTGGTAAGACTTGACCCGACCCTGCATGGTCCATTTGGGTTGCATACCATCATGCACTTGGATAGACTATAATGAGAGAAATAAGACACTTATGGTTATTAATATATTATAAGTTCTAGTATATTAATAATAATAATAATAAGATTATTTAATTAGTATTGATCAAGAATTAATCTAGGATTAATTAAGTGATCAAAAGAAGACTAATTAAATATATGGGTTGATTGTGTAAATCATCCATACTTATATAGTGGGCTAATGCTCCATGGATAATCAAGTTGGGCTAAAACCCATAGGATGGTCCATGGATGCTCCATGGTGTATTTGAACCCATGGATCCAAGGAAATGGAAAGCCATGGCAATTAAGGATTTACCCTAATTGTAACACTATATAAAGATATTATTCTTGACAAAAATCAGCCACTAGAGAGAGTAACAAAGGGCTAGCCGATTTCATGAAGTGTAGAACTCTCTCAAGTTATTCTAAGTGTTTTGATGATTGTGATTCCATTTGAGGCTTCCACACTATTGGGGCTAGGCACTCAAGCTTCATGAAGACTTTCTACATCAAATAGGTATGTATTCTATCTTGTTACACTCATTGTTTTGTATGCTAGATTAGGATAATACCTTTGATATTGTTATTGCATGTATAATAGAGAAAACATAGATCCAAGGTATTTAGGGTTGCATGTACACTTAGGAGTGTTAGAGTGCTCAAAACCCAACATAGATATCATTTTGCACTCCTTACCTTCATGTTATGATCAATTCCGCATGACATACCACATGAACAAGGAAGAGGTCACACTCAGCAAACTTCAAGGACTCTTAAAGACCGCGAAAAGTGGTCTTAAGGGTAAGGCGATTGTTACTCCTACTCTTACCAACACCGCCCCTGTCTTGGCAATCGGGAAAGGACAAGGGAAGAAGAGAAAGATTTCTTCGAAGGGTACCAAGGTTAGGACCCTTGATGGCTCTTCTTCAAGTAGAACCAAGAAAGGTTTCATCACTCCTTCTTCTGACCTAAAAGAGGCTGAATGCTTCTATTGCCATGAAAAGGCACATTGGAAGCGGAACTACCCAAAGTACCAACAAGATGTGAAGGATGGGAAAGTTAAACCCAACCATGCAGGTACTTACACTATCATTTCTAATAACTCACCCAATTCTAACCCTTGGGTCCTTGATACTGGTTGTGGTATTCATATTTGTTGTGACTTGCAGGGACTAAGAAGAAGTGAGAATGTGGAGCAAGGAAGGATAAACTTAATCATGGGGAATAGGAAAGTTACACCTGTCACCAAGATTGGAGTTTATACTTTGTCGCTAAGTAGTGGGTTAAATTTAGATTTGAATAAAAGTTGTTATTCGCCAGAAATGGCAAGAAATATTATTTCCTTTCATGCATTGTATCAACAAGGTTTTACCTTTTCATTTGATAACGAAGTTGGTTCGATTAATGCCTTCTTTAATAATGTTCTTTATTTTAAAGCATTACCTTGTGATGGTGTATATGAAACAGTATATGTGGTTGATTACTAAGGAAATAATGTATTGTGTATTGATTCTATTAATGATAATAACTTGGATAAAGCATTATTATGGCATTGTCGTCTTGGACATATAAGCAAGAAACGCATAGGCCAACTCCAAAAGGATGGATTTTTAGAGTCGTTTGACCTAAAGTCAGATGATAGTTGTGAATCATGCTTACTTGGAAAAATGACAAAGTCACCCTTCACAGGTTCTTGTGAGAGGGGTGAAGGTTTGTTGGACCTTGTACACACGGATGTGTGTGGACCATTCAAACATCCCACAAGGGATGCTAATCGTTATTATTTGACTTTTACTGATAATTACAGTAGATATGGATATGTCTACTTAATCAAGCATAAGTCACAGACTTTCGAAAGGTTTAAGGAATTTAAACAAGAAGTCGATAATCAATTGGGCAGGAAATGACATCCCAACCATGCAGGAAGTGCCTGTTTCAATCCATAAATGGATTTCTCGAGTACTCGACCTGAGCATGGTGAGCAGGTATCAGGGGAACCCTGGCAAGGCACAATGGACTGCGGTAAAGAATATCCTCAAGTACCTGCGGAGGACTAAGGACTGGGTCCTTACCGTCGGTGGGAGTGATGACTTGAGAGTTGTAGGGTATAGTGATGATACCTTCCAGACTGAAAGGGATGATTTCCGCTCTCAGTCGGGCTGGGTCTTTACCTTAAACGGAGGAGCAATCACTTGGAAGAGTTCCAAGTAAGAGACAGTGGTTGATTCCACTTGTGAATCATAGTATATAGCAGCAAGCCAGGCAACAAAGGAGGCTATATGGATAAAGAACTTCATCGGAGACCTTGGAGTTGTACCAGCTATAAAGGAGCCAATGGAGATTTTCTGTGACAGCAATAGTGCGGTTTCCTTAGCCAAGGAACCAAGAGATCATGGGAGATCCAGACACATTGACAGAAAATATCACTTCATCAGACATCGAATAGAAGAAGGAATCCTTGTGGCAAAGAGGGTATCATCAGATGAGAACCCAACAGATCCCCTCACGAAGGGACTGAGTAGGGTTAAGCATCACCAGCATGCTCGGAGCATAGGGCTGAAGGATGATATAAGTTTTAGTAGTTAGATAAATTATGAAATTTGTAAAGTGTAATTGACATTAGATGATGAATAAAAGGTGTTTTATTTATGAGTAAAGTGTTGCTATCTGTTGTCGATCGTTTACTATATTTATTTTTGCATGTTTTGACTTCCAGAATAATTATGTTTGGTATATCATATTATTCAAACCTCCACAGTCGGTCATATGTCGGAAGTAGGTATTAATCAAGATTGTCATGATTGGTTGTAGAGGTCTAAGCTGTTGGACATGGCTACAACAATCATGAGTGCTCATAAGTTCTGAGCATTGGACTCAACCCACGCTCACTGGAATCACTTTATGGAATTTTATCTCGAGTGATCGTGAGACGGTAATATCATATAAGTCTTCAAACCTAGAGATATGATTTGTTACTTACAAGTTGGTTATGCATTGATTGTACGAAAACCCATTGGTAACTCGATGATATAAAACGTGCTTCTGTGTGAATTCAATGAGTGGTAGAACAAGCATATGAGTCGAAGTTTATCTGTTCCTTCTTGGATGAGAAGCTGATATTTGGGCCCCTCGATGATTTTGTTTTGACCTGTGTACCGGGCCCGGTCAGAACTAAATTGATGTGTTCAGCTAAGTTCTATGTCACACCAATCGGAAATCGGAAAACAAATGCTGGATAATAAGTAAGACCATGTTCCATGTATTTGTCCGACTGATATCTTGAACAGAGGATTATATGATCACTTATCTAAAAGGGCACATTCTAGTTCAATAGAGTTTAAAGAGCTACGATTGCTGATCGGTTCCTGAAGTCATACTTGCAACTATAGTTATTAGACTTATCCAAGTGGGAGATTGTTGGATATAGTGTCTAATCCATAACTATATTTGGTATGTACTTGACCCGACCCGACATTGACCATTTGGGTTGCACTTCACCCGAACAATTTATGGATAATCTTTTGAGAATAGTACAAGTTATGATTTATTAATATATTATAAGTTCTAATATATTAATATAAGATCATATTATTTAATTAGTATTGATCTATAATTAATCTAGGATTAATTTAGAGATCAAAGATATTACTAATTAAATATGGGCTTCTATATTTATATAGTGTGGGCTAATGCTTATTTGGAATGGGCAAGGCATGCATGGAAAAGTCCATGGATACTCCATGGAGTTTTAACCCATGGATCTTATGGAAATGAAGAGAAATGGGTATTAGGGTTTACATGGATGTAACCCTAATCCACCACACTATATAAAGGAGGCTTTGGTTCTTGAAATCACACTAGTTGACACTTGTTGAGATGAGTAAAGCAAGAGGGCCGATTTCAAGATAGTAGTGACTATTCTCTCAAAGTTCCAAGTTTGTGGTGATTTGTGATTTCTATTTGAGGCATTCACACTATTGGTGCTAGGCTCTAAAACTCCAAGCAATCAACTACTACTACAAGGTAAGTATTTCTACTAGCTTTATTTGATTCATGTTCCCCATGCCATGCTATTTAGGATATGAACCTTGGAAAATAATTATTTGTATGTATCTTAGACAAATATAGATCCAAGGTTTATTAGGGTTCCATGTACACTTAGGAAGTGTTAGAATGCTCAAAACCCATCAGTAATAGGATTCAATTCTTGTAATCGACTTCCGATAGTTTCCAGGAAAAAACATAACGGTATCGAATTCTAAACAGAAGAGTAGAATAACAGAAACATATGTTATATCCAGTTGACTTGAATATTGACCATGGTAATGCAAATAAAACTTTTGACTCCTAAATCAACGGGCATACAAGAATAAAAGTGAAATAACATATAAATATGATATAATTATTTCATGTCGATAATAAGAGGAATCAAATTAACCCAACAGTGATGCTTGTCTGCAATCGTCCTCCTCCATTCTCGTTTGAGTGAGTCTAGTGGGAGTGGTGGTCTTCATCAAGCCCCAATCTGAGGTCCAGATGAAGCGGTTGATGGTGGTAGTGATCGAGGTAAAAAAAGACGACAGGTACCTTGATGTATATGACTTTGTGGAATAAACAAAGTAGAGTGAATGCAAAGTGTCACCTCTGAAAAATGATGAATTGGATAGGTTCCAATCGACATAAGGTAATCGACGATGGAGAAGTGCGCAGTGGTTTGGAGGAGCGTAGGAGATCAGAACCGATGGTAGGCGGAGAAACTCATTTATGTCGACCACCACCGCAGCCTCCGCCGCGGATCGGTGACTTCTGCTCACACCCACCGAGTCACCAAGTCACCTCCAGTTAGAAACCTCTTACGTTTCACCAACATCAATCGTCGGGTTCAGCTTCCAATAGATCAACCGTCGGGTTCGGCTTCTAAGACGGTCACTTAAAGGGGCGGAATCGGGAAATCGATGCAAATCTTTGCCATTTGCGTTCATGAGAGGTGTGGAGACATTGATATGATGTGAGTATGTGGTGGAGAAAAGAAGATCGAGATGAAACGGTAAGAAGAAGGCGGTTGGTATCTGGAGCAATGCTATTGGAACTTTGAGTCGATAGAAGATATTGGATAAAGAAGCGGTGGGAAGGATTCGGAAGCGGATAAACCAAACGATGATCAACACGTGTATACAAGAATGTAAATATTTCCATAAAATGTCAGGTACAAAAACAAAACGGAAACAACACATCCAAGGGCCATTCTTGCCAAACAATTATCAATTTTACTATTAAAAAAGATAGTCATCTTTAATATATATATATATATATATATATATATATATATATATATATATATATATATATATATATATATATATATATATATAAGAATTGGTCTTAGTAGTGTTTTAATTTAATTGTCATTTTTTAGCTATGTAATTATTTTTAATTAGAGTAAATTACACGAATGGTCCCTATGGTTTAAGGTAATTTGCACGTTTGGTCCCTAACTTATTTTTTTAACTCGGAAGGTCCCTACTATTTGTTATTGCTACACACTTGATCCTTATTGTTTGTTTTTGTTACGCATTTGGTCCATATCTTACGTAAAAAGACAATTATTTAAATAAAGAAAAATGGTAGGGTAGGTAAGGTAAGGAGAGGGGATGAGATTGAGGGTGTGTTTATTTAAATAAATTAAAAAATCAAGATAAAAATAGACTTTTTATGTAAGACAGGGACCAAGCGTGTAACAAAAACAAACAGTAGGAACCTTCCGAGTTAGAAAAATAAGTTAGGGATCAAACGCGCAAGTTACCCTAAACCATAGGGACCATTCATGTAATTTACCCTTTTAATTAAATTAAGGAAGTTTTTTCTTTAACTAAGTTTGTATAATTATATTTAATTAAATTAAAAAAAAATAAATAAAAAATAAAATAAAATTGTAGTATTACACGCAATAGTTTTGGTGGTGGAGAGAAATGAAATAACAAACTAAAACTATGGTAATGTGTGGTTTAACACCCACCATTATAAGAATGTTTTTCATGCGGTTATATTATTTTTTAATTAGTGTTGTAAAAAGCAATCAATGATAAGTAGTTGGTTGATTGGGCTCAATGGATTAATGGCCATATGCTGAAATTAATCAAAAACATTATATTATAAAAAATATATTTTACAAAATAAATAAATATTATCAATATGCTCACAAAATATTTAAACAAACATAGAAAAACATAATTTCGTTGTTAAGCATTTAAGTCAAGCTTATCATACATTAAATTCATAACCGACGCCCATGTGATACGAATCGTGAAGCTAATCTTGATTCCGTGAAAGAGAATAGAGACCAAGAGAACCTGTGAAAAGCTAGAACTACAACTATTCGTTTACTTTTCTTCTTTAATTATTGTTTTTATTAAATATTTGACTCTTTTTTCTTACTTTCGCTGACTATTTTTATTCTTTTCAACTTTTTTAATTTTTATAAAATTTTGGCCTCTTAGGTTTTGCAATTCTTACCATTTTTTTGGCTGTGTTGGAACATTAATGCCTACCAACACTAATAAGATGGCCAACTAACACTAATAGTAATTGACTGGAGACCACACAACATTTAGATGCTAATTAATCGACTGTTACGACACTACTTTTCATAAGACAATTATTTTTTATACAACTAGGTAAGTATAAGATCTTAATGACATATAAATTAAGAAGATGTTTACATAATCACATCATTGGAGTCTAACCTCATCCTCCTCCTACCATCTCTAACCTACACATACTACTGCCTTTAATTGCAAGTTAGAATGAGCTTATTTAAAAACTTTGAAGGTGGCTATAATGCCAAGTCCAACATGGCCATAAATTTGCTAAATATGGGTGGCAATGGACCAAATTTTATATATATGGGCTTTATAAAGTTTATTTGAGGCCTTGCCCAACAAGATTTAATTAACCGAATACATTATAGTGGTATATGATAGGGACCAATATGATCAGCCTTCCTCTGGTTCGGATAGCATATAATGTGGAATGAATGGTATTATTATTGGTGATAAACGAGAGTTTTCTGCCTTTAATGCCAAGTCAATTTGTAGATGAGGCTAAATATGGGGCATGGAGACATATGGAGGGGAGTATACAGTGTGGAATTAATGGGTAATATGGGTGATAAATCAAATTTTATGTCTTTAATGCCAAGTCAATTATTAGGTGCGACTAAATATGGGACGTGGAGACATATGAGGGGAGATTAAGGAGGATATCCAATGTGATGAGTTCGATAATACAAAAAAAAAAAAAAAAAAAAAAGAAAAAAAAAATTGTGGTCTAGAACGAAACAATAATCAAAATGATAACTAAGATGTTTCTTCCAAGTGAATTAAAGAAGAATGATCGGCATAAATCGGTGGTAACTACACAAATAAATAATTCTTTCTTTATAAAAAATACAAATAGAAACGAAAAAGCTAGTAAGAGGCTAGTAAAAAATGAATACAAGGGCTGAATTGCAAAACACGGATTGTACAACCATGTATATCGCTTAAATTTAAATTTCCTACATCTATTTGACATACAACTAAAAGGATTAACTGTGCAATCAAACACAACTTTGTTGCAAAACACTTTATTTTTTATAAACTTTATCGTTAATAATTATTTTCTTAATCTTCCATAACTCACTATAGTAACATCTCCGTCCAAGGGATTCATAATGCCTTCAAACAAGTTTTAATCTGTAATACACCTCGCCAATATCTCCAAAGTTGCAGACTTGGTATTTTATGGAGTTCCAACTCTATATATCAAAAAATAAAGTGTCAAGAATTGTCCCTCCCATTTCAAGAAGATTCAAGAATTCTTCATTCCAGCCCCATTACAAAACACTCTCCTCCTACTCCACTTCCATTATCCATCTACAATGTATTATGCGACATTATTTTTAACATGCTAGTAAGTGGCTGAAAACCAGGGAAAAGTATCCTTAAGAGAGGAATAAGAGCACCAAAGGTTGAACCAAAACCTGATGGTATCCGGTCTTTTTTAATATTTTTAGACCATCAAAATCGGGTCAATATCTTTAAGAGACAATTATAGAACAACTGCAATAAATGTACGAATTTCTAACCAACTCCTTCTAGACAACCTATATTCACGTTGAATACCCTAAATGATACACATCCACTTACTATGCAAGTTTAAACCTCCAAATCTTTTTAACAAACAGATGAAACCACAAGAATCAACATCTTAAGTAGAGAATCAAAAAACAAATTCAAAATGTCGACATAGAGAAGTTAGATAGAATACTTCTTCCTAAATAACAACCTCTTGGATCAAAAGTGCTAAAGGTGGAACCCGAAATAACTGTACTTCTTATCCTTGTCACTAAAAACTACCAAAACCAGACAACATAAATATGCTTTGGTAGTCCCAATATTCATTTCAATCACAATTATCTTATGCTAATCCATCACACGCGCGACCAGGACGTCCTAATTCAAGGATAGTTTGATTGAAAGAACATAAAATAATTTTTTGTTCATAACTACGACCAGTTGAGATCCCGTTATAATAATATTTCCAAACACTACTAATATGAAGGAGAAGACACATCAATAAACGTCATATAGTCGTTACAACTATTGAAGATAATAAGAATCCGCCTCACACTAAGAGACCAAAAACCAAAAATAGGTGGAACCAAAACTTGATAGTATCCCGTCTTTTTGTTCCAAAAATAGATGGATCTAAAAAACAGTCAACGTGTCATTCCTACTATTGGTCACACCAAAAACCAAAAATAGGACCAAGTATACTTTTTGTTCATGGGCAAAAGAAGGCTTACAATAGAAATGAGAGGACAAATTAAAGGGAAACGGTATATAAGGCAATCAAAATCTAGGATATCGTCAAAACATAAACCATTTAGTAACACTAACATCATAGATGGGACATCCGCTATTTTTTATATATAAAAAAAAAACTTTTATTTATGCTTTTAAAACAATGTTATATTTATTTATGGGAAATCCCAGCATAATAAAACATTTTACGGAAATTGTCTTGTTTTATTAAAATATCTTAAGTAAATATGTTGTTTCAAAATACAAAAATCTTAAGGATATCATAATCAATATATAACGTATATTATAGTGTAAAGACCTAATGGTCGTAAATAGTATCACATGGTTATCTTTTTAATCAATGGACATCATATTCAAAATCCAAGAGCCTTAACACCACTACTTGTGATGCATGTAAATTGAATGGGCTAGGTTGGAAAAATCAGGTGAAACTGCATATAGTTTTCAATCACATAATATCTTAATGATGATAAATCATATTTATCATACGTGAAAAACCAACTGTTATCAAACAACAAGCCGTAAATATCTATAACACATTTTAACCTTAGTTACCCATCTTGTCGATCCTCATATACTGATCTTATAAGATCTATCACGACGGATCGCTATAAGCAACAAGTTGACTATATTGCTTAGGGGATTCATTGGCAGTAGACGTTTGTCAATAAAGGCAAACATGGGGGTAGAGTACAATGAATGGACATACAATCCTATTCATCTAGATCCGTATAATTAAATAACAATTACAAACTATAAGCCTGCTAGTGATTCTACAATATTGATTTAGTCAGTGGTTGTCATCCTACTCAGGTAGATGACTAGGTACTTAATGACTTCCAGATATTGACACACCATTCCTGATTGTCTAAAAAGGTGGGATGATACTAATATCACACCCAATACATAACTCGTACCCTACCAAACATCAGTGTCATCGAACAGAGTTCTACTCTCCATTCCAATATTACACATACGCTTATTATGATGCTACTTAGTATCCAAACTTTATTGAATTAAATATCCCTTTAGGTCTTAATGTATAAGCAGACAAGATTACAATACTCATAATCAACAAAAATTTCCTTCCTATGTAATATTTTTACAATACAGGGTATAAATAACACTCTTTCAACTTAACTCTAACTAAACATCATTTATAAGTCTTATCTAATCACTAGAAAAGACTATAATGCTTATAATCAACTTCCAAAACCTTTTTCTTTTTTGTACCATAATATCGCAATACGGTATACTACTATACTTTTATCCAACTTAATTGGTACTAATCATCCTTTATACATCTTAGTTTAAAAATAGACATGACTACCATCCTTATAGTCAACTTTCAATTGTTGCCCCGCTTAGACAACACTATCATAATTTAGTGCATATATTTAACACAAAGTATCAAGTGTTCATTATACTTTAGGCTTTTAAATAATAATACTTCCATTAATATTATTAAGTAATAATACCATATATAGACTTTAAAACATATATAACCATACCTAGTTCGCATAATGTATGTTATCAAATATACATTTATACATATTCCAAATAATAAACATTTAAATAACATATAAGTTTGAACATTAATTTAATAGTTTTAATATATATTTGTAATAAAATCATATTCATGAAAGTAACTATCCGCTCACCTAATCGATGTGTAAGACTTGTAGGAAAGTTAGCTCCTTGAATGACACACTAGTTTCCCTTCTTAAACAACCTAAATACGAATATTATCATGCTTTAGAATTTGTTGGTATCCATAAAGTTATATTAATCATTACCAGATTCTTCAGTAATCCCAAAAAAATACCAAGTTCTATAATATAAGGGTTGAACAAGTAAGATCACTATAGAGATGTAATCCATTTGGTAAAAAGATGTATCGTTTAGAAAATCCACTTTAAACACCTCACAGATCTAGCATAAACATCACTCCAGTATAGTAGATCGATCAATATAATGACTTGTTTTACTGATAAGTCTTATTTATAATTTCATTATAATGACTATTAACATAAATATAAGTTAAACTTAAAGCATATTATATATAACTCAACTTACAAGTTTTTTAGCGAAAAACCGGAAACTATGCGAGCAGAACTTCGACACTGAAAACTCTATTTCTCCAGGCTATCTGATGTTCCATAGCTTCTTTAATAACACTTATAAATACCTTAAGTCAGGCCTTGGGTCATGGGGAAAGTTTGAGAGGTTTTGGAAAGAAAACAGTGGACTAAAATGATCAAAAACTGAGGTATGACATCCCAAAGATTTCAAGAAAAAAAATCACTTTTAAATCAGTTCAGACATCCAATAATCATATGAAAACATCTAGAAGTGTATCATAGTGAATAATAATAATAATATCAGAGTATAAATCCCAAAATAAAATAGTACGGAAAACATGAGCAAATGTGGTGCAATCAAGCTAGGCCATTCCCTCTTGAGCTAGAAGTACCTAAAACATAAACTTAAAAGTATAATCACAAAGCTTAATCAGCTCCCTCAAAATACTCCATACTGTACATACATAACAGTCAAAAACATTTTGGTTCTATTTCACCCCTTCGGTATCTTTCAATAGGTACTAGGTTTATTGCACCGCCTTCGATATCCTTCAACTGGTACTAGGTCTATTTCACACCCTTTGGTATCTTTCAACGGGTACTACGTCTATTTCTCCCCCGCTTTGACCCTCATCTAGTGATAACCCGAACACAAATAAATATTTGAGAACCAAGATGCACCCTGAAGATGATCAAATAAATTGTCGATCCAAGAGAGTGGGTAATAGTTCTTCACCGTTGGCTTATTCAGCTCCCTGTAACATCCCAAAATTTATGACCAAAAAATTCATTTTTGTTTATGTAATTATAAAAACTAGTAGTCTGAAAACATCAATATTGTCATCCTATATCATAATCAAAACCGATAGGTTAATAACCAAAACATGTCATAAGAAAACAATCATCATAGTACAACTCCCAAAGATCTCATGTGCGAAAAATTATAGTGTGATGCACTATGATCATGGCGGCTCCTTTCCTTTCAAAGTAGAAGTACCTAAAACCAAAACTGAAAACCGTAAGCACAAATCTTAGTGAGGTCACCCATCGTACCACATACCATACAATAAGCATAGTGCCTAGCATATACGGTGCTGACATACCCTTTCGGTCTCTTTCAACCGGATACTGCAGAGCATATATGGGTGTCGGCCATACCCTTTGGTCCCTTTCGACCAAATACTGCATAGCATATTTGGGTGTTGGCTTACCCCTTCGGTCTCTTTCAACCAGATACTTCCTAACATATCTGGGTGCTAGCCTAACCATTCGGTCTCTTTCTACCGGTTATGCGGTCTATTTCACCGCTATCACTAGCACATAATATCCTAACAGATAAGCACATAAATCGCAAACTGCCTAGCATATTTCGGTGCTGGCCTACCCCTTCGATCTCTTTTGAACCGGCAGGGTCTACTTTACCCCATACCACTACCACATAATAACATAATATACAAGCACATAAATCTCAAGAAATAGTGGCATACCAGACAATTATCACAAAGACAATCGTCTCTACGAAACAACTATTAGGTTGCTGACATTGGTGCCTTTGACCCACTTACACTAGGAAGGTAACTTACATCTTAAACTGGAAATAGCTGAACAGTCCCCGACTCCAAATATCAACCCAACTCAATCCACTACACATAAAAGATTTCCTTAAGTAGCCCTTTCATACTCATAACCCCTTAAGGTTCAACTTTGGTCCAACTCAATGTCAAAGTCAAAGTCAATGCTCCAAGTTGACTCAACTTATCGAGTTTTCTCTTCAACTTGCCAAGTTCCCATGAATCACATAATCGTGAAATCGCAATCGAACTCGTCGAGTTTTCCTCCAACTCGTTGAGTTCTTCCTTTTCAAAAGAATTGGGACTCCACAATACAATTCGTCGAGTCCTTCTGTGAACTCGTCGAGTTCTTTAGTCTGTTAACTCTTCTTAATGCATTGACCCATTATTCTTGTAATCTACACCCTATACTCCCATATCCAAACTCGAAATGCCCCTAGAAGGGTAAAGTTTCCACATTTATCCATTAATACCTTTTCCTAAAGGGAGTAAGCTCAAACCCTATCCTAAAAAGGTCAAAGATCTGGATTCTAGGGACAAAAAAATCATGTAAAGACCCAACTTGATGGTCTAAAGTTTTCATGGGACATGCATGATAATTAGAAGCTCTAAAGGCCAAAATGATGGTCTAAAGGTTGCATGGGACTTCCATGGCCATAAAGCTGGCACCTTTATGCCATGAAAATCCCTCAAGACCCTGGATCTGAAGTGTTAACCCATTTGGGACATCCTACTCCGAAGGTCCATGATATTTGGATAAAACCAACAAAAATATACCTAGAAGAAGATCTAAAAAAATATAAGGCAAGATGCAAGCTTTATACCAGAAAAATGTCATGGATGAGGCAAGGATTCTTTATCTATAAGCTCCTTCTTATGTCCTCAAGATCTTGCTTCATCTAATGGATTCAACACACACAAAAACACTCAAAATGGCTCAAAATCACTCTAAGTAGCTTTAGGGTTTCCATATTTAGGGTTAGGACAGTGGAGGCTGGAAATGTGGCCGACACCATGGGGTTAAGGTGTTTAAAAAGGGTACAAAACCCTGGAATTAGGGATTCATTTTACCCAGCCAACTCATCGAGTTGATACCTCCCAAGTCTTCGAGTTGGTCACCAAAATGCGCGGTCAATAATATCTCTACTCGATGAGTTTGGGGCCTCCAACTTGTTGAGTTGCCATATAAAAATTAATAATTATAATTTTAGTACATACCTGGAACCAAGAGTTACAATTCTACCCCACTTGTCTTAGAGTTTGTCCTCGACGTCCGTTGTGTCAAATAATCCTGGATAATGCTCCCCCATCTCCTCCTCTGGCTCCCATGTCAACTCTGACCCCTTGCGGTGCAACCACTGCATGTAACACCCTTTCTTAGGTATGCATTTAAATTTAAATCAAACTTCATATTTTTACCTTCGACTCAACGAGTTGAAGGCTCAATTCTTCGAGTAGGATCGACTTCGGGTCGGGGGATTAAGTAACCTACTCGACGAGTTGGAAGACCCACTCGATGAGTAGGATCTGTCTGAGTGAAACCCTAAATTGGTGGGTTTGCACCCTATTTAAGAAACTTATGAGGCTTTCACCCCATCCTCCATCACCCCCATGTCCTATCCTCGAAACCTTAATCAGTTGTGAGCATATTTGAGTTGTATTGTGCTTTTTCATCTTAATTTGAAGCTAGAAGAAGGAATGGAAGTTTGGTTAATCAAGGACAAAGTCAGTGAATTCTAAGTTTGGTTTCATTTACAATGTATTTGAGGCCCCTATCTTGACCTCCTATGTGTTACATCTAAATTGGGGATTGAACCTTGGAATATTTGGGTGGGGGGGGGGGGCATTTCTATGTGATTTGAAATTCTAGGGTGTAATGTAGGGTGGAAGCTTTAGATTTAGAACCTTGGAGGGTCCTCATGGTATAAAGGTGCCGTCTCTATGGCCATGAGAACCCCATGCGTATAATAAACTCCATTTTTGGTCCTTTCGGCTTAAAAGTACCATGCATGGAATTAAAGTTCATGACTTTACGTGTTATATCGGCCTTAGGATCCCAAACCTACCTTTTTGGATGAGATTTGCACAACAAAATCGAGTTATGGACTTAAACATAAGTCGACTCGATGAGTCGCTCATGGGACTCGACGAGTCGGGGGTTAGATTCCCCAACCTTTTCTGATTCGAAGGGATTTAGTTGAGTCTAGAAGGGATCTAGACGATTCCAGAAAGGGGACTCAATAAATAGACACATATATAGACTTGGAAACCATGGGACTCGGTGAGTGGATGAACACACTCGACGAGTCTAAGGAAATCTCCCAACCCATGAAGATGGACTCGACGAGTTCATAAAACTCGGCGAGTCATAAAGTAGACACATTCATATGATGAATATTGTCCCGATGTTGATTCAAGGAAAAATTGTTGAGTTCTTGATAGACTCGACGAGTAGAGTCAGGTTGGGGACAGATAAAGGAATAGGGACTCGACGAGTCGAGTCAACTGGATGTTAACTTCGACCAGGATGTTGACTTTAGCCAACGGTAAAATGGTCATTTTAACCTAAGATTAGTTATCAGGTTTTGACTAAGTACCTTTATGGAAATTTATAGCCAAAGAGTCGCCGGAGCAAGATATAGAGATTTCTCACCGAGAGTTGCAGCAGTCAGTCTCTCAATTTGAGTTTTGTCAAGTAGTGATGGGTCTAAGACAACAACGTCGGTCTACTTATATATTTGTAGTATGTCGGGGTTAGCCCGAAGCATTATACATGTTTTCAAACTTCGGTCCGATGCCGGGGTGGTCCCGAGAAGTAGTGATGTATTCTTGATATCTTTGTGATTCATGCATGTTTATGTTATGTGCTATATGTTCCAGACTCCGGTCCGATGTCGGGCAAGTCCGATTTAGTTTACGTGAATATGTTATATGTTTGTGTTTATGTTATTTTCAGTTTATTCTAGACTTCGGTCCGATGTCGGGCGGGTCCCGATGCAGTAGGCAGGGCCCAAGTTATTCCGAACTTCGATCCGATACCGGATGGGGCCCGATTTAATATGCAAGGCCCAACACTTGTTATATGTGCTATTGTATGGTATGTGGTAGTTTGGGGGAGCTCACTAATCTTCGTGCTTATAGTTTCCAGTTTTGGTTTCAGGTACTTCTTTTAGGAAAAGGAAGGGCTTGGGATGATCGCATGGCACACACCATAGCTTCCAGCCTGGGATTTATTGAGACGCTGATATATATTTTACCATTTATTTTGATACAGTATTTAATGTGAGATTTTGAGATGCATAACACTTGGTTTTCTTATTGATTATGGATGATTATGGTTTTTATATTATTTCAAAATGAAAATTTTGAACCATGTTGTTCGGATGTTTCACTGCACCTGCACTAACTGCATAATCTTGTTCCTCATGGTTTTTGTCTTCTGATCCAGAATTGCCAATGGCTTCTCAATGTAGTTCAGGCTGTCGTCCACTTGAATATCCTCTAAAGGCACAACTGCGGAGTCATCCATTAAGTACTTCCGCAACTGGGTGACAAGAAAAGTGTCGTGGATCTAACTAAGCTCGGCTGGTAGATCAAGTCGATACGCAACCCAGCCCACCCGAGCATAAACCTTGAACGAACCGATGTACCTAGGGCCCAACATGCCCCACTTCCTAAACCGGGTGATACCTTTCCAAGGTGACACCTTCTGGAGAACCATATCCCCCACCTGAAACTCTAGGTCCGACCGATGCTTTTCGGAATAGCTCTTTTGCAGAATCTGAGCTATATAGAGCCTGCTCCAGACCTACTGGATCTTCTCAATAGTCTTCAGTACAACTTCAGTACTCCCCATGAGTCTTTGACTGACCTCGCCCAAATAGATTGGGGTCCTACATTTCTCTCATAGAGCATCTCGAAGGGAGGTCATTTTATGCTAGTATGATAACTATTTTTATACAAAAATCAAGCTAATGGAAGATACATATCCCGATTCCCACTAAAATCTAATACGTACGCACACAAACTGTCCTTTAGATTTTGAATCATCTACTGACTCTGTCCATCCGTTTGCGGGTGGAAAGTGGTAGTAAAATGAAGACGAGTGCCCATCTCGTCATGAAATTGCTTCCAAAGTATGGAAGTAAAGCGAACATCTCACTTTGAAACAACCAAAATCGGCACTCCGTGCTGAGCCACCACCTTGCAGACGTAAATGTCGGCTAGTTTCTCCGCTGATATAATCTCCTGGATCAGGATAAGATGTGCACTCTTGGTCAACCGATCCATAATGACTGAGACAGAATCTACCCCTCGTGCGGTTCTTGGAAGCTTTTTGATGAAATCCGTAGTGATGTCTTCCTATTTCCACACAAGAATCTCCAACGATTGAATCTTTCCATGAGGTCGTTGATTCTCCAGCTTGACTTTCCTGTAAGTCAAACATCTCTCCACATACCAAGCTATTTCCTTCTTCATGCAGGGCCACCAATAATCGCGGAGAAGATCCTGATACATCTTTGTCGCCGCGAGATGAATAGAGAATATCGACTTGTGAGCCTTCTCCATCAGAACCTGGCATACACCAAACCAGTAAGGAACCGAAACCCACCGAGGCAGGGTCAACAACCCACGACTGTCATAATCAAATGAAGTCACATATCATATGATCCACTCATACTTCCTATGCTCTTCCTTCAAACCCTTAACATGTGCCTCCTGAAACCATTGAGGTAACGAAGTAATCGCTATCATCCTTAGGCATATATCCCGAATCAGAGTCGCGACTGCCTTACGGCTAAGAACATCGATCACCACATTGACCTTCTCCGAGTGATAAAGGGTCTTATAGTCATAATCCTTCACCACGTCCAACCAACGACGCTGCCTCATGTTCAGATTCGGCTGGTGCATCAGATACCTCAGACTCTTGTGGTCCGTGTAAATAGTACATCGAAACCCGTAGAGGTAGTGTCGTTAAATCTTGAGGGTAAAAACAAATGCCTCCAACTCTAGGTCATGGGTCATGTAATTCGCCTCGTGAGGCTTCATCTAGCTCGAGTCGTAAGAGATGACGCACCCTCTCTGCATCACTACTGTACGTAAGCCCGTGATAAATGCATCATAATACACTACAAGATCCTCAACACCCTCTGGTAGAGTCAATATCGGTCCCTCTCACAACTTCTACCTTATAGTCTCGAAAGCCGACAACTGCTCAAGTCTCCATTGGAATGTCACCGACATCTTGGTCAGTCAGGTCAGTAGAATAACAATCTTGGAGAAATCCTGTACGAATTTTAGAATATAACCCGCCAGACCCAAGAAAACTCTGAATCTCAGATGGAGACCTCAGATGCTCCCATCTCATCACGAACACTACCTTGGCCGGATTGACCAGTACACCGTTTTGGTTGACGAGGTGCCCCAGAAAATGTACCTTAAACAACAAAAACTCGCACTTGAAGAACTTTGTGAAAAGTCTTTCCCACCTCACGTCTACAATACCTCCCTCAGGTGCTCCTCGTGTTGCTCCTACATCTTGGAGTAGACCAAGATGTCATTAATATAGACTATCACATACCGATCCAAAATTGGTCTACATATGTGGTTCATGAGATCCATGAACGCGACAAGAGCATTGGTGAGCCCAAACTTCATCACCACGAACTCGTCATGACCAGATCGAGTTCAAAAGGCTGTCTTCTACACAACTTCATCCCGAACTCTCATCTGGTGATAGCTTGATCGCAAATCAATATTGGAAAACCAAGATGCTCCCTCAAGTTGGTCGAAGAGATCATTGATCCTCGGGAGTGGGTAATGGTTCTGCACCATTAACTTAATCAACTCCCAGTAGTCTATATACATCCGGTGGGATCCGTGCTTCTTGTGACAACTCGAACCTTTTTCTGTTTCCGTTTTCCAAATTCCGTTAATAAAATTTGAATTTTATTTAGTTTCAGTCAAAAATTCATGGTTTAGGAAATGATCTAGTTTTATATAAATAAATTTTATACGAGTCAAAACCAAAAGTCTCACAAAAAAACTCGAAAAGTCTCAAAATCTAACAGTTTTCGGCGTAGGTGGGTATACAGCCATACACCTGCTTATGGCCGTATACCTGTTTACGGTTGTACACCTGTTTACGACCGTAAACCCGTGTACGGTTGGTGGCAGGTGGACCCCACCACCAACCATACCCCCAAACTATAAATACGAGACCCCCACCTTCATTTGAATCTTCTTGGCCAAAAACCCACTCATTCTCTCTTCAGAACCTCTGGCCGTAAACACCAAAAATGCCTATTTTCTTTCGAAAGACATCAAAAATCATCATTTGGGGTCGACTTGGAGCATATGGAACACAATTTCTTTGAAATCAAACACCATTGCTCTTGAGTTTCGGTCGTAAACGCTTCAACCTTCAAAGGCCGTAACCCTTCGAAAGACAATTCACAACCGTAAACCTAGTTGACGGTCGTAAACCCTGTTCACAACCGTAAACCCCCGTTCAATGCTGTACAAACCTCTTAAGTGTTGAAAAACCCATTTTCTCGATTCAACCAAGACCCGGATTTTGTTAAGTGCGACGTACAACAACACGAGGATCTTTCAGTTCGACGCTTTCACATAGCAAAACAGTGAGTTCATACCCCTAAGATTTTATGGTTTTTCTATGTTTTCAAGCGGGAGGTGGGGGGGGGGGGGGGAATACAAGCCAAATACAAATGATTTTGTGAACTAAAGACCAAAGGTTTTCTAACAAAAATTGAAACTTATGCAATTGATATAGTCCAACTAGTTTCATAAAATATATAGATATTTTATCCCTTTTGTATTATGCAGAGCATAAGGGACAATTTCTGCTAAACACATATATAAAATTACATAGTTTTTAGAAACAATGTACAAATCAAGTACATAACATACAAACTATAATATGTTTAGTTTGCGTTTTCAATACACGGTTCTACTATATCAAGATTTTACATTAACAATCATTTAAACTATGACATGTATAGTTTATGGCATACATTACCACTTTCTGGATAAAAGAGTACCATATTAGATAATTATTTAATTATAATTATTTTTAATCTACAAGAGTTACGTCAAATTCAAGTACAAAAGAACATTATGTTTAACGTATTATTACTTGTAAAGTCGTTAATCTAGTGGGAGACATGTCCTTGGGCGCTTACAAACATAACTAAGTGGAGGACTACCCTTATGAACCAGAGTATCCTCGAGGGAGAATGTGATTTTGTGTATAGATCTATATGGGACTGACAACCATGCGTCTTGCTATTTGCTACAGTAGGACCGGCAGGTCTACGGGTGACAAAGTCATAAAGGATATTGGCGTCTGATTCACGTCGTATTAGTCTAGTATGGTCATAAAACTCACCAATAGATAATACCGATATATTTACGTAATAATATACTTCTCATGAACAATTGATTTAATAACATAAGTGTGGAAAATACTTATGCCCTACAGTTTTAAAACCATTAAAGCAATAATACACACTCAAGGGAAAATATAGGATTTTTCTCAAATATACATCAGTACTTAAAAAACAATTTGAATAACATTCTTTACATTGTTTAAATTACTAGTGATAGCCAAGGATTTCATACAAGAGTTATTGTACAAATCAAATAGAACATACTATACATACTGGTGGTAACCAGAGTTTTCAAACAGAATATACTCTACATGCTAGTAGTAACCAAGCGTACAAACTAATATGTTTCTTATACTACCTTCATAGTTAGTTCTATAACCCCTTAGATTATGCATCATGGTTACGTATGAAGAATACTTGATAGACCATGAAGTATGTGGTTTCTGCCTCGCTTCCTGTTCCTTGTTTGGTTGTGGGCTTAGGGCAGATCCATATAATCCATTGGATGTTGGATATTTGTTTATACATAACTAGTATGAACTAAGTGGTGATAGAAGGAACTGGTATTATCTTGCTTTTACTAGAGAAAATATTGGATTTTCTTGGAAACAAATGAACATTTTCACGGATTCATCAATAGGTTTTCATTAAAAAAATATCACTTACGAACTCACTAGCTTTTATGCTGATACTCTCTTTCAAAACCGCTTGTATTATCAGGAAATAAGTAGACAAGTACCTCGACAAACTTTTGAGAAGATGACGCAGATAGAGTCTCATCGTTACCTTGCTATACTTTTGATGTATTCAAATTATGTATAAAACTAATGTAAATATTCTATTATTCAATGTAATGGTGGTGTTTACTTTGATTACTATGATGAAATTGTTATGATACTACACATGACGTCATCCACCCCCGAACGTTCCCACCATTCCGGTTTGGTGGTGTGACAGATTGGT
This sequence comes from Lactuca saligna, assembly GCF_052625555.1. Taxonomy (NCBI): domain Eukaryota; kingdom Viridiplantae; phylum Streptophyta; class Magnoliopsida; order Asterales; family Asteraceae; genus Lactuca; species Lactuca saligna. The sequence continues at coordinate 212,946,039 of NC_136419.1, forward strand.
ATCAGAGCTATTGTTTATAGTGAACTAAGTATACCGAACCTTACATGGTATACAACTATAAACACTAAGGGGTTGAAGTGCTCTCAACTAAAAGTATACTTTTAAAAAATAGGTATTTTTATAAGAAGTACACAAGTATACATACGTACCAGAAATAGTATCATAATGTAACACCAATCAAAATAGGTCAATAACAATCACATGTGATTATGCCAATCATGTAATGTGACTTTGTTAAACTAGTAAAGTGACAAAATTTCTATGTAATTCATGATAAAGTATGAACTTTCATACATAATTTATGATACAACTCAAAGTATACGTCCACACGAATCCAAAAATATAGAGAACGTGTAAATCTGATTCGCGTGAAGAAGTTATGATAAACCCTAACACTATAAATATCTATAATAAGAGGAATTTAAAATATACTTAAAATTAGCTATTGGAAACTAAAAGAAAGTTGTAGTACTTGGAATTACCTACGCATGGATATAAAGAATGTCAAAAACGGAGTTCGTATGCAAAAATTACGACATTCCGAAGTTACAGCTTTCTGAGAGCACAACATGTGTTAGAAACCCTAATCTGACTGGACTCACGACGTGAGCATAAAAACTCACGACGTGAGGAGTCAAACTGCCATATTTCAGATCTAGATGGTATGACGAGGCTGCGAGGGGATAAGATCCAAACTCATGACGTGAACAAGGCATTTTTCACGTCATGAGGGCTGATTTTTCCACCTTCGGAAGCTAGAAGACGAATGGCAAGTCTACGAAGAGATAAGCTCGAGACTCACGATGTGAACAATGAGATTCTCACATCGTGAGGATCCTAAATCCTTCCTATAAATAGCAGGTCTGACCTTGACACTTCCTTACACATTTCCATTTCTCCTCTCTCTTTTGCTGAGGCCCTCTTTCATCCCGAGCCTAGACGGCCTTGTACGCTGACCGTTTCTACTTACATTACATAAAATCACGCTATTAAGGTGAGTCTCACAGCCCCACTTTATGTCTATATGATAGAATATATCAGTATCAACGTAGATAGTTATAATAACCGGCATATAGTTATTTCGTATTTGAAAGTATACAAGTATCATAAGTTTGTTAGCATGTTATTGTTTAGTAGTATACTAATGTAGATCTTGAGTTATACTTACGATTCTATATATATTTTGTGTGCGATATAGTTCCAAAGTTATATTCGGAAGCTCTATATGTTAAGTTATAAAGAATGTTGCTATTATTGGTTTTATATCAAGATAAAACTTAGTATGTTATATATTGTTATTGATAGTTTTATGTCAAGATAAAACTAGGAACATTATATGTTGCTATTATTGGTTTGTTAAGATAAAACCTGGTTTTACTTCAAGTTATAGCTGTTATACTGCCTAAATGTTATGAAGTTAGGAGTAATGTTTAAAAGCAAAGTCTAGTAGCTTAGAATTTTAGACACGAAATTATTTTGTTGTTAGAGCTATAGAATGTCGTTAAAGTCTACATGAGCTACCTCATTCATCAACTAAGATTGGGGATCTTAGTGGAAGTCCTCTGGCCTGTAACTGTTAATCCCGTGCGAGCGAGGAAGTTGTGTATGAATAAGATCCGGGTTGACGACCCCACTCGTGGTTGTTAATTACAACCCAAGACAAGTGAGTGACGATCCATTCCTTTTATTTTTGTTCCGGCGTCAATGAAGCGTGCGATATTGTTTCTCATGGTAAATCATGAGTGTGTTTTGTCAGAGGTTTTGTTGTTAAGCAGTGGTTACAGACTCATGGTATCAACTTGTTAGAAGCATTATACTTCGTCGTTATACAAGTATTAATGTTAAGTATAAGTTTCCCCCTACTTATACGCTAGGTACTACTTATATTAAGTAGATAATTATACCTAGCACACATACTCGTATAGAATTGAAATAGATGTATACGTAGTGGTTTTATTCGTATAGAACTAAAATAATATTTATACGTAACAATTTTCGTTTGTATGGAATTACAAACACTTATATTCATAGTATATGAGACTTATAGGTATATACTTATTTGGTAAGTAAACTTTTATACCTAGGATATATATAGTAAACATTGGAGAGTCAAAAATTTACTTTCAAAAACTATACTTTTGAACTTGAGAAAAACTGTTATTTTTATATGGAGTCAAAACTGTGAACTCACCAAATTTTTGTTGACGTATTTTAAGTTGCATGTGTTTTCAGGATGTTGATAACTATGATACAAGAAATGACGTCACACCGCCCGATGTTTCTACCGACGGCCGGGATGTGACACATAAGTAGAACAAAACAAAAGTATTTGGATGTTGGACACTTTGGTTAAACCTGGGTAGTTATGTAATAGTGTCTAGGGTTAATATAGCCTGATCAACTTTATTTATTCGAGACATGACCAACATGTGCTTGGGAGTAATTGTGGTGTTGCAGCAAGCCTAAAACTTACTAAGATATATCAAACAAGAGATCGAAAGAAAAAAACATACAACATTAAAATACTATAGAAGTATTTTAGTTACTATAAGATAACAACAAAGTATCGGACATACAATTTGTAACGCCCCATCTCTGGTATGTTGTTCCCGTGGCATTTATTTAGAAGTTTTATAGAGGGACTCGACGAGTCTATGGACTGACTCGTCGAGTAGGGTTGAGTTTTCGTGCACGTGTTAGTCGGCGACTCGGTGAGTCCATATTCGGGACTCGGCGAGTCTTCCTGCCAGGATGAAACCCCAAATCCCCGGGTTGCTCGCTATTTAAGCAATGTTATGTGCCCTAAACTCGCCTCCTTCACCCTCAGAGAGAGCTGTGAGAAACCCTAATCCATTCCTTGATTGATTTAACTGTTTTTGTGTGGATTCTTGAAGGCTTGAAGAAGAAGAAGGAGAAAGGAACAAGGAGAAGTGGTGTGGAGCAAAGATCTAAGGTCAAAATCAGAGTTCATTGAGGTATTTCTCAGAATCCCTCTGTTTTATGCTTAAAAACTTCCATTAGATCATTTCTAAGGCTAGTTTGACGCTTTTTCCAACCTTATAGTTGTATGGATGCCTTATTAGGTCTAGATATCCATAGATCTGTTCATTTAGGAGTTGTAAAGCCCGGATCTATTGCCTTTTTGAAGTTGCTTTGCATAAGAACCTTAGATCTAGCCTTTATCATGCTTTTTGAGCCTTATAATCTTCATTGATGCTTTTGGACACGTAAAGATAGAACCTTTACGTGATAATCAGACTAAGGAAGCTCGGATCTATAAAGTGTATGCGGTGGTTTTGATCAGAATTGAGTTTTTAGGGTCTGCATGCATGTGACTCGGCGAGTCGTTCTTCGGACTCGGCGTGTCCGATCGCAAGTCCCCGATCTTTACCCTTTGAGTGATTCCGAGTGGAGGCCAGTGAGCGGTAGGTTGGACTCACTGAGTCGAAGGGTAGACTCAGTTATGGTGGGACTCGACGAGTTGTTCATATAACTCGGTGAGTCCCACGCAATCTTCATAGATCGAAGAACAACTCGTCGAGTTGTTCTTATGGCTCGGCGAGTCGGATGCAGATTATCTAAGTTTTTGAATCGAGAGGGTACTCGTCGAGTCGATGCCATGCTCGACGAGTAGTCACGAGTAGGGTTGAGAAGTGAGATTAGGGACTCGACGAGTTGGCGGCCCAACTCGGCGAGTCGGGTCAACTGTAGGTTGACTTGACCAGGAGAGTTGACTTTGATCAGGGGTATAGGAGTCATTTTACCCAATGCAGTGTTTAGTATCTGATTGTGTGTGTTATGGAATAGTAGCCGAGGAGATACCGGAGCAGCAGCAGTTAGTTTCCAGAGCCGTGCACACAACAGCCAGTTCACGAGGTGAGTTTCCTTCCAGTAGGAATGGGTCTAAGGCCACAATGCCAGCCCGTTCAGTTAGCCGTAGTTTCTGGACTTCGGTCCAATGCAGTAGTTAGTGTGTTTGACGCCTTCGTGGCTCAGACAGGATTTGTGTGCTTATGCTAGTTGATAGGTTATGATATGTTGTGTTCGGCCAGTCAGCTTCGGACTTCGGTTCGATGGAGGGGACAAGGTCTCAGTCAGTCAGCTTTGGACTTCGGTCCGATGTAGGGGACAAGGTCCCAGTCAGTCAGCTTTAGACTTGGGTTCGATGTAGGGGACAAGGTCCCGGCCAGTCAGCTTCGGTCTTCGGTCCGATGTAGGGGACAAGGTCCCAGTCAGTCAGCTTCGGACTTCGGTTCGATGGAGGGGGCAAGGCCCCAGTATATGCTTTATATGTTTATACGGTATGTGGTAGTTTGGGGGAGCTCACTATGCTTCGTGCTTATAGTTTTAGTTTTGGTTTCGGGTACTTCCGCAAGCAAAGGGAAGAGCTCGGGTTGATGGCATCGCACACAGCACAGCTTTAGCTTTATCTTGGGAGTTGATTCAGTTTCTTGATATGTTTGGATACAGTTGTGATACAGTTATTCTCACAGTATTTTATTATGGGTTTTATTATGTGATACTCAGTTTCATGGTTTTTGATATAATAAAAGTCGAAATTTTTTGGTAGTATTTTTGGGTCATTTCAAGTTGGTATCAGAGCCTTGGTTTGAGGGATTCGGATATGCCTCCGGGTGTATCTGAACTCAAACTAAGGGAAAGACAAAAAGATTTTCAAAAAGGAAAAATGTTTTCGAATGAATTTTGAAAAAGCACTTAGAGAGAAAAGAATTTAAAAAAAAACAAGATAAGGGTGTAGTGCATGCGATCAGCCGAGCTCAAGTAAGTACTCCCAAATTACCCATACAAGTTTTATTATTATGATTAATAGTTCTAGTTCCAGTAGAACAGCATGCTAGTATAGGACTAAGGATCTATGAGAATGCCTTATGTGCCTGTTATATGTGTTTCAGCTCTATGAGAATTGCATGCTACTATCGAGTAGACAGCAGTAGGACAACCTGTTTAGGTCATGCCTGGTAGCGCGAGCTTAGCATTGTATTCTAGTTCAGTTTCTCGTTATGAGAGTAGAATTGCTTGGGTAGCTTCCGGTGTCCGAATGTTGCTTGCTTCGGGTTTTGTAGAACTCTTGGTGATGAGAGTTAGTCGTTAGGTGAATACGTCACGTCACATGTGATCAGGGTTGAATAATCTCAGAGTGATTGGATTTGGCCCTTTTGCGTAGCTCTCGTTTGAGTCTAACCGTTGTAGGGACGAGCCTTTTACTCGAAGGATTATCCGAGTCTCATCACATGTGATGGTATTCAGGTGATGGCTAATTAGCATTACGAGGAGGCCTTCAGCAGCTGAGGACTGTTTTGAGTGGAGTCAAGATTTCCCTAGGGCAAGCCTAGGATGAGTGTGGTAGAGATCAGCAGTAGTAGAAATGACTTGGTGGAGTCAAGGCAGTTCTTGAGGAGAGTACGGATAGATGTGGAAGGTAGTATGGGCCCGTACTACTGAAAGCAGAGGATCCGTACTCGAATCAAGGAAGGACGAGACAAGACCAGGAAGCTAGTAGTAGTATCAATGATCCCTTGAGATATTTCAATTTTTGGATATTGCTATGATGTGTTTCAGAATGGTGGTTTTGCGTTCGAGGCCAGCAGCCGACAGTGGCGGCGCCGGGGAGGGATCAGGATTAGGCTCGGGAGATGAGCGCATGGTTGAGAACACCAGAGAGTTTCTTTCTTCAGAGATTACTCGTATCATTTTAGAGCAGACTCTTGTGATCTTCGGTTCGATCAAGGAGGGTATCCTAGAGCTGATGGATGAGAGGTTGGGCACCTTCCGTGCCGAGGTGGCGGCCATGATGGGGTCGCGCACACTTACGGTCAGGGAGTTCAGGGCATGTGGAGCTCCAGACTATCATGGGCCGCGAGACCCCATAGCGAGTACTAGATGGTTGGCGGATGTGGCCAACGCGTTCCGCTCGAGTAGGTGTCCCGAGGGGGACAAGGTTAGATTGGCATCCTGTCTTCTGAAGGACAAGGCACGGGATTGGTAGGAGGAGGTCGGACATACCATTGGAGATGATGCAGCATTAGATGCCATGACCTGGGCTGATTTCTCTACCAGGTTCAGGGTGGAGTTTGCACTAGTTATTGAGGTGCAGCAGTTAGCCCGAGAGTTCCAGGACCTCACCCAGACTACAGAGACCATGGCGGAGATCACCGCCAAGTTCAGGGAGAGGGCTCTTCTTGTTCCTCAGTATGCAGCCGATGAGGAGATGAAGAAGGCCCGTTATCATGAGATGTTGCAGAGCTATATCCGTCAGTTTGTGAGCCGGTCCAGCTGTAAAACGCTGGATGACATGATTGCTAGAGCTCGAGAGAGGGAGATTGATCTAGAGATGGAGAAGAAGAGGAATCCGGAGACGGTTTCGGGTTCAGGAGGTTCGGTCAAAAGGCCCAAGGTTTCAGATCACAGATCCAGGTCTCAACCGAGCCATGGTCGTTGTGGCAGGTGTGGGAAGATGCACGATGGGGTGTGCAAGGCAGGGAGTTCTGGCTGCTTCAAGTGCGGTCGGACTAGGCATTTGAGTAGGGATTGTACGGCTCCTGCTACTTCCGTTGCAGCATCAGATCTGATTTGCTTTCAGTGCAATCAGAGGGGACATAAAAAGTCCCAGTGTCCGAGTTTAGCTGCGGTAGGGAAGGTGGTTGCACCTGCCCCTGCTACCTTGAGGATTACAGATGGCCGGCAGGGCCGAGCCGAGGTGCCAGTGGCGAAGAGTAGGGCGTTTCAGATGACAGCAGAGGTGGCGCGAGCGACTCCTGATGTGGTGACGGGTATGAATCTTCCCCTCATCTTCGTATTATTTTGTTTGATTATTGGTTATGATTATATGTTTTATATAGGGTCGTTCTCTGTGAACGGCATTTCTACTATGATATTATTCGATTTGGGGGCTACCCGATCATTTGTATCGTTTGCGCTTAGCAAGAGATTTAGTGGAGCTCCAGGGGAGCTGCATTTTCCTCTAGAGGTTGAGATAGCGGATGACAGGACCGTGAGGGTCGCCAGGGTGCATCGAGGGTGTTCTCTTTAGTTGTTCGACGAGCAGTTTTCAGTGGACCTGGTTCCTATTCCCCTACGAGGGAATAAGGTTATAGTGGGCATGATTGGCCGAGCCCCAATGGGGCGGTGATTGATTGTGAGTAGCAGTTAGTGAGGGTTCGCACTCCCAGTGGGGGAGAGTTAATGATTCAGGGCGAGAGGCCACAACGCGGACCAACCTTTTGTTCCGCCGTGAGAGCGAGACGTTATTTCCAGCAGGGTTGTGCGGGTTATGTAGCTTATGTCTTGGATGCCCGGGAGAAGGGCAAGGCGGAAGTTGATGATGTTCCGATAGTGCGAGATTTTCCAGATGTTTTTCCCGAGGATTTGTCGGGAATACCTCGTGAGAGGCAGGTTGAGTTTAGGATCGACCTGATTCCTGGTGCGGCTCCGATAGCCAAGGCACTGTATCGTCTAGCTCCCCTTGAGATGCAGGAGTTGTCTACGCAGCTGCAGGAGCTGCTAGACAAGGGTTTCATTCGGCCAAGCAGTTCGCCTTGGGGAGCACCGATCCTGTTTGTGATGAAGAAGGATGGGTCGCATCGTATGTGTATAGATTATCGGGAGTTGAATAAGGTAACGGTGAAGAACCGTTACCCACTTCCGAGGATAGATGATTTTTTTGATCAACTTCAGGGAGCGTCTTGGTTCTCCAAGATTGATCTATGCTCTGAGTATCATCAGATGCGAGTTAGAGGTGAGGATGTGCAGAAGACTGCCTTCAGGACCAGGTATGGTCATTATGAGTTTGTGGTGATGCCATTTGGGCTCACTAATGCTCCAGCCGCATTCATGGATCTCATGAATCGTGTGTGCAGGCCGATGCTGGATCGGTCAGTGATAGTATTCATAGATGATATCTTCGTGTATTCCAAGACACAGGAGCAGCACGAGGAGCACCTGAGGTAGGTGCTGGAAGTTTTGAGGAGGGAGAGACTTTTCGCAAAGTTCTCCAAGTGTGAGTTCTGGTTGCGCGAGGTGCAGTTTCTTGGTCACCTCGTCAACCAGAAGGGTATTTTGGTGGATCCGGCCAAGTTAGAGGTCATAATGCAGTGGGAGGTCCCAAAGTCTCCATCTGAGATTCGGATCATCCTAGGGTTGGCAGGGTATTATCGGAGGTTCATTCAGGATTTCTCCAAGATAGCGGTGCCGCTCACCCGACTGACCAAGAAGTTGGTGGTATTTCATTGGGGGCCTGAGCAGCAGGCAGCGTTCGAGACCCTCAGGCAGAGATCGTGCGAGGCTCCGATCCTTACCTTGCCAGAGGGAGTAGAGGACTTCGTAGTCTACTGTGAGGCCATGTGATAGCTTACGCCTCGAGGTAGTTGAAGCCTCACGAGACTAACTATCCTACCCATGATTTACAGCTGGGGGAGGTTGTGTTTGCCCTCAAGATCTAGAGACATTACTTTTATGGGGTCCGTTGTACTATCTACACGGATCACAAGAGTTTGAGGTACCTTATGGACCAGCCGAGTCTGAACATGAGGCAGAGGAGATGGTTGGATGTGCTGAAGGATTATGATTGTGAGATCCTTTACCACCCAGGGAAGGCCAACGTAGTGGCCAACGCCCTAAGCCACAAAGTGTCGGCAGCCCCTATCAAGGATTTGTGTTTGAGGATGACAGTGATTTCTCCATTATTGGAATGGATCAAGGAGGCTCAGGTTGAGGGCCTCAAGGGGGAGAGGCAAAAGTGTGAGAGGATAGTGGGCCGAGTATCTTCGTTTGATTATGAAAGTCGGGGATTGCTGACGCTTCATGGGAGAGTGTGGGTACCGTACTGGGGTGGGGTACATCAGGTGTTGATGGATGAGGCTCATAAGTCTCAATTTTCTATCCACCCCGGGGCGATGAAGATGTATAGGGATCTTCAACCCGATTATTGGTGGCCCTGCATGAAGCAGGATGTTGCTTGGTATGTTGAGAGATGCCTGACCTGCAGGAAGGTCAAGGCGGAGCACCAGAGGCCTCACAGCAAGATGCAGCCGTTAGACATTCCTGTGTGGAAATGCGAGGACATCACCATGGATTTTATCACCAAGCTTCCCAGGACCGCACACGGAGTAGATTCGATATGGGTAGTGGTGGATCGGTTGACGAAGAGTGCTCATTTTATCCCGATCCAGGAGAGTATATCGGCAGAAAAGTTAGCCGATATCTATGTTCGTGAGATCGTGGCACGTCATGGAGTGTCGGTTTCAGTGGTGTCTGACCGAGATGTCCGCTTTACATCCAGATTCTAGAAGTGGTTTCACGACGAGATGGGTACTCGTCTTCATTTCAGCACCGCTTTCCACCCTCAGACGGACGGGCATAGTGAAAGGACGATTCAGACTCTCGAGGACATGCTCCGGGCATGTGTTTTAGACTTCGGTGGCAGTTGGGATACGTATCTTCCGTTAGCGGAATTTTCGTATAACAACAGTTATCATGCAAGCATTGATCAACCTCCCTTTGAGATGCTTTATGGGAGGAAGTGTAGGACCCCGATTTGTTGGGGCGAGGTTGGTCAGCGAGTCGTTGGGAGCATGGAGGTGGTGCTCAAGACGACTGGGTTGATTCAGCAGGTTCGTAGTAGACTGCAGACTGTGCAGAGTCGGCAGAAGAGCTACGTCGACAGGAGGCGTTCTGACTTGGAGTTCCGGGTGGGCGATATGGTCCTTCTGAAGGTCTCACCCTGGAAGGGTGTCATCAGGTTTCAGAAGAGAGGAAAGCTGGGTCCCATGTTCATTGGTCCTTTCAAGGTTTTGGCCCGGGTGGGTCGGGTTACTTATCGTTTGGATCTTCCGGTAGAGCTTAGTCAGATTCACAACACTTTCCATGTGTCTCAATTTAGGAAGTGTTTGGTGGATGAGTCAGTAGTTGTTCCCCTAGAGGATATTCAGGTTGATAGAAGCCTGAGTTATATTGAGAGGCTGGTAGTGATTCTGGACCGGAAGACAAAGACCTTGAGGAACAAGGCAATTCAGTTAGTGAAGGTGCAGTGGCAGCACCGGAAGGGGTTTGAGTGGACGTGGGAGGCTGAAGAGGAAATGAGAGAGCACTACCCGGAGTTATTTGCAGATTCAGCCGTAGCGGACTTCGAGGACGAAGTCTGAGACAAGTGGGGGAGAATTGTAACGCCCCATCTCTGGTATGTTGTTCCCGTGGCATTTATTTAGAAGTTTTATAGAGGGACTCGATGAGTCTATGGATTGACTCATCGAGTAGGGTCTAGTTTTTGTGCACGTGTTATTCGGCGACTCGGCGAGTCCATATTCGAGACTCGCGAGTTTGCCTGCCAGGATGAAACCCTAAATCCCCGGGTTGCTCGCTATTTAAGCAATGTTATGTGCCCTAAACTCGCCTCCTTCAACCTCAGAGAGAGCTGTGAGAAACCCTAATCCATTCCTTGATTGATTTAAGTGTTTTTGTGTGGATTCTTGAAGGCTTGAAGAAGAAGAAGGAGAAAGGAACAAGGAGAAGTGGTGTAGAGTAAAGATCCAAGGTCAAAATCAGAGTTCATTGAGGTATTTCTCGGAATCCCTCTGTTTTATGCTTAAAAACTTCCATTAGATAATTTCTAAGGCTAGTTTGATGCTTTTTCCAACCTTATAGTTGTATGGATGCCTTATTAGGTCGAGATATCCATAGATCTGTTCATTTAGGAGTTGTAGAGCCCGGATCTATTGCCTTTTTGAAGTTGCTTTGCATAAGAACCTTAGATCTAGCCTTTATCATGCTTTTTGAGCCTTATAATCTTCATTGATGCTTTTGGACACGTAAAGATAGAATCTTTACGTGATAATCGGACTAAGGAAGCTCAGATCTATAAAGTGTATGCGGTGGTTTTGATCAGAATTGAGTTTTTAGGATCTGCATGCATGTGACTCGGCGAGTCGTTCTTCGGACTCGGCGAGTCGTTCTTCGGACTCGGCGAGTCCGGTCGCATGTCCCCGATCTTTACCCTTTGAGTGATTCCGAGTGGAGGCCAGTGAGCGGTAGGGTGGACTCACTGAGTCGAAGGGTAGACTCAGTTATGGTGGGACTCGACGAGTTGTTCATACAACTCGGCGAGTCCAAGGCAATCTTCATTGATCGAAGAACAACTCGTCGAGTTGTTCATATGGCTCGACGAGTCGGATGCAGATTGTCTGAGTTTTTGAATCGAGAGGGTACTCATCGAGTTGATGCCATGCTTGACGAGTAGTCACGAGTAGGGTTGAGAAGTAAGATTAAGGACTCGACGAGTTGGCGGCCCAACTCGGCGAGTCGGGTCAACATTAGGTTGACTTGACCAGGAGAGTTGACTTTGATCAGGGGTATAGGAGTCATTTTACCCAATGCAGTGTTTAGTATCTGATTGTGTGTGTTATGGAATTGTAGCCGGGGAAATACCGGAGCAGCACCAGTTAGTTTCCAGAACCATGCACATAGCAGCCAGTTCACGAGGTGAGTTTCCTTCCAGTAGGAACGGGTCTAAGGCCACAATGCCGGCCCGTTCAGTTAGCCGTAGTTTCTGGACTTCGGTCCAATGCAGTAGTTAGTTTGTTTGACGCCTCCGTGGCTCAGACAGGATTTGTGTGCTTATTCTAGTTGATAGGTTATGATATGTTGTGTTCGGCGAGTCAGCTTCGGACTTCGGTTCGATGGAGGGGACAAGGTCCCAGTTAGCCAGCTTCGGACTTCGGTCCGATGTAGGGGACAAGGTCCCAGTCAGTCAACTTCGGACTTTGGTTCGATGTAGGGGACAAGGTCCCGGCCAGTCAGCTTCGGTCTTCGGTCCGATGTAGGGGATAAGGTCCCAGTCAGTCAACTTCGGACTTCGGTTCGATGGAGGGGGCAAGGCCCTAGTATATGCTTTATATGTTTATATGGTATGTGGTATTTTGGGGGAGCTCACTAAGCTTCGTGCTTACAGTTTCAGTTTTGGTTTCAGGTACTTCCGCAAGCAAAGGGAAGAGCTCGGGTTGATGGCATCGCACACACCACAACTTTAGCTTTATCCTGGGAGTTGATTTAATTTCATGATATGTTTTATGACAACCCGAAATTTCCATTCTGAACAAACCATATCAAGCCAATAGATGTAGATCAATTACAGTGAAAATTCAAACTCCGAGTGTAAGTTAGGCAATTTTCAGGATTTACACTTAAGAAGATATTAGGAGAGTGGTTGCACTAGGGTTTTGTGCAACACTGTTATTCCATTACTCTAAGACATTAGAGTTCGTTCCAGGAATAAAAATATTTTCTGCCAAAATATTTCAGGACTATAAATAGATTTCTGAATTAAATTAATTCATTATTCACATTTCCAACTAGAGAAAAGCCAAATTTCCTCTCACGGTTCTTCGGGTTTTTATCCCAGATTGTGAGTATACTTCTCTAGTTGTTTTATACTACTTGTTTTAAGCTTAATAACGTAGATTGCTTGCCAAATAAGTGAGATCCGGGAGTTTACCGTCCAAGAATGTTCTTGGGGAGTAAACTCGATTTTAAGGTCCTTAAGGGTTCAAATGACCCTCAAAGCTTTAAAACTCGAACTAGAAGTCTCCAATTCATGCTTCATACCAACAAAACCATTAGAAATCATGGCTAGAAGGGAGTTTACGGCCAAGAAGCTTCTTAGGCCGTAAAATCCATGTTTTAGGTGCCAAAATGCCTTCAAACTTTCCCTAAGGCTTAGACTTTATTTTTGGCATGTACTCCTAAGTGTTTAGAACCTAGAAAACTCATGGAAACACAAGTGTGGAAGAGTTTACGGCCAAGAGTATTTCTTGGGCCGTGAACTCCTTTAAAGGGGTCAAAGGACACCCTAAATCTTTCCTTAAGCCAAGAGACTATTTGGGCAAGTACCTAGATGAGTTTTGGACTAGTTAAAATACTTAGAACACCAATGGTGAGGGATTTTACGGCCCAAAAGGTTCCATGGCTGTAAACTCCATAGAATGAAGCTATTTGTGCCATAAACCCTCCTAAAGCCAAGTACCAAGGTATAGATTTGTTCCTAGAGATGTTTGAGACTTGAAAGCACCCTAAGAACCCTCCCAAGGGAGTTTACAGCCGTAAACTCCAAGGGATTATGGTCCCATGGCCGTAAACTCCTTAAAGGAGTTGATATGGCACCCTAAGACTTGAATTAGCCTTGAAACAATTCACCACATGAGTTGTATAATTGATAGACTTCATTTAGGGGCTTGTTGAGAGTTTACGGCCAGGAGCATACTCTCCTGGGCCGTAAACTCTAAGACATATGGTCTTTAGACCATAAACTACCATTAAAGGCATTACACTCTTTTGTTGCAACCCTTTAGCCTCCTAGCACTTGACCAAAAGTGTTTTCCTCGCGCTTAAATGTTATTACTTGTATAATTAGTTTTATAATCACTAATTATTTATATACATATGTTTTCATATGTAATTAGGATCATTGTGTGTGTCTAAGTCTCCACTTGACACCAAGCACTTGTCCGATCCTTCCGTAAGATAACAGTCCGTTCAATTCCAGTCACGTACTGCAGGCGAGTTCATACCCCTTAACTAATGCTTTAAACTATTTTAAATGTTTTATGGGGGGATACAAGTAGAATCATGCTACTTCTCATATCAATCACGTGTGATTAATAAGTAGAATTACGCTAGTTATTACATCAATCACATGTGATTAATATACAGCATTCAAATGATTTGGCTACTCATTAGCCGTTTTACCAAACAGTTTCCTTCAAATGATTTTTATAAACATTTTATATGTTTTAAAATCCTTATTACACTATACATCTTACTCCATAAATTACCTTTCAAACTTACTTACAACTGTGTTTCAAACAAATGTTTCCTTATACTTAAATTGTGTTATCAAACTTATGCCTTCAAATTGTTTTATAGATTGACATCAAGTCGATCTTTACTTGAAATAATATTTATGTTTCAAATGTCTTACAAAACTTATTTATGCTTTTATATTATAAATTGCATGCCTCTATATGTATAGTTATATAAGGAATGTTTAAAATACTTAGGAAGGCTATCCACCCTATTTCCTTTTCACGCCTTGAGATGTGGTCTGGTGGGATATCGGGTATTCGTCCGAAAGTTGTTTAAATATTAGTTATATATCATGTGTACATATATAGTCATAAAAGGTCCTTCCAGTTCAACATATTCCATTGGGTAGCAAGGGTATACATCCATGTCCATACTTACCAGTTAGATTACTAGTAAACTACCATATGGGTAGTTTAGGAAGATACTAGAGCAATTACTAGAACGCAATATCATACAATGAGTCAGTTCATTCATGAGTCAATACTTTGTAGAACATTGCAGTACATTACATATACAACTATACTAGGAAGAGAACATATACAACTATACTAGGAAGAGAACATATACAACTATACTAGAACGATTGCATTACTATACTTGCTAGGTAGAGAGCACGTACATTACAGCTAGAACAGTTCATTACATTACAGATAGAACAGTTCATTACAGTGCATATACAAGAATACATTAATTATTGTGATTTAAATCGGAGCATGACTTAAATGTCATGGCTCGAGTTGTAGCCAGAATTCTCTTGGAGGGAGAGCGTGAGTTTGCGTATAGATCTATACTGGATTGACAATCCTACACCTTGCTGCTAGCTACAGCCGGACCTGCAGGTCTGCGGGTGCCAAACGTCATTCCGTTATTATGACCATTCATTATGTCGTTGTTACTAGTCGATAGTATGGTGCAATTTATCACATAATGCCTTAATACAAATCCGGTTTAAGGTAATTAGTACGGCAGTAGGTCTTACAGCACTACACCATAGTACTATTTCAATTTCCCATTACATTCACTTCGTGAACATTCACACGATGCACAATAATGTAGAAACTATATTTTTGGATAATGATAGTTATACTTGGGAAAATACATACTCTTACAAGAAACATACATTCAGAACAGTTAGGTCTTGGTAGAAGACTACATTCAGAACAGTTAGGTCTTGGTAGAAGACTACATTCAGAACAGTTAGGTCTTGGTAGAAGACTACATTCAGAATAGTTAGGTCTTGGTAGAAGACACCTTCATATACTAGTAGGAATCATAGGGATTGTAGGGTTTTTCAAACACTTACAGTTCATATACACTTTCAATACTTACAATACATAGACTTGCATATTCTTACATAAAAATTAAGACACTAAATACTTATGATCTCACCAGCTTTAAAGCTGATACTCGCTTTCAAAATTACTTGTATCCTCAGGTCATCATAGACAGGTACCGATGCAAGGAGAAAGGAAGATGGAGCTTGTTCAAGACTTATCTTTCATTTTGATTTATGCTTTAGTGTTTATCAAAATTTGACAGAACACATTTGTATAATAATTATATTATTAATGCAATGGATGATGTTGTTGCCTTTTTGCTACTTTACATTGTTGTTGATATTATACATGACGTCCTCCGCCCCATAACGTTTCCGCCATTCCTGGTTTTGGGGTGTGACATGTTTGGATACAGTTGTGATACAGTTATTCTCACAGCATTTTATTATGGGTTTTATTATGTGATACTCAGTTTCGTGGTTTTTGATATAATAAAAGTCGAAATTTTTGCGTAGTATTTTTGGGTCGTTTCACAATTACAATACTATAGAACTAATATTAGACTAGATGTCTATTAACCATCTCTTTACCTCCATTCTCGTGTAGATATCTCGGCTGGATTCCATTCTCGTGTAGAAGAAAATCATGAAATTCCCTTGGATGATGACTTTGAAGAACAGTTCCCCAATAGAGGCTGATTCAGAGCATGAAGTCGAGAACCTACCTCAAGTAGCCCCGATACCAAATCCTAACCCCCAACTTGTATTCGAAGGCCCCATGCCTATATGGGTCGGAAGCTTGTATAGGTGGGGGCATGAGCAAGGCCAACCCTGCCCATACAATGGGGATCGCCGCTTCTATAATTTGAATGAGGGAGGCTCCATAGACAGAGCTCTTCCAATCATAGTCCGTCGAGTGTCACACAATGTTGAGCTAAGCGTGGGGGCCATTCAGCGAACTATAGAGGTTGAGGTAGACTCGGATGCCAACACAAACGGCATTCACAATCTCAATGTTGCTTATGCGTGGGCTATGAGAGACAACAAGACTCTACAGCAAGAGCTAGCTGCAACTCGAGCTGATGTCATCGAGAATCGATCCCGTCTGTCTGTGTATGAAAGGCACTTGATTGACATGGAGCGCCAGCTGGCTAACTTAAGGATCCGTCCGAGGAGTGCGCGTCTCCAGTAGGAAATACTCTACTCATCCTTTCTTTTGGTTTAAGGAATACCCTTCATATCTATATAAATAAACATTCCTGTCTTGCAAGTATTGTTTTACTAGTTCTTTATGCTGCTAAAATTTTCCCTCTGTTGGTACGTTGTAGACCTACTCTTAGGTCAAATTTTCCGAAATCTGTGTATTCTCAATACCAACTATAGTGATAGAAATCTTACTTCAGTTAAAGATCATTATTATCAAGAATATATTCTAGATTAGTAACATGCAAACTAAGTAAGTCTATCCAAGTCATACCACTTCACCATTGAAATTTATAATTAAAAATGCCACCTCAAAAACATCTCGTCAGAAATTCATTCAAGAATAGCCACTTCGAATCCTAAAGTTTATTTATATAGACTTCCTTCATGGATGGTTATCAAGACCCTATAGAAGTAAGATTATAATACTATTGGAAAACAGTATAACTTAGCTTATTTAACGCTCGTGCAATACCCACATCCGTAGAATACACCTTAGGAATGTTATCAGAACCATTCAGGGTAGTCCCCCAAGGCATAAAATTTATAAGTGTATAAATTCATGAAATACAACTACCGATGTCCATCGCTACTCACAATATTGTTTCTCATCATGCCACTAAACTATGTCTTCACAAGGAGGTAACCCACCAACTGGTGCGGCATCAATACTGCAGATAGACTTCGCTGCATTTCAGGCCACAGTCACAGCTGTTGTGACAGTTGTCATGGCACAATTCAATGCCAACAACCCGAATAAGAATGGAAATAGTTTCAACACTTCAAACTGTAGTAACACACAAGGAGACCAATAAGGGCCTAGACATGATGATACTTCAGCTCCCAAAATTAAGAATAGTAAACGAAAATTCTTGAACAAAAAGGAGCGCATGTTATTTCAAGAACTTGCCAAGAGACAACAACCTGCGACAACTTCTACAACCACGAAATCTTCCACGCCAGTACCAATTCCAGTACGACAATATGCTGGGAATCTACCGGATTGCAAGAAATGCAACTTCCACCACTTAGGAAAATTCTGCAAATTGCGATGTATGAACTGCAATAGACACGGACACACCACTCGTTTCTGCAGGGCACCGACACGATCAATCCCCCAAATTCTTGGCACAGAAGTGAGCCAGGTTTGTTATAGTTGTGGTGAATCTTGACATTTCAAAAGACATTGTCCAAGAACTAAAAATGGCGAAGAAGCTCGATTCCGTAGGACCTTGACTCAACACATCACTTCAACTACGGATGCTAGTATAATTCGAGTATGGCATACATGTTGTGAAATGGGGCATTTCAAGAGGGATTTTCCGATGGAGAGAAACGACAAAGGAGTAGGAGGAGTGTAACAACATGACATATAAGAGCAACGAGGAAAACCCCCCTTCCCGTTTGGAGATTTGGTACATCTTTCAATTAAAATTTCTTTAAATATTTAATCTATATTAATATTAATATTTAGGGCAGAGTCACCCAGTAGACCGTCTTATTCATCTTAATTATACATAACTTGTATATGCCAAGCGATTATAAGGTACCGAGAAGAAACATGATATATAGTATCGTCACCAGTCATCAATCACTTTCATTACTATAACTCGCTTCTCGCAAGTACGATTTGTGGATGCGGTCGTATTGAGAAAATACTAGAAAGCGTACACATAATACACTGTCGAGCACACTCCAGATACACGATCATTATAACATATGTTTCTTACAAATCGACCTAACACTTGTTTCTATAAAGAATCCATCGTCGTCATTCGACAGGGATTAGTGTGGTCCTCACCATACCAATTCCATGTGTTATGAAAACCCACCACCTTAACCGACTGATTATCAAGACCCTTATCACTCGTAACGACAACCTGACATTGATCTCTAAATTGCCTCACCCATAATCTAGACCTGGAAGTACTCATGCGAGGAGTACCATACCCTCCGAAACCTTTCCAAAGTATACCAAACAAACCATCTGAAACTACTAACTCATCCAATGGGTCTAGTACAAGCATAGAAACTAACACAAATTTATATTCAAGAGGTAGTCTGTGTGCATGTTGTGATCGTTTCCACTATCTTCGACCGAGACAACAGATTCACCTAGAGATTTTAACGGTCACTACATATGGCTCTTGGAACTAAGTTGGATATGAGCACAACTTACCATCCATAGATTATCGGGTAGAGTGAGAGAATCATAGAAACATTGGAAGACATGTTGAGAGCATGTGTAATTGATTTTGGTAAGTCGTGGTACATCCCTTTTCCTTTGTTTGAGTTTTCCTACAGCAACAGTCATCACACCAGTATCAAGGTTGCGCCGTTTGAAGCTCTATATGGCCATAAGTGCAAATCCCCTCTGTGGTGGGCTAAGGTTGGCGGCATGCAGCTAGCCAAGGGACAAGTCCCCAATAGCACTCTCTTAGGCCTAGAAATCATCCATGAAACCACAAAAAAGATCATACAAATCCGGGAATGACTAAAGGCTTTGAGAGATAGACAAAGAGCTACGCCAATAAAAGACGAAGACCGTTGGAGTTCCAGCTTAGAGACCGTGTTGTATTAAAGGTCTCAACCTGGAAAGGGATGATACAATTTGGAAAGTGTGGAAAGCTAAATCCAAGATACATAGGACCATTTGAGATCCTTGCTAGGATCGGTCCTGTAGCATACACTCTCCATTTACCACAAGAGCTTAACAACGTCCATCATGTCTTCCACGTTTCGAACCTTTAATAAAATGTTTATCTGATGAGACCCTTGTGATCCCTCTCGATGAGATCGAGATCAACGAGAACCTTAACTTTGTGGAAGAACTAGTCGAAATCATGGATCAGGAGATCAAACGAACGAAACAAAGTCATATGCCGATAATGAAGGTTCGCCGGAACGCCAAATGAGGACCTGAATTCACTTGGGAGTTAGATGATTTAATGAAACAGAAGTATTACCATCTCTTCCCAAGCCCATAATTTGTATTCTACGTTTGAATTTCGGGACAAAATTCTCTATAATGGGGGGATGATGTGACAACCCGAACCTTTTTCCATTTCCGGTATCCAAATTTCGTTAATAAAATTTGAATTTTATTTAGTTTCAATCAAAACTTCACGGTTTAGCAAATCATCTAGTTTTATATAATTAAATTTTATATGAGTCGGAACCAAAAGTCGCACGAAAAACCCGAAAAGTCTCAAAATCTAACAGTTTTCGTCCTAGGTGGATATACGACCATATACCTGTTTATAGTTGTATACCTGTGTACGGCCGTAAACCCATGTACGGATGGTTCCAGGTGGACCGCACCATCGACCATACCTCAAGTCTATTAATACGGGACCCCTACCTTCATTTGAACCTTCTTGGCCGAAAACTATCTCCTTCTCTTCCTAGAACCTCTAGCCGTAAACACCAAAAACACCTCTCTTCTTCCGAAAAACATCAAAAATCATGATTTGGAGTCGATTTGGAGCATTTGGAACATGTTTTCTTTGAAATCAAACACCCTTGTTCTTGAGTTTATGACCGGAAACACTGAAACCTCCAAAGGCTGTAACCCTTCGAAAGACAATTCACGGTTGTAACAACCCGTAGTTTATTCCGTCACTATAAACCGTTCCCGGTAAATAAAAAAAAAAACCCGTTCGTTTTCAAAATTTTCCGTTAACCTTAGAGTTAAATTAAATTAATCACGAATTTTAATTCGGTTTCATAAGTGTCGGTATGCGTTAAAAACATTAAAATATTTTTCCATATTTATTTGGAAAATTATTAGTTTCATTTACGTCGTGATTACGGCAATTTATCGGGTACGACCAAAAGCACCGTCTAACGACAGTATCGGGTAGAATTCCACCAGGCCATAAACTCAACCCCTATATAAGGGAGTGAGTGAAATCATTTTGAAGATTTTTCTCTTTCTCTAAACACTTTCTCTCACTACTCTCTCTCTAGAACTCGAAATTCATCCAAAAACCCCATTTCAAGCTTCAATTTGGTAAGTACTTCATCCTAGCTTGTTGTTTAACTTGTTTGGCATGCAAATTTATGTTTGAAACTTCCAAAAACACCCAAGAACAAGTTTTTACAGTCTAGGGATCCTCCCAAAACCGTGAACACCCCTTGAGAGGGTTTTGAAGCCCTAAAACCCCTCCAAACCTATTCTAGTGCTTAGATACGACTTAGAAACTTGCATGCATGAACTTAGGACCCCAAATTCGTATAATTTGAGTATTGGACATGATTTTACAGTCCAAGAACATGCTTGGACCGTAAACCCATATTCATGGACCATAAACTCCTTTTAAAGTGTCAAAATGCCCCTAAACACTTCCAAAGGCTTCCATGGGAGTATAGAACCTTAAAATCCTTCAAATGATGCACCAAAACATATGTAAATCGATCAAACTTGAGTTTAGGGTCCAAGAACATTCTTAGACCATAAACTCATATCCTTGGACCATAAATTCGTCTTCTTGGACCATAAACTCTTCAAATGGGTGTTAAAGTGCCTTTAACACCTTGTATGGCTTGGAATTGAACCTAGAACCTTGTATGCTTAACCTTCAACCATAAAAACGCATGATTCATGGATAAAGATGAGTTTAAGGTAGTAAACTCAAGTGTTAAAGGTAGTAAACTCCCCAAGAGCATCTTCATAAACCGTAGACTCCTTTTCCAAGGCCCTTTCAAGTCCCAATCACTTCTTAAGCCATAGAATCAACCCTAGAACTTTCCTTTGTGCATTGTAAGAACATTTAGCATCCAAGAACACACCACCCATGAGTTTACGGCCGTAAACTCATGGTATTATGGTCATAGAATCGTAAACCCTCTTATGAGTTTACTCTTGAGGAGTAAACTCCATATTCGAGCCTTATACGTCCCTAGATGTCACCCGCGTCACTCCAAACGCTTGATTTGAAGTGTTTTCGCATGTTGGAGTGTATAATCATATCTAATTAGCGACTTAAAGTCTAATTAGATACATTTGCATATCATTTCATATTACATAGGAACCTCATGCGTTATCAAGCCCCGAACCGATACTTAGCATCCAATCCAACACGCGTCTCGACCGGTGAGTTCATACCCCTACCCTTTTTCAATGTTTTTCACTATTTTCAAGGGGGAATACAAGCAAAGTACAAGTAATACTTGTACTCGAAACTATTTTATATGTGTTGTGTTTCATACTACTTATGTTTTTAACACTGTTAATCTTAACACTGATAACCGTTTGAAAATGCAGATTTCATTGTCATAATATTTTTGAAAAACGTTATAAACTGTCGTATTTTATATTTTCACAAATGATTTTCCTCATTACAATAGTTAAAAACATAATCTTTAAACTTTGAACAGGAAACTTAATAAGTTGTTTTGTCCTCGGTAACACTCCACGGAGATACGCGAGTGGAGGATAGTAAATAGAACATTTGTAATGTCTGTAATAGAAAACACCTAGACTCGAGTGTAAGGGTCAGACACCATTAGAAAACATAAATCAATCGTAATGTCCTTAATAACACACCTAGGCTCGAGTGTAAAGGACAGATACCTTTAGAACTTAGATAGTTATAGATACTACTTCCCTAGGCACGAGATGTAAAGGGAAATCTTAAAGATTGGAGACACGTCCTCTGTAACACTTCCTTGGCTCGAGAGAGTGGAGGACTACCCATGTAACCAAAATCTCCGAACGTAGGAGAGCGTGGCTTGAGTGTATAGATCTATACGGGACTAACAATCCCGCACCTGGCTGCTAGCTACAGCCGAACCGAAAGGTTCAAGGGTGACGAAAGTCATAGAAAGGATAATGGCCACGACCCAAGTCATATCTAGTCTGAAGTATGGTTAAGGACTCGCAATCAAGATTTTTAACGCTTTACACTTATTTATTAGTTTTATGTATGTAGTAAAACTAATGTACGTTTGAGGATAATCGGAAATCGGTAATAGTTCGCACCTATTGAATCGGTAACAGTTCACACACACACACATTCAGGAAAACATGGGGTTTTCCTAGGGATAACATTGAACATAATCAGAATCGGTAACAGTTGACACACACATACATTCAGGAAAACATGGGGTTTTCCTGGGGATAACATTGAACATAATCAGAATCGGTAACAGTTCACACACACACACATTCAAGAAAACATGGGGTTTTCCTGGGGATAACATTGAACATAATCAGAATCGGTAACAGTTCACACATACACACACATTCAGGAAAACATGGGGTTTTCCTGGGGATAACATTGAACATAATCAGAACCGGTAACAGTTCACACACACACATGTAGGAAAATATAGGATTTTCCTGAGTAACAGTAGTACATAACCAGAAAAGTATAACAGGTTAGATAACTAAACTTTACAATTCACAAGAACAATCATGTTTTCAGTATACATCTCTTACATTACAATTTGGATTTGGTAACTAACACTTAAGAAAATATGGGATTTTCTTGGTTAACCACTTTTTTAGGAAACTAAAGGAACTTGTTCTTTTCATAAAACAAACTGCTTATGAACTCACCAGCTTTATGCTGATTTTCAAACCGCTTGTATTCTCAGGTCCGCATTAGACAGGTACCCGACGATCTCTTATGGTGAAGACGGAGTGCGTAGAAGACTCGTCTTTCTTTTGTTTAAACTATGTATCTATGAAACATGTACTATTTTACTTTTCAACTGATGTAATGAAATCTAAGTAATGTAATGTTTTGTGTTTTACTTTGCTTACTATGTACATTGGTTATAATATCCCCATGAAGTTACCTCCACCCCGAGACGTTTCCGCCTTCGGTTTCGGGGTGTGACAACGGTGTAAACCCAGTTCACGGCCGTAAACCCTGTTCACGACCGTAAACCCCCATTCCCGGCCGTACACACCACTTAAGTGGTGAAAAACCCATTTCCTCAATTCAACAAAGTCCCAGATTCTGTTAAGTGCCACAGACAACAACTCAAGGATCTTTTAGTTCGACGCTTTCACACAACAAAACAGTGAGTTCATACCCTTACGTTTTTATGGTTTTTATATGTTTTCAGGGGGTGGGGGGGGGGGGGGAATACAAGCGAAATACAAATGATTTTGTGAACTAAGTACCAAAGGTATTCAAAAAATATTAAAACTTATGCAATTGATACAGTCCAACGAGTTTCATAAAATACATAGATATTCTATCCCTTTTGTATTATGCGGAGCATAAGGGACAATTTTCGCTAAACAAATATATAAAATTGCATAGTTTCAGAAACAATATACAAATCATGTACATAACATACAAACTATAATAGGTATAGTTTGAGTTTTCAATACACAGTTTTACTATATCAAGATTTTACATTAACAACCATTTAAACAATGACAGGTATAGTTTATGCCATACATGTTAGATTAGATGTCTAAGCCCATAACTATTATTGGTATGTACAATACCAGAGAGTAGCATGGTCCATTTGGGTTGCATATCATTAGGACAATTTGTTAGGATGAACTTTTGAGAGAAGATGTTATATGTGATTTATTAATATATTATAAGATATTATATATTAATATGAAATCATATGAGTTAATTAGTATTGATCAATAATTAATTTGGAATTAATTTAGTTATCAAAAGAGACTAATTAAATCTATGGGGACTAATTATGTTAATTAGTTATATTTATATGTGTTGGGCTTATGATCCATGTTGGACCAAGTTAATGTGTGGATACATAAAGAGTTGGGCCACATGAACCATGGATCATAAAACCCATGGGTATGGATTTGGGTTATACCCATGACCCTTGAAATCCAACATATAAATAGATGCTCTTAACCTAAAAAACACCTACTTGAGGATTCTTGAAGTTCATGGTGATTTTGGGTGCATGGAGATTCTCTCTCAAGTTCATCCTTTGATCATGATGTGTTGTGATTCCACTTGAGGCTTCCACACTGTTAGGCTAAAGCTCTTAAGGCTAGATA
Source organism: Lactuca saligna (assembly GCF_052625555.1). Classification (NCBI taxonomy): domain Eukaryota; kingdom Viridiplantae; phylum Streptophyta; class Magnoliopsida; order Asterales; family Asteraceae; genus Lactuca; species Lactuca saligna. The sequence continues at coordinate 212,970,392 of NC_136419.1, forward strand.
CATCAAGACTTCAAGCTCCACAATAAGGTCTATTATCCTAACTAGATTCTTGTGTAATATATGTCAATTATATGCTATTTATAGGTAATACCTTTGAAACTTTAAATTTGCATGTATAATAGAGAAAACATAGATCCAAGGTATTTAGGGTTGCATGTACACCTTAGGAATGTTAGAATGCTCAAAACCCATCAGTGGTATCAGAGACTAGGGCTGTATTCGATTATACTTGATACAACTTGTTTTTTCAAAGGCAGGAATATGTCCAGACTAAAAACTCGATGAGTTTTTTCCATAAAATCGATGAGTTCATGGTTTATAGCATGAACTCGACGAGTTCTCTATAGAACTCGTTGAGTTTAAATCCCTGACAGCTTACCTTCGAGTGTTTTTTGGCTGGAATTGGACTAGGAACATTACCACAAGCTGTTTTTGAACCTATTAACCTATTTTTGATGTGGTAATGATCATTCTAATCCAATTCAAAAGATAATTGTAAAACGTTTCATGTTTTCTATTAGTTTAATGGTTAGGCTAATTACATGAAAATTGTTTGATTTGAATTGTCTTGTTCATATGAGTTTAATCAAGATTATGAATATTGCTAGATATATTTGTGATAGTTGTTTTTAATCCAGTTTGATCTAAAAGTTATTCATAAAATATGTTTATGTAACTTGTCCTCAAGTTATATGAAAAGTCACATTAATGAATTTTATTAAAAAAGATAGGTTATTAAACTCATATGTTATGAAATTGAAGAGTTTTGAAAAGTTTCAAAACATGCCCTCAAGTTGTGGAATTTATAAAGCTACCTTCCATGTATACTTTAATTCCAAATTTTGACCTTAAAATTTTAATAGTTTAAAATTCAACCATTATACCATTATTATAATTTTAATTATATAGATATCTATAAGATAAAGGTCAATATTAGCGTTAGTAGGGCTCATTCAAGAAGCTAGTATCTAAGGGGGTATAAGGTTACTGCCTATAAAATGGCAGTTTAATAGGTGTCCACTCTCACCCACTGCTTCCTTGATTGGCGGAGGGTCGTTAGCCGAACGGGTAGGAAAGGACTATAATTCTCCTTTCATTAAAACTATAATGATGAATACTAAGTAACTAAACACTTATAAATTCCCAATCTTAGTTATTTAGGAAAATATGAAATGGTCATAACCCATGAAATTACACTTTGCACCATTGTTAAGTCATTAGGGGAGCGTGTGTGGTTAACCGTCACACAAACATGGGACTGACAATGTGTGGCAAGGGTGACTTAAGTTTTATCATAGATCGGTGGAGCGTGTATGTTTAACCGGTACATCGATTATGTGATAAAATTAAGGGTACCAAGTCAATTTGCATGGTTTTTCACACCTTGTTTGTGATCCTTGGCATCCCAGTCACAAACTTGACAGGGCATAATCGAGATTTAAACATGCCATTGAAAGTTCAATGTATCTCAAAAGATCTAGGAGTTTTAAATCCAATTAAAACTTAATGAATAATTTCGTTTTTCATGGTGGAAATTGGTAAATCGTCATTTAGCTACCTTCAAATATTTTATAACTTAGATTATGACATCCCTCTTCCAAGGTATAAAATAGTTTGTTGGGTCCTAGATTTAATACTTGACATTGGGTGTAATATTCAACTAACTTGAATTTCTCCTATTATAGATGTCTAGTTTAGACATCTATGGTCTTCCACAATCTTTTGGAACAAGCTTCCTAATGAAGATGATACCCCCAAATGGCAATCAAGGTGAAGGATCAATCCCTTTGTTGTGCATAAATGGGACTATAAATAATACTTCACGTCCTCCACCTCCTCCAATAATTCTCCCTAACCCACAAGTTTCAAGACTTGAAAAGTTCTAAGTCCCTCAATCCTTGTTGGCAAGAAAAGAATATATGTGCTTACATCTTGGAGGTTAAGTCACATATTAGCAAGTTAGGAGAGTCGGGTGTTGAAGTCTCGAGGTAGCTGGTTGTCACCTTGGTTCTTCAATCACTCCCTGATGACAAACCATGACATGACCCTTAATGATCTTATCTATTTGCTTGATACTACTAAATCAACAATGATTTGGAGGCACTGGTAAAGAAAATTAGATTGGAATATCTATTTCCTAAACCCATTTGGACATTGACAATGGTGACATTGGATGCCCAAAAAAGCTTTTTCTTCCTAATGGAAAGGGATCGGCTATGGTCAAGTCATTTGACCTAATGGTATAGAGAACGACTAAGTCTGAGATAGTCTCGTGTACCATTTCCAAAGAGTCCATATGTTTCTTTTGGCAAAAGGAGGGGTATTTGTTGCGAAGCTGTCAAATTTACCTGAAAGTTCATAAGGATGTAAAAGTCAAAAGTTTGGCTTTGCTTTGGGTAAAGTACATTATCTTACTCTATTAAGTCTCTTTTGGAGATTCTTAATACATAATGTAATCTAATTACATTTTGATGTTTTGGAAGAATAAAAGGAAGCTTAAATAAAGAGTATGCTGATTTTGATCGCGAAGATGGATTTCGATCGTATGGTTCGGTGATCAGAATTTTGAGCTGCTGCTTAAGATATACGATATATTGCCTAGGAATAGATATCAACATAGTTTTCATATGAATTTTCATTATAAGGATAATATTTTTCCGCAAGTTTAAAAAAAAGAAAAAAAGAGGTTTTGATTTATTTATTTATTTTAACTATCCTTACAATGACATTTGTGAAAAATTGATGTTTATGTGTTTCCATTGATAGCAATATTGGAAAATGGATTTCATTAATTCATATGTGGTAGTTTCATAATTTACCAAATAAGGAATGATTCTCAACACCCAATTTTCAGTTGGATAGAAACTTGGAATCATTGTGTGATGAATGAGAATTTTACATCTTTGGGAAATTAAGACTAATTCCTTGCTCGCATGTACATGTGAGTCAAGTGAAGGACTAAAACATCGGGTATGTTAGGTTGCGCGCTGGTCAGGGCCACCACAAAGGTTAATATTATTTTTTATGATTTACCAAAGTTTAGTAAATATGGTTATGGTTACAAGTCTAAGTATAATTCTGGATCATAGGAAAATTTTCAATGAAAGATAGAATGAATAAGAAGAATAAAATTGGGCAGAAAGATAAAAGTTTCTCCAATCTGAAGAGATGGTAGAGTACTTGAATATCTTGTTTTATGATTATCTTAGTAATTATAAAACCATATCACAATTGCTCCTTTTAGGATACCTTAGTGGATTTGTTTGGCTAAGAAAGGAATCATGAATTGTTGAAATGGTTAAATCAAAAGATAAATCATTCTTCGTTCCAAAGTCAAGTCTTAGAGTCATACTCTAAGATTGTAACTTGAGTGATATAATTTTAAGCAAGGTTTATAACACTTATCAAATGTAGAGCAACATGTCTCTTAGTCTTGTACATTTGGGATTGGTAGGTTGTGATGTTTTTGATAAGACAAAGACCAACAATGACCAATTGTGTGAAGTGTTAGTCGTGATAATTCTCACCAACTCTTGAATATTTGTTTGGTCAAGGAATGGTTCTTGATAAAGAGAATCTTATATGTCAAGAGGAAAGTGGGAGTATTTGGGATCTTGAAAGAATTTCAAGAACTATCGTGATGACATTTTTTGGCTTCCGTGCCCATTCTAGTTAAAGTTGACTTTGCATATGAGTTCTATGAGTTCTCTATTGTTTGCATAACAACTTGGAAGAAATGGTAGACCCTTGTGCTACTAGGAGGCATGAAATTAAGACTAAACAAGTTCAGTCCATATGAATTTAGATTTGTCTCTAACCTTGTCTTGTGATTAAGATTATGACAGATTCACATGGATATGAACACTCACACATTAAAAAATCTAGGTGTCATAAGCTTTCTCTCTGATTCATGAAAATGATGGTGAGGAAACTCTTTCGCTAAGTAGATTTTAAGTAGATAGCAATTGTTATACTTGCATTCTCAAAGTCGTTAGTGGAGCGTGTGTGGTTAACCGACACACTAATGGACTTGTAAGAATGGTAAAAGATCTAAACACTATGATTACAGCATCCCTCTTCATAATTGTTTAGACACACGTGTGAGCTGTCTAAGGAAAGGTGTATGTTTTTGATAAAATCTTATCAAAGCAATCTCGTAGCAGAAATCTGAACTTTGGTAAGAAAGTCAATAAAGTATTGATTTCTAGAAGTCTAGTTGATTTCTGGGTACATGTCAAAGCTAGTGCGAGCATAAGAGTGATGCTAGGAAGTTAATAATAATTATGCTAGTTGGAGCATGATTCTTATGTTAAGTGTTGCAAGTTAGCAATGTTAATTATAGAAAACAAAGTTTCATTTCTCTTTGAGAAGTTATTTTGCTATAATTAATGGAGATGATTTTATACCTCATTTCAATTCTACAAGCTTAGATTGAGATTTTAATCAACTTTAGTCATATATATATATATATATATATATATATATATATATATATATATATATATATATATATATATATGTTATGCTGGAATGGTTCAACATAAGGAAATTCTATATATGTTGTGTTCTCAAAATTCGTTTATGACTACGCCATCCCTCTTCATAGTTCGAATTTTGAGAACATGGCAAATAAAAAAAAATTATAGCATAAATCGTGTCCCATATGGTTCGGGTATAGGATCGATCACATGTGCGATAATATTCATCCATTCTAAATTTTCCAAATGCCTGGGGGCATTGAGGGGGGAAATGTCTAGTTTTAGATATGACTAAAATGATTAAGCAATTGTTGAGGACAAACTAAGGTTTACAAAAGATTGGTTGCTCATGCACAGTTGGAAGTATAGAGTAAGGAACGTATTGACATATTCTAAAAAGGGGCAACTCTTGTTCAGAAGTGATAGTCAAAATGGCAATATGGAAATGTTTCCATATGATGGAAATTATTCTATGAAGCTGTGTAAGGTTAGAAAAGTTAATGCAAATAAGGATGTTCAAATGAATGTACTTTGAATGTGAGACTTCGTTCCCATGGAATTCCTCTCAATTTGAATACTTTTTAATGTATGTTGCCAAGTCTCTGTGACTTTTGTGCATATTCATTACAAGAGGATCATTACATATAAGTTTAGAATATAACATATTACAGTAAATGGCAAGTGTTTGGTATTCTTACATTTACAATAAGTATTTGGATTGTGAAATGAGCATCGTTGAAATATTGTCAATCGATCTATTTCACAAAGTAAGGATCATAGACAAACATAGTATGCATCCTTGGAGCATTGCATCACTATTGTTTTAGTTCAAGTATTAAGTTGATTAATCGAAACGTAAATAATGTGTAATCAATATGGTGCTTAGATAAAAGGTGTTTTTTTATTTATTCTCAAAGTGTTGGGGCCACATAGGATTAGTATTATTCTTCTATTTCACTTTGTATCTTTTGACTTCCAGAATAGTTATTTTATTCAAAGTGTCCATATTCAGTCATACGTTGGAGGTAGGTATTGAATTAAGACTGTCAAGAATCTGGCTTGTAAGATTTGTCTAAGGTGCATTTGTGACAACTGTCAATTCAGGTCATTCTCGGACTCATGCATCTTAAAAATACCATTCATGCGCAACATGCGATGACCTAGTAGTATAAATTAGGTAAAAAATCTTGCATAAACTAGGATCCAACTAAGATCTAGGAATAATATACTTGATACTTACAATTCTAGTAAGTTGCTTACCTACAATAGGAAATGCCAATACTATAACTAGAATAAAGCTTCAAGCTTTATTATAATTGAAATAGCGTATAAACCCTATAAATAAATAAAAACATTCTAATTATACTTCAACATGTTGTTGAATATCAAACAATATTCCAAAAACCCTAAAGAGCCAAAAATCCAAAGTTTTAAATTATAAAGCTTAAAAACTTTATAAAATTTTGGCTATAAACTTTCTAATATCAAATTTTTATTAATCAAATTTTGAATTATAATCAATGAAATAGAAATTTAATTATGAAGCATTAATCATAATTTATTAGTTAAAAACAAGATTTTTAAATAAATCCAAATTTGCTTAATAAACACTTTTATAAAATTAGGGTTTTTATAAAATATAGGAGGAAATTTTATAAAATTTGAAAATTTGGAGAGAGGAGGCTTAATGGATGCAAAAACCGGCCATCTCCTCTCCCCATGCCCTCTCTCTTCCCAAAACACAATCATTAAGCTAAAACCCTCACACTACCTCTTCCCTCTTCACTCTCTTACACTCCACTCTTCTCACACAAACTCTTCTCCTTTCTCTCTCTCTAACTCACGAAATTCTCCCCATTCCTTTGCCAAATTTCTAGATTTTGAAGACTTTGAAGTGTTCTTACTTCTCTCAAGGTCAAAACCAAGGTAAACAACAACATCTTCTCCCATAGTTTCATGGTTAAACTTCTTCTTCTTCATAGTTTTCTCTACTTTTCGGATTCTATGCCTTTCCATGGATGGAAATCTTTATTCTTCCCTTGTGGTTTGTAGATTCTCACCATAACACAATGCATGTGTTTGAGATGGTGAAAATCCAAGATCAAACCCATGCAAGGAGTGAAAAGATGCACATATGATCATGTGGCATCAAAACCGAATGTTTCATCTTCTTCTCCATTTCTTTTGTGTTCTTGCATGACCAAAAGCATTTAAACCATTTCTAGTACATCTTGGATGCTCATTCACTCCATGCATGTGTTAGAAATCGGATCTTACCAAAGGCATGCATGATCTTCTTGTCAAAATACCCTAATAATGCACAAAAACAAACACGCAATCTGCCAGATTACTTTGTTGGACTTTGAACGGCCATAACTCGGTCATTGCCTAACCAAATCATGATATTCTTTTTGTATTGGATAGTTCCACGAGTTAACTTTCAAGCCCAACTGGTCTCCTGTAAAATATTAAATATCCGAGTTTTGGCAATTTTTACAAAATGGTTGCGTATACAGCTCTTTTTCTGTGATCACTATTTTTGTCTTGCATGATCAATGGCCTTAAACCCAACCATAAATCTGAGGAAAAATACCTTAGAAACTCAACATATCTAGTGAATGATGGCTGAAATTTCGTCGCTTAAAACCTCACTGAATGGACTACACAAATTCATGAACTTCAGCCACATCTACATTTCATGTGTCATTGCATGCAACCTTTCTTAATTTGTTTAGATTCATTACCCTCATTTCTCTTCTGAATACATTTTTAACATTTTTCCTTTTGAAAGCCCTCACATGCATGAGATAATCTAGAAAATTTCAAGAGCTTTTATTATTTCCTTGATTTTATTAAAATTATTGCTAAAACCAAGGGCATAAATCATATAAAATACTTCCAGAGGTCAATAAATCCTGAATGAATTCACGGATGATCCTTATGGTGAATAATGACCGCTTACCAAATTTCATCAATTTTTGTTACAGTTTAATATGATTTCCGATTTTCTTTTGTTTAGGGCATAATAAATCACAAAAACCACTTTAGAGAATGTGAAAATTGCATCTAACAATTTTCGCATACCTTACCTGTGAATGGTGACTCCACAAAATAATTTCAATATTTTTCATCATGTCTTACTATTTTCTCAATTTTTGGTAATTATAATGGTCTAAAAATGGGAAAAATAGTTTTGATTATCCAAAATTCATGAAAAGTTACCAGGATATCATATTGTATAGTAGGAGGTTACATAAAATTTTTGAGAATTTTTCTCTACTGTAAACTAGTTTTCTCTTATTTTCTAAAGTTAATTGCACTAAAATACACTTAAATACACATAAATACCCAAAACCAGTTTATACATTACGAAAACCACTTTTGATATTTTTCCCAGGTTATTTATACTGTAAATGATGTTACAAAAATTTATGATGATTTATTTTAACTGTTTCATATTATTTCTTTAATTTATTACTATTTAAAGGAATAAAACAAGGAAAAACAAAAATACCCACTGAAAAATATCTTTTATATTTTTTCCAGCCTAGTTATGTATAATAACAACTAAATAAAAAGTTTGGGTAATTTTGAAAACTGTTTTCTATTTATTTCAATTTTTATTGGAATAAATGCCCATAAATCATAAAATATAATTAAACAGCTTGGAAATCCATTTTTATATTTTTCCCAGCTGAGTATTGTGTAATAACAGTTAAATAAAAAGTTTGAGAATTTTATCCCTCGAATGCTATTTTTCGTGAATTTATGTTGTTATAGAGACTTAAAATTTGGAAAATTAACCTTCCAAGGTTGTAATTAATCGTAAAACTTGTAAAATTTCAATATTTCAGCAAAAGTGTAACCAATTGATATAAAATCCAATACTAAAACATAAATTGGCATTTCCCTATATGTAGAGTTTAGTATATTAGCATTAGATTTCGACATGGAAACTCACTAGTGTGTGTGTTTGATGTCGTAGGATCCTGGTAGTAAGACGTTGGTGCATTCCGAAGTACCGCTTGTGCCTACACGAAATACCGTGAGTATTCACGTACTCCCCTATTTTCGGTTTTTATGTTTTGGAGTGGAAAAGCGTGTCCTAAACTACTTATGCTCGTTATATTTAATTGACTCGTATAAACTTGATTACTATATTTTGCACATTGTGAGTACTCACGCACTCCCCTATTTTTTGTTTTATGTTTTGGGGTGGAAAAGCATGTCCAGAAAAACTACTGTTTGCATGTTGTATTTAAATTGAATTGTATCAAACATGATTTCTATTGTATTTCTATGTTTTTTTTTATGTATGTCTATACAACACGGAACATGAGCACTTATCGTACTAAGGCCCTTCCCTTATCTCTAACCATTAACTCTTTGAGCCAATGGTTATTATGGATAGCGCTATTAGGAATTGACAACTCCTCACTCGCCCGAATCGCTGGAGTGCATGATACCATATTCATCTATGGAACGATAAGCATAGATCTCGATAGGGCTTTAGTCGTAGGTTTGGTTGAGACTCATTGTTTGCTCATACACATACAAACTCGTTTCTCGTTATAGCAATAAACTTGTATTCATTAATAGCAATTAACTTGTTTATCATTGAAGCAATGTACTTGTATTTACGAAAAGCCTTATTGTACGCTCGATTTTATAAACTTGTGAACTCACCAACTATTTTAATAGTTGACGCTCGTTTTACATGCTTTTTCAGGAAATAATTAGTAAGTGGATGTAAAGATTCATCATCATAGAGCATGTTGCATCGTGTTGAAGCTATTATGAAGTTATATTTTGAACAATGTTATTTTGAAAAACTTGTATTTTGTTTCTTTTGAAGCTATAGGTTGTAAACTGTAAATACTGCTATGGTGATGTATCTTTATCTTTTGCAATGAAACCGTTATCACTGTCATACCTTGCGTTTCCACTTTAGCGGGGTGTGACACAAAGTTAACTACACGACGCATGACTTGGAGCTAGGAGCAGTGGTCTTTCCAGTGAAGATTTGGAGACATTACCTCTACGGAACTAAGTGCACGATCTTCACTGACCATAAAAGTCTGCAACATATCTTCAATCAGAAGGACTTAAACATGAGGCAGCGGCGATGGGAAGAGCTGCTCAGTGACTACGAGTGCGAAATCTGCTACCATCCCGGCAAGGCCAATGTGCTAGCAGATGCCCTTATCCGAAAGGAGAGTTCAAGCCGCAAGGCGAAGACATTAACGATGACCATCCATTCCTATTTATCTGCACAGATCCGAGAAGCCCAGTTAGAAGCCCTAAAACCAGAGAACATGTCGAACGAAGCCTTGAGAGGAATGGATAAGAAACTTGAGATCAGAGGTGAGAGAGTCTATTGTTTCATGGATCGAATTTGGACCCCAAAGTTCGGAGGTTTCAGAGAAGTTGTTATGAACGAAGCTTACAAGACCAAATACTCTGTTCACCCAGGTTCGGATAAGATGTACCTAGATCTCAAGAAACAATATTGGTGGCCAAATATGAGAGCCGAGATTGCTACCTTCATGGGCAAGTGTCTGACTTACACCAAGGTGAAGGTTGAATATCAGAAGCCCTCGGGTCTACTCAAGCAGCCCGAGATACCTGAATGGAAATGGGAGATAATTACCATGGATTTCATCACCAAGTTACCCAGATCTCCGAGTGGGTACGATACCATTTGGGTATTGTCGATTTTTTTGACAAAATCCGCTCACTTCCTGCCAATTAAAGAATCATTCAAGATGGAAAGACTCACGCAAATCTACATCCAAGAGATAGTCCGACTGCATGGTGTGCCTGTGCCCATTATCTCTGATCGAGATAGTAGGTTTATCTTAATGTTTTGGCAATCCCTTCAGAAAGCTCTTGGAACCAAGCTGGATATGATAACAACTTACCATCCTCAGACAGACGGACAGAGTAAGAAAATTATCCAGACCCTGGAAGACATGCTGAGAGCATGTGTCATTGATTTCGGAAAATCATGTGACACCCATGTACCCTTGATTGAGTTCTCGTATAACAACAGTTACCGCACCAGCATCATGACTGCCCGTTCGAAGCCCTATACGATCGCAAGTGCAAGATCCTCTCTGTGCTGGATTGAGGTAGAGGACACGCAGCTAGCCAAGAGGCGATTCCGTGACAATGCCCTCTCTAGTACTAAGATCATCCGCGAAACCACCAAGAAGATCATCTAAATCCGAGAACGACTAAAAGCTTCACGAGACAAACAGAAGAGTTACGCTAATAAACGACGAAAACCACTAGAATTCCAGGTGGGAGATCGTGTCCTGTTGAAGGTATCGCCCTGGAAAGACATGATACGCTCTGGAAAGCATGGAAAACTTAACTCGAGGTACATAGGACCTTTCGAGATCCTTGCTAGGATCGGTCCTATAGCCTACAAACTCCAACTACCTCAAGAACTTAGGAATATCCACCTTGTCTTCCACGTCTATAATCTTAAAAGTGTCTATCCGATGAAACCCTAGCAATCCCTTTTGATGAGACTGAGATCAACAAAAGTCTGAACTTCATGGAAGAACCAATCGAAATCATGAATCGAGAGATTAAACGTACGAAACAAAGTCGTATCCCGATAAGTGAAGGTTCGCTGGAATGCCATGTGAGAACCCGAGTTCACTTGGGAGCACGAAGACTCGATAAAACGGAATATCCACGTCTCTTTCCAAACCCATACTTGTGTCTTAATTCTAAATTTCGGGACGAAATTCCCTATAACGGGGGGATAATGTGACAATCCGAAAATTTTTCCGTCACGGTAACCCATTTCCGTCAGTAAAACCCGTTTGTCTTTCAATTTCTCCGTTAACATTTTGGATTAGGTCATTTAAATTATGAATTTTATTATGATCTCGTGAGTGTCAAAACAAATTAGAAACACGTGAAAACATCCAAAAATTTTATTTGGAAAATTTATAGTTTCGACCATGTCGAGTTACGACAACTAAATCGGGTACGACCAAAAGCCCTGTTTAAGGTCGGTATCGGGTAGATTTCCACCGAGCCTCAAAATCTAACCCTATATAAAGTTGAAAGAACTTCATTTGAAGCTTTCTCTCTCTCTCTCTCTCTCTCTCTCTACAAACTCAATCTTTGATCCAAAATCACCGCTTTCAAGCTCCAATTTGGTATGTAATCCATCCTTGCTCATATTATCACTTGTTTAATGATCAAATTCGTGTTTAAATCATGAAAAAGGACCAAATACATGTGTTTATGGCCCAGGAACTATCCTAAACCGTAAACACCCATAAATGGGGTTTTGGAGCCCCAAAACCCTTCCAAATCACCTCTAGTGCTTAGATATGACTTAGGGGCTTACAAGATTGGACTTAGAACACCAAAACCTTGACATTTGAGGGGTTAACATGAGTTTACGGCCCAAGAACATGCTTGGACCGTAAACACCCCTTCAAGGGCCGCAAACACCTTTTAAGATGTTAAGATGCCCCTTAACCACCTCATATGCCTTGGAATAATGTCTAGAATCAACCACCATTGTGTTAGGGACCTTAAACATGAAAGAAACCATCCCCTTAGGAGATTATGGGTGTAAACCCCCCAAGGAATGGTTCCTGGGCTGTAAACTCCTACAAGGTGGTCAAATGGTGCCCTGACTTCCGTCCACGACTTCTACTTTGGACTAGAAACACTTGTTCATAACCTAGGGAAACCAAAACACATAAGGAAAGGGTATATGAGAGTTTATGGTTTTAAACTCCTATTTTACAGTTGTAAACTCCTTATAATGGTCCCTGTGATGGTTTAACCCCCTTCCAATGCCTTAGAACGAAGCCAAGCATCATCCCACAAGTGTTGTAAGACCATTTAGCAACCGAGAACCCACCACTAATGAGTTTACAATGGTAAACTCATGGGGATATGGTCTTAGGGCCGTAATCTCCATAAGGAGTTTACTATTGAAGAGCAAACTCCATATTTAGGCCATACACCCCCTTAGATGCTACCCGGATCACTCCTTACACTTTCAAATGAAGTGTTTTCGTGCCTCAGAGTGTATATTCTTATCTAATTAGTAGTTCAAAGTCTAATTAGATACAATTATGTATCTCTTCATATTACATAGGAACCTCGCATGTATTCAAGCCCCGATCTGACACTTAGCATCATAGCCGACACATTTCTCGTCTGGTGACTTCATACCCCTACACCTTTTTCCTTGTTTTCAATGTTTTCAGGGGGGATACAAGCAAAAGTACAAGAATATCCTGTACTCAAATTTATTTATTTCATTTGAAATGTTTCATTTTCCGTATGCTTTTAACAATCGAAACTGTATTAACCAACCATTTGACTTGCAGAGTTAGTTTTCAAACTGATTGAAAATATTATTATATAATGTTATATTTTATATCTCACAAATGATTGTTCCATTTCATTACTGTTAAAAATAATTAATCTTAGAACTTTAGATGTCCTCTGTAACACTCTACAGAGATACGCGAGTGGAGGACCCCCTTTGTAACTAGAACTTAAAGCAGGATTTTCCGCATTATTACTTGTAAATTCGATAATCTTAGGGTTGGAGACACGTCCTGTGTAACACTCCATAGAGATACGCGAGTGGAGGACCACCCCTATAAACAGAATCTCTTAGTAGGAGGGCGTGACTTGAGTGTATAGATCTATACGGGGCTGACTACCCCACACCTTGTTGCTAGCTACAGTGGGACCAGCAGGTCTACGGGTGACAAAAGTCATAAATGATACATGCCTTCCTTTGCAATATATAGTCTATCGTATGGTTATAGAACTCGCAAACATAGATAACGGAGATTTACTTTAAGTAATAAAGAACTTAGTAAATTAAAAATTAGTTTACTATTTAATTGGTAGTTTTATATACGTGGTAAAACTAACATATTCTTTAAGGATAACCAGGATTTTAGGAAACTTCACACAAACACTACAAGTATGGTAGATTCATGTACATTTCATTCAGATTAAATAACCAACAACAAACTTTTAAGGAAAATAAGGGTTTTTCCTGGGATACCAGAACTCGTTATTAACTAGATCATGTAGTATCCAGATAACAAACTGTTCTTAACCAAACTATGTAAGAAATGGATAAATGAACTTTACTTATAAGAAAATATGGGAATTTCTTGGATAACAACTTTTCCAGAAAACTAAAGGAAACTTGTTCATTTTCAGAAACAAACCGCTTATGAATTCACAGCTTTATGCTGATATTTTTAAAATTGCTTGTATTCTCAGGTTGTCCTTAGACAGGTATCCCGTGTTCTTTTGTAGAAGATGGAGCATATCGAAGTCACATCTTTACTTTTGTTCAAACTAATGTGTCTATAAAACATGTATTACTTTGCTTTTCTACTTTCAAACAAATGTAATGATTCTATGTAATGTAATGTTTGGTGTTTACTATGCTTACTATGTACATTGGTTGTGATACTTTACATGACGTCCTCCGCCCCGGAACGTTTCCACCATCGGTTTCGGAGTGTGACAGTTGGCCTTTTTATGTCCCCTCTGTTTGCAATGTAAGCCAATCAGGTTTGATGTTTGAATGGTAGGCGTATGGGCTATACAATGTGGCCTGTTGTGACCTGTAGGCGTATGGGCTATACAATGTGGCCTGTTCCGCACTTATAGCATCCTGAACCCCCAGCTCCGCAAACTCCCTCATGTAGGCTGTTTCATTTCCCACAGCGGCTACAATCCTAATGTCCCTTCAAACTAGAGTCGGAATCCTTGTGTTTCTTCCACGAAACTCGACTACCCTAACCAGCTTCTGCGTTCCTCTACTGAATGTGATCTATGTCGATCTCTCTCTCCCTCGCCCTGCCTATCATATGATCCAAGGTCGGGCATTCCGTGTTACTGATATGTTTCCAGATGTTAACCCTCAACATGTTGTAGTACCTATTCTTCAACATCTCCTTGTCCCCTGCATACTGAGGCACCAGTAAGGACCTCTCCCTGAACATGGTCGTAATCTCCGCCACCGAATCAGTCGTCTGGCTCATATCCAGAAACCCTCTGCATAGCTGATGAAGCTCCCCAGCCGACACAAACTCATCCCTAAATATGGTAACAAAGTCAAACCATGTCATAGCCTCAATGGTTGGGGCTCCCAACGCATCACTGATTGACTCCCACGAATCTATAGCTCTGTCCATCAAATAGCCTACAACATACCGAACCTTCGACCCCTCAGAGTAGAAGCTCCTCAACTGATCAGACTCCATGTCTGCAACCCACCTCCTAGCTAAAATGGGGTTCTTCATCCCGTGAAAGTGTGGCACACTACATCCCCTGAAATCCTTGAAGGAGAGTGTGTGTGCCTCTACCTGCCCAGATTGCATGTAACTCCTGAAGGCCTTCAAGCGATCCTTCATCAGCTCAATGATCACTTCCTTGATTGACTGGAAAATCCCATGGGACACCTTAAGGATGCCTTTCTTAATCTCTTACGTGATGAATTCGTGTAACCCATCATCGACCAACTCGAAACCTCCACCCAAACCTGAACCTGAACCTTATCTAGACCCCGAACCTGCAGCTCCTTGATGTATCACCACCATTCTAAAACAAAAAACATAATCGTCAGGATCATAAATAATCTCTATAGGTTTCACACACTCTACAACTTCCTTGGTTCTATCTCAGCCCTCATTGAATCGACTATGGATATTCTGCTTTTATTAGTATGGGCCCATACTACCTTCCACATCTATCTATAATTTCCTCAAGGATTCCTTGACTTCACCAAGTCCCTCTCTACACTATTTCTCACTAAACTAATCTCATCCTTGGCTTATCCTAGGTTAACCTCCAACCCACTCTTTGCCACCAACTACATAAAAAGTACTTGCAAACTTTCCCTAACTAGCTCGTGAATACTATCACATGTTACTAAGACTAGATAATTCTTCGAATGAGAGGTATCTCGCTATAACGGCTAGACTTAGATGAGAGTTGCGAAATAGGGTTAAACCTATCCTTCTAAAATTATATAGTCCTCGTAATATGTAACTTAACATATGTGTTTACTATATAGTTAAAGATATTAAGAACTCCTTAAAGCACAAAGTAAGCAGCATTCGGCCATTGAGTAACCCAAACAAATCATATCCTATTTAGGGTATCATATCACTGACTAATCAGTACTATCTTGAAGCTTCAAAAAACATACAACAGGCATACCATGCATCTTCGTAGATCCTTAGCCCTAATCTAGCATGCAGTTCATATAATCATATCATATATCATAGCAAACATGTATGGGTATCTTGGGGAAAACTTACTTGAGCTCGGTCATTTGTATGCATCACACACCTTGTTCTTTCTCAAAACTCTTTATTTTAATTCTTAGAAAATTTATATGTCTTGTAAAATCTTTTAAACCCTCGATTTGAGTCCATACACCCATGAACGCGTGTCCGAATCCCTTAAACCAAGACTCTGATACCAAATTGTAACATCCTAAAAATATCATCCAAAAAATACATTTAAATTAAACAAATATAAACTATTTGTCTGAAAACCTCATAGTAATAATTCATATCAAAACCAATGTACCTATAGTCAAAACATGTCATAACAAAATCATATCAGAGTATAAATCCAAAAAATTTATGGTGTGGAAAATGTGGTGTGATGTGTTGTGATCATGTCGGCTCCTTTCTCTTCGAAGAAGAAGAACGTGAAACAAAAACTGAAAACTGTAAGTGTAAAGTTTAGTGAGTTCCCCCCCCCCCCTCCATCATACCACATACCATAAAATAAATATACTGCAAGACATATATGGGTGTCCGACCTACCTTGTTGAGCATATCTGGGTGCTCAACTTACCCTTGTCAGGCATACTGAGGTGCGTGAACTACCCCTATCAAGCATATCGGGATGCTTGACCTACCCTACCAGGCATATCTAGGTGGCCGACCTACCCTCCGATTCATTTCCACCAGTTACAGGGACTATTTCACACCCTAGCACTATGTTACACCGTAAATCTTACCAATAAATTTTTCATTTTAAAAAAAAAAATTATCTCATTAACACAGACACAAAAGTCTCATATAGTATTAAGTTATCCAAAAACACATGTTCCAAAAATTGTTCATAGCAAAATATAGGATCCTCCAAGAACATATCTCTAACACAGGTGTGTGTGTGTGTACAATCAAGACGGAGCCTTCCCGTGATTCTAAGAGGTACATGAAACGCATAACAAATAACACGGTAAGCAAGAAGCTTTATGAGTTCCTCAAAATACTACATTTATCTAATTAGCCTCTCCTGGCTATACTCAATAAGACCCTCCGGTCAATGTATGTTAGTGGAACCCTCTAGCATGCAGTTCACATAATCATATCATATATCATAGCAAACATGTATGGGTATCTTGGGGAAAACTTACTTGAGCTCGGTCGATTGTATGCATCACACACCTTTTTCTTTCTCAAAAGTCTTTATTTTAATTTTTAGAAAATTTATATGTCTTGTAAACTCTTTTAAACCCTCAATTTGAGTCCATACACCCATGAAGGCGTGTCCGAATCCCTCAAACCAAGGCTCTGATACCAAATTGTAACATCCTAAAAATATCATCCAAAAAAACACATTTAAATTAAACAAATATAAAACTATTTGTCTGAAAACCTCATAGTAATAATTCATATCAAACCAATGTACCTATAGTCAAAACATATCATAACAAAATCATATCAGAGTATAAAATCCCAAAAATTTATGGTGTGGAAAATGTGGTGTGATGTGTTGTGATCATGTCAGCTCCTTACTCTTCGAAGAAGAAGGACGTGAAACAAAAACTGAAAACCATAAGTGTAAAGCTTAGTGAGTTCCCCCCCCCCCCTCCATCATACCACATACCATAAAATAAACGTTCTGCAAGACATATATGGGTGCCCGACCTACCTTGTTGAGCATATATGGGTGCTTAACTTACCCTTGTCAGGCATACTGTGGTGCGTGAACTACCCTTATCAAGCATATCGGGATGCTCGACCTACCCTACCAGGCATATCTAGGTGGCCGACCTACGCTCCGGTTCATTTCCACCAGTTACAGGGACTATTTCAACCCCTACCACTACGTTGCACCGTAAATTTTACCAATAAATTTTTCATTTAAAAAAAATATCTCATTAACACAGACACAAAAGTCTCATAAAGTATTAAGTTATCCAAAAACACATGTTCCAAAAATTGTTCATATCACAATACAGGATCCTCCAAGAACATATCTCTAACACGGGTGTGTGTGTGTGTGTGTGTACAATCAAGACGGAGCCTTCCCGTGATCCTGAGAGGTACATGAAACACATAAAAAATAACACGGTAAGCAAGAAGCATTGTGAGTTCCTCAAAATACTACATTTATCTTATTAGCCTCTCCTGGCTATACTCAATAAGACCCTCCGGTCAATATATGTCAGTGGAACCCTCTAGTACCACAATTCGGGTGGACCTTATGGCACTAATTCAGTAAGCTCAGAATAACATAACACAAAACATAACACATAATACAAATATCACAATATCAATATAAGCATGTAAGACCTACTGGTCACACATAATTACCACTCTAGGTAAAATATAGTGAGAAGACTCACCTCATAAGCAATCAAGCAAATAATATCGGACACGAATCTCGAACTAGCCTCCGCCTAATCACATAACATAACTATGACTAATTAATAACAGCTCTCAAGAAGCGAGAGAAATCCTTCTACAAACTCACTGAAGGATAAAAGAACATTTTACCCTTCCATGGCCTTAATAGTCCATAATTTGTCCAAACCCTAATAGCCAATGAAAAGTCAACAGAAGTGTGTATGCTGTACGTACCTGACCTTTACGATGGGCATACTCCTTTGCCATGCACGCATCGGGTGTTCTCAACCCTACACTGTGTGTACCAGAATTATGCACAGTGTATGCCCCTATTTTGCAATTCTTACTCGTTGGGTCTTAATCCATTAATACCTTAGCTCAAATCTTATATTTGGACTTCGTAGAGGCTCATACTCGATAAAGTCTATGACTTTAAGCCTTTGCATGGCTGAAAATGTCACAAACACCAAAGACTCTCACTCTCTATTCTTAATGGTGCTCATAACTCATGTATGGCTTGATTCAAACATTCAAGTCTTGATTTTTATGGCTCTACACTACTAAAAACACTTAATGAAGCTTATAATAAACTATGGAGCTCAATGTCTCATAAACCATCCAACACCAAAACCAAAACCCTAAGATTAACTACAATGATACGAAAATCAAAAGGGTGAGAAAGATTTAAGCTTTATACCACTAACTAAAGCTCCAACCATAGATAAGATCATATCCAAATCTTGAACTCCCACTCCTTCCTCTTCAAGGCTCCTTCTTCACTCGAAAGAAACACAAGAACACTTAGTAGCTTAATAATGGATCCACCAGGTCAAGGGATAAGATATTAGGGTTTGAGAGGGGTGGTGTCTGGGAATGGTGGCCAGTATCGAGGACATCATGTCCTTTATATAGGGACACACCATAAATTAGGGTTTTCACTCTTAGCCTAGTATGGCTAGCGTACCACCAGGTACACCCAGCATACTAGGTGGATTTTGTGTCATAAACACGCATTTGAGTATACTGAGCGTACATTGGCGTATGCCCTGCATACTCATTTACCACATTTTCTCATATAAGTGCCAATCTTAACAATTACCAATAGAACAAGGGTTACTAAAGTATACATGGTATTGGGATGTTACAATTCTCCCCCACTGGAATCAGACTTCGCCCGTGAATTCATGCTCCAGAAATAACTCTGGATACTATTCGCGCATCTCGGACTTCGGCTCCCAAGTCCACTCGTATCCCTTTTGAAGCTGCCATTGGAACTAAATAGGTACACATCTTTGTTCCTCAGAACCATCACTTTCCGATCCAGGATAGCTATCGGTCTCTCAATGTACTTCATGCTCACATCCACCTCAATGTCCTCTAATGGTACTATAGCTATCTCAACAGCTACACACTTCATCAACTGGGACACGTGGAAGGTGTTATGAATCTGACTCAACTCTACAGGTAGCTCCAGCCGGTATGCTACCTTACCCACAATAGCTATCACTCAAAAAGGACCAATGTATCGGGGACCCAGCTTGCCCCGTTTCCTGAATCATAACACCCATTTCCATGTTGATACCTTCAGGAGGACAAAGTCTCCAACCTGGAACTCTAGATCGGATCGTCACCGATCTATGTAACTCTTCTAGCGACTCTGGGCAATCAGTAACCTATGTCTAACCTACTGAATCTGTTCAGTCGTCTTCAACACTATCTCAGTGCCACACATCACTCGATACCCTACCTCTCCCCAACAAATGGAAGTCTGACATCTCCTCCCTTACAGAAGCTCAAAGGTGATAATGTGATAATTGAGTATGAAACAAATCAGAGTAACCGAAAATGTAATATGAACACGAGATGTAAATATAATCTGTTTTCAGTTCAATTATGATTACAACAGTTTTCCAGAGAAAAATAGACAAGTTCTGTAAATACTTTTATCTAACACTAAGTAATGTCCCTATTTAGAAGAGACGTGAAAGCATACAAAATATACTAAGGCATAGACATTAGGCTTCGTACAAAAGACAGCTTAGTAAATACATATGAAATTACAATACAAACATTTTGACTCTATACAGTATTTCAAACCTAACAATCTCCCCCTTTGTAAACGTGTCAAACTTATTAATTCGTGAGTATCTGTATAGCAAACACCATCACCCTTTGAATTTTTGTGTACCAAGAAATAATTCTCTTTAACTCCTTCTTGTCCCCTTCATTATTCTTCTTGCAGTTGTTCATACGAACAATAATTCTCGTATACTGGAATGTAGAATACCTTTCTACTTCGCATGCTTGGAACATAAATCTTTTAGTCTTTCCACTTTTATATTTTCCTGTGAAGACCATTCCAAATGGCTTTAAGCAGATCTCCCCATCTGCATATTTCTTCAATTCTGATTGAGACTTTGTTACTTCCATTAAAGCTTTCACTTCTAATCCCTTCGTAGTTGCTAACTCAACATTAGTAAGACCCAAACATTAAAAGTACTTGTCTATGAATATCTTGATGTGAGCAACCCCAAGTCGAAAAACTTCGGATCCGTTTTTCGAAGATACAAAGGATTTTTATCTATTAACAGCAATGCAACTTGTATAAAATCATACAAGTTCATCAAAGCAAAGTCAACCACAGTAAAATCACACACTTGCCCATTCTCTCTTGTCACATAATACCGAAGATTTTGTATCATGTTCTCGAACATAACATCCTTCTTAATGCTTATTACCTTCTTTATTTTCACCAAGGACCAAATTTCCTCTGGAGCTTTCCCATGAAAAGCATGAAATTGAAGTTTCATGCTATTATACTCATCTTCATTCTTGAACTTCTCAGCAATCTTGAACTGAGGCATTAAGAACATCATTTTGTTTATTAGGAAATCAGCTGGCTCATATATGTATTTGTAACCACATATCTTTGTTTTGGCTTCTTCTCAAAAGCATACATGTGGTTATAAGCCACATTTTCTTCAATGGTCTCATAGTTATAATGTTTGCCTGGATCTCCCTTGTCCAATCCAGGAGGATCACTTACACGTTGGCTTATTATACTTTGAATAATTCTTAGTTTCTCCATTTATGCTTCAGCTTCAGCTTTCTTTTCTTCTTTTGATTTTTCAATTACAACTATTTTCCCTTTGTCTTGATCTGAAAAAATATCAGCAGCCTCATTTAGCTTCGAACTACTACCACCAGCAGATGAACCAATCACAATCCCTTTTGAAATTAGGCTTGTAATTGGCATTGAGGTTACAACAGTTGAAGTTATTAGCCCAGCAGAAGAAATGATTGGCTTTGTTGATGGAATTTTTGAAGAGAAATTTTTTCCAACAACCTTAGCATCTTCATGCAAAGCTTCACCACCATCCTTCGCATCACCAACCTTCTTTTCTCCCCCTTGCACCCCTGTGATAATAGGTGGGGCATTGGTTGGTAAAAAACTTGAGATGCGAGATAAAGGGGCTAACTGTTTGTAAAGGATTGCTCCGAATTGAGTAAAGTTTTGGGATAAAAATTCGGAAGTGACTAACGAAGGAGAACTGTACTTTCTGAGAAACCACTTGAACACATTTAACCGAGAAGTAGTCTTAGTTAAATTGTTTTATTATTGAGTTAACAACTGATAAATATTTCATAAATTTTGTCACAAAAACAACAATTATGTCCACTTGTTGATTTAACGAAGCATAATCCTTTTGCACCACTTAAATATCCTTAGCCATATCCTCACGAAGTTCCTGAAGCTTGAGATTTACATCTTCTCTGAGCTTCTTCACATCATGAACAAACAATGTATGTGTTTCTTTTGCAACCTGTTTCAAATTTTTTACTGCCACCACAAACTTTGAATGTAAAGAATTGACCAGTAACTAAGAATTTTGATCACTATGGTTCACCTTCTCCAAAATTCTAGACTCTAAATCATTAATCATTCCAGACATTTTACTAACCATCCTGGCTTCAAATGCTTTCATCAAACCATCAATCTCCAAACTTGAAACAAAACTACTTCCCCCATATCTGCTTCAGACTGAATAATAAAATTCAACTTTTTATTCAAAATTTTAAATTGCTTCATCGAAATGAGCATGTGGTCAGGAAAGTTATCATTTTGTTCATCAAATTCTAAACATTTGAAAGTACCACCATGTAACGCCTGTGTTTCTGGGCTTGCCATTTTTAGCAATATAATAGTCTAGGTTAACCTTTGTAACCCGTTTTCAAATACTAGAAGTGTATTATTTGAGTGTTATGTGTTTTGTGCTTAATTGCTTAATTATTTAGTTTGATTAATTAAGAATAAAAATAAGAGTTAAAATTTAAGTGTAAAATAAACTCGATATCTTTAGATAATTTTGTAGTATTTGAAACAAGGTTTCCGAAGATATAAAGAATGCAGAAATCTGAGTTATAACGAGGAAGTTATGACCTGTCGAAGTTTCGCGACAGAACCGGCAACGCTGATTAACGTAAAAAGTGAAATTTACGTTAGAGCAGTATTTAGCCTTAGTGATCTAAACGATAATCGAAGATCTCGTTGTTAGTATCAGATCGATAAAAAGTTAGGCGAGAACGGACATCAAACGAAGAAGTTATGAATTTATCACAAAATTTTCTGTCCTGGCTTATTAAAAATAAATAATAAAAATAAATTCAAAACTAGCCAATGGAGTCTAAACGAAAGTTGTAGACTACAGTCTCGCCTTCACGTGGATATAAAGAACGTCGAAAACGGAGTTCGTATGAAGGAGATATTAATTTTCGAAGTTTATTAAATAATTAATAATTAAATTTAATTATTAAACCCCGGCCTTATCCGAAGACGAGTCACCGGACTCATCCGGTATATGCCCCGCGTACAGCAAGAAGTGTCAACACTTCGGATGACGCATGCAGTGAAGATTTCGGAGCCCTGTACGCCCTGCGTACGAGGAGGTTCCAGCCTCCTATAAACAGGATGCGAGGGGTCCGGGCATAATTGCTCATTTCTCCTCCGTTTCGTGCCGAAGCTCTGCATTTTTACCCCCGAAGCCCCGATAATATTCCAGAGTTCCGAAGTAAGTCCCGAGATCCCGAAGATCCCGAGAAGTGCGGTTTCCGAGCCGAAGCTCTGCCCGCGAGAAGTTCGATTTTTGTGAAGATCTTCCAGATCTACCGAAGAATACTACTTCTACAAGCCGTAGTGCTGTCTGATCATCTTCTGATTAAGTGAGTGTGTAGTTACTTTCTTCTAATGCATAATTATGAAGCATTTTATACGAAATACGTGTTATGTGTATAATTTTGTTGTTATGTGCGTGAATGTATATTCACTCTCTTTAATCTCATAGATCTTATTTGTTTTCTATGAAATACGTGTTATGTGGGTATGCCTCATCTGTTATGTGAAATATGTATTGGATGAAAATACTATACAGGTTTTAAACTATCTATAAAAATATATGTTTTTATCTACAAATTTGTTGGGTAGAACATGGGTAGATAGTTGGTGTGTAATAAACAGATGAGAGGCCTCGATGTTGTTGTTGTTGACCTAGTTATTCAGCGGAGTATGGATAACGACCACAGACTCCTTCTAGACAGTCTCGTGGAACACTAGCAGGTTCATAACCTGTAGGTGTTGTGAACGATGTGTTCACCGGTGTACTCTATCCCCCTCATGGTTGCCTGTAGGATATCTATTGTTGAGGAAACCCCTTAGCAGTAATGTCCGTCCCGATGAAAATCCTAGATTAGGTCCCTTGAGATAGATGTTGTTTTAGGGACGTAAAGTGAGGATAACGGGAATGGGTAATCGGGATAGTGATTGGTTGGTGAAATTAAATATAATTTATTTATTGTGGGTTGAAAACCCTATATGCTCACCAGGCTCCCAAGCCTGACCCACTCAGTTTTATTTGTATTACAGGAAGTGGCGTAAGGGCGTAAGATGGATGAACCATCAAGTTGTTTCGTTTACAAGTCTGCATATGTATATATTTGTTGAATGACTTGTAATGTTATCGTTTATGCTTTATGGTCTGTATCGGAACATGACACCCCGAGTTTTAATTATATAATGAAAATGCATCTCTTGATGAAATGCTTTGATAAATATTATTTTATCATGTTTTGTTTTGGGAACAAATTCCGCAACACTTTTAAATCAAAAGGATTTACTCTGAAATTATTTTAAAAAAAAAAAAGCATAATTGAAATCGGTGTTTTCTGGCCGTGATTTTGGGGATCTCACAGTTGGTATCAGAGCATTAGTTTAAGCGAACTAGGAATTTGTAGGATTTCTAAACTTAAACTTAGAATGCTAAGCGGAGATTGCGAGGTGTGTGTTTGTTAAATTTTAGACACAAGCACTAGTTTATTTTAGGAAAGTTGCCTAAAATGCTTTTATGTGCTAAATGTTATATGTTGCCATATATGATATTATTTGTTCGGATCTACGGTTTGTTGCCAACCGGATCTGAAGGTTTATGTGTTTAGGATTCTAAGCGTATGTATACGATATTAGAACTAGCATGTAATCGTTTCGGAGTAATAAGGATGATTTGAAATTTATCATGAGCGAAGATCTAAATTTCACCTTATTCGGTGTGTAGATCAAAAAAAATGGTGAGAACAAGGAGTGGCGTTGGAAACGCGGATGAAAACAGGAATCAACCGCCAGTGATTGAGCAAATACCTGTTGTAGCAGTAGCACCATAACAGATCACCATGGCTGGAGTGCAAGTCATGATTCGGGCTATGTTAGCCGAACAAAGGGAGGAGATGCGACAAATGTTGCATAATAATAGGGACGAACCTATCATACCTATTGAGGAACCTGAATTGATTCCCAAGCAATCGGAGGAAGGGAACAATAGTCACATTATGAGTCAAGTTGGGACTCAAGAAGAACGAAGGAACAATCCAGAAAGGAGAAACAACAACGATGGGCGAATGTACAAGAATTTCTTGGGCGCCAAGCCGCCAAGTCTTTCTGGGAGCCTAAAACCTGTTGAAATAATGGATTGGATCTCCGAAATGGAGATGGTATTCGAAAGTTGCGACTGTAGCAACAAAAAGAAGACTGTCTTTGCAGTCAGACAACTGAAGACTGGATTATTAAGTTGGTGGAAGTTGTTGGCAGATACTATGCCACAAGGGAAAGCCTTGAAAATGTCATGGGAGGAGTTCTTGGAATAGTTAAGGGTGCAATATTGTTCAGAGATAGATCTGATTGATCTGAACAATGAGTTCCAAAACTTGAAGAAGGGGAGGATGAGCGTAGACGACTATGCTATGGCATTCACTGAGAAAATGAAATTATTTCCGTACCTAGTGCCAACGGAACTCTCCAAGATTGAGAGGTTTGCTAATGGACTGCCTGGCGACTTTCGCCCGACAGTAAAGATGGCAACTACTCTGAAAATGGTTGTTCGTGCAGCTAAGAATGTGGAGGCCCAGCAGAAGGAAAACGGTCTTGAAAAAATAAAAGTTGGTGAAAAGAGGAAGTTCGATGGAACTTCAGGGTCCAATAAGAAAAACAAGTTCTCGAAGTCTAGTTCGAGGGGAAGTGGAGGCGAAGCGAAATGGTGCGACAAATGTAAGAAGAAGCATCATGGAAAATGTGAGGTAGTGGCCACATGCTACAAGTGTGGAAAGCCAGGTCACTATGCCAATGAATGTACCCTCACTAAGAAAGTTTGTTATGGTTGTGGTGAGGAGGGACACATGTCGAGGGACTGCTCGAAGAAGAAGGAGGCAGCTAGACCCAACATTCCGCCAAAGCCAAAGGCGAGAGCATTCCAGATGACACTGGAAGCTGCTAAAGATGAAGTTGATGTCGCTTCAGGTACCTTTCTCGTAAACAAATTGCCTGCCCAAATTTTATTTGATTCTGGAGCCAACTACTCCTTTATATCGCATGAATTTGGTAGAAAACTAGCCTTGCCTGTTGATAGACTAGATAATGCTTTATTAGTCGAAGTTGCTAATGGCAAGTTTGTACCTGTTAGCCATGATATGAAAAACATCTTAATCGACCTTAATGGGAATAAGTTTCACGAAGAATTATTACCTATTGAACTAAATGGTTTCGACATCGTGTTGGGAATGGATTGGCTTAGTGCCAATGATGCCGAGATATTGTGCAAGAAGAAGATAGTTAAAGTGAACCCGCCGGGGAAGGAATCGTTTATGGTGTATGGGGACAAACGTCGAGTGGATTCTGGAATCATTTCCCTAATGAAAGTAAGAAAGTGTTTGACCAAGGGATGTACATCAGATTTAGCATTCGTGATTGATGCTAAGAAGGAAAAGAAGGTGATGCAGAGTATTCCAGTGGTGTGTGATTATCCGGAAGTATTTCCCGAAGATCTTCCTGGATTACCACCTGATAGACAAGTAGAGTTCAGAATTGACTTGTTACCAGGAACCACGCCAATAGCAAAAGCACCTTATCGATTAGCACCGACGGAGATGAAGGACCTGATGATGCAACTTCAGGAGTTGTTGGACAAAGGTTTCATTAGACCTATTTCATCACCCTGGGGAGCTCCAGTGTTATTCGTGATGAAGAAAGATGGAAGTATGAGGATGTGCATCGATTACAGAGAGCTGAACAAGGCAACAATAAAGAATAGATATCCGTTGCCAAGGATTGATGACATGTTTGATCAATTGCAAGGTTCGAGCTATTTCTCGAAGATCGATCTTAGGTCAGGATATCATCAGCTAAAAGTGAGAGAGCAGGATATAGAGAAGACTGCATTTAGAACTAGATATGGACACTACGAGTTCTTTGTTATGTCGTTTGGACTAACCAATGCTCCAGCAGCATTCATGGATTTAATGAATAGAGTTTGTAATCCGTTCCTTGATAAATCTGTGATAGTTTTCATAGATGACATTCTGATTTACTCGAAAAGCCAGGAGGAGCATGGCAGACACTTGCGAGAAGTGTTAGAAGTCTTGAAGAAGGAGAAGCTGTATGCTAAGTTCTCCAAATGTGATTTTTGGATTTGTGAAGTCCAATTCTTGGGTCACGTGGTCAACCAAGAAGGGATAATGGTTGATCCAACGAAGATCGAAGCTGTGATGAAGTGGGAACAACCGAAAAGTCCCACGGAGATCCGAAGCTTTTTAGGATTAGCCGGATATTACCGAAGGTTTATCCAAGGCTTTTCTTCGATTGCTACTCCATTGACATCTTTGACCCACAAAGGAGCTACTTATGCTTGGAGTGAGAAGCATAAGGAAGCATTCGAAAAGCTAAAGAAGAAGCTATGCGAGGCACTGATACTTTCTCTACCCGATGGAGTTGAAGACTTCGCTGTTTATAGCGATGCGTTTGGGGTTGGATTGGGTTGTGTTTTGACCCAAAGAGAAAAGGTGATAGCATATGCGTCTCGACAACTGAAAGAGCATGAAAAGAACTACCCGACTCATGATTTGGAGTTGGCAGCGGTAGTTTTCGCTCTGAAGATATGGAGGCATTACCTCTATGGCACGAAGTGCAAACTTTTCACTGATCATAAGAGTCTCCAATATCTCTTCAATCAGAAAGAGTTAAATATGAGGCAACGACGCTGGCTACAGTTACTCAAGGACTACGACTGTGAGATACGTTACCATCCCGCTAAAGCTAATGTTGTTGCTGATGCTCTCAGTCGGAAAGTCGATCTTGAAAGGAAAAGGCCAAGAGCGTTGAGAATTGAAGTTGTCTCGAATATGTTAGAAAGTATAAAGAAAGCTCAAAGGGAAGCTTCTGAGAAGAATGACCGGAAGGAGGAACGTTTGGGCAAAACATTGGTGTTTGGTACAAACGGTGATGGACTGAAGGTATTCCAAGATCGTATTTGGATACCTAAGACAGGAGGAGTCAGAGATCTTCTGATGGAAGAAGCTCACAAGACCATGTACTCGATTCATCCCGGTAGCACTAAAATGTAAAGGGACCTGAAACCCTACTACTGGTGGCCGACGATGAAGCTTGATGTTGCAAAGTATGTGGCTGAGTGTGTGACTTGTGCAAGAGTCAAGACACAACATCAGAAACCGTACGGGAGTTTAGAACCATTGTCTGTGCCTATGTGTAAGTAGGAAGACATTGCCATGTATTTTGTCACTAAACTGCCCAGAACAAAGAATGGTCACGACATGATTTGGGTGGTCGTCGATCGATTCACTAAGAGTGCACATTTCATAGCAGCCAGGGATAAATGGTCTATGGAAAAGCTTACGAATTCTTATGTAAAGGAAATTGTGAGACTTCACGGTGTTCCGCTAACAATTGTGTCGGATCGTGATAGTCGTTTCACCTTAAGGTTTTGGAAACGTCTACAAGAGGAAATGGGTACCAAGTTATGTTTAAGTACAGCTTACCATCCGCAGACTGATGGTCAGAGTGAAAGAACGATACAAACACTTGAAGATATGCTGAGAGCATGTACCTTGGAATTCCTAGGTAATTGGGATGAACAATTACCATTGGTAGAATTTTCCTATAACAATAGTTTTCACTCGAGCATTAAGATGGTACCTTACCAAGCTTTGTATGGACAAAAGTGCCGTACGCCGTCTTGTTGGCTTGAGGCTGGGGAAAAGCAGTTTATGGGACCGGAGATGGTTCATCAAACTGCTGAAAAGTTGAAAATAATTAGGGAAAGAATGTTAGCAGCTCAAGATCGTCAAAAGAGCTATGCTGACAAAAAGCGAAGACCGATGACTTTTGATGTTGGGGATTCGGTTTTACTTAAAGTCTCGCCGTGGAAAGGACTTATAAGATTTGGAAAAAGGGGAAAATTGAGTCCAAGGTATATTGGACCGTTTAAAGTTCTTCAGAAGATTGGGAACCAAGCTTACAAGCTCGAACTACCAGAAGAACTGAATGGAATTCATAACACTTTTCATGTGTGTTATTTACCAAAGTTCACGGGGGAAGTTCCCTTCATGATTCCACTTTCGGAGTTGAGAATCGATGAGAACAAAAGGTTGATTGAAGAACCAGAGGCAATTGTTGATCGAAAGAATAAGAAGTTGTGACGCAAGATGGTCGAGTTAGTGCTTGTCCGATGGAAACACACGAATGGGCCAAATCTCACCTAGGAGACGGAGAGTGACATGATGGGTCGCTATCCGCATTTGTTTGTTGAGGTGTGATTCCGGGGACGGAATCATTATAAGGTGGGGAGAATTGTAACGCCTGTGTTTCTGGGTTTGCCATTTTTAGCAATGTAATAGTCTAGGTTAACCTTTGTAACCCGTTTTGAAATACTAGAAGTGTATTATTTGAGTATTACGTGTTTTGTGCCTAATTGCTTAATTATATGGTTTGATTAATTAAGAATAAAAATAAGCGTCAAAATTTAAGTGTAAAATAAACTCGATATCTTTAGATAATGTTGTAGTAGTTGAAACAAGGTTTCCGAAGATATAAAGAATGCCGAAATCCGAGTTATAACGAGGAAGTTATGCCCTGTCGAAGTTTCACGACAGAACCGGCAACGCTGATTAACGTAAAAAGTGAAATTTACGTTAGAGCGGTATTTAGCCTTAGTGATCTAAACGATAATCGAAGATCTCGTTGTTAGTATCAAAGCGATAAAAATTTAGGCGATAACGGACGTCAAACGAAGAAGTTATGAATTTATAACGAAATTTTCTGTCCCGACCTATTAAAAATAAATAATAAAAATAAAGTCAAAATTAGCCGACGGAGTCTAAATGAAAGTTGTAGAGCGTAGTCTCACCTTCGCGTGGATATAAAGAACGTCGAAAACGGAGTTCGTATGAAGGAAATATGAATTTTCGAAGTTTATTAAATAATTAATAATTAAATTTAATTATTAAACCCCGGCCTTATCCGAAGACGAGTCACCGGACTCATCTGGTGTACGCCCCGCGTACAGCAAGAAGTGTCAACACTTTGGATGACGCACGCAGTGACGATTTTGGAGCCCTGTACACCACGCGTACGAGGAGGTTCCAGCCTCCTATAAACAGGATGCGAGGGGTCCGGGCATAATTGCTCATTTCTCCTCCGTTTCGTGCCGAAGCTCTGCGTTTTTACCCCCGAAGCCACCCCGAAGCCCCGATAATATTCCAGAGTCCCGAAGCAAGTCCCGAGATCCCGAAGATCCCGAGAAGTGCGGTTTCCGAGCCGAAGCTCTGCCCGCGAGAAGTTCGATTTTTGTGAAGATCTTCCAGATCTACCGAAGAATACTACTTCTACAAGCTGTGGTGCTGTCGGATCATCTTCTGATCAAGTGAGTGTGTAGTTACTTTCTTCTAACGCATAATTATGATGCATTTTATACGAAATACGTGTTATGTGTATAATTTTGTTGTTATGTGCGTGAATGTATATTCACTCTCTTTAATCTCATAGATCTGATTTGTTTTCTATGAAATACGTGTTATGTGGGTATGCCTCATCTGTTATGTGAAATATGTATTGGATGAAAATACTATACAGGTTTTAAACTATGTATAAAAATATATGTTTTTATCTACTAATTTGTTGGGTAGAACATGGGTAGATAGTTGGTGTGTAATAAACAGATGAGAGGCCTCGATGTTGTTGTTGTTGACCTAGTTATTCAGCGGAGTATGGATAACGACCACAGACTCCTTCTAGACAGTCTAGTGGAACACTAGCAGGTTCATAACCTGTAGGTGTTGTGAACGATGTGTTCACCGGTGTACTCTATCCCTCTCATGGTTGCCTGTGGGATATCTATTATTGAGGAAACCCCTTAGCAGTAATGTCCGTCCCGATGAAAATCCTAGATTAGGTCCCTTGAGATAGATGTTGTTTTAGGGACGTAAAGTGAGGATAACGGGAATGGGTAATCGGGATAGTGATTGGTTGGTGAAATTAAATATAATTTATTTATTGTGGGTTGAAAACCCTATATGCTCACTAGGCTCCCAAGCCTGACCCACTCAGTTTTATTTGTATTACAGGAAGTGGCGCAAGGGCGTAAGATGGATGAACCATCAAGTTGTTTCGTTTACAAGTCTGCATATGTATATATTTGTTGAATGACTTGTAATGTTATCATTTATGCTTTATGGTCTGTATCGGAACATGACACCCCGAGTTTTAATTATATAATGAAAATGCATCTCTTGATGAAATGCTTTGATAAATATTATTTTATCATGTTTTGTTTTGGGAACAAATTCCGCAACACTTTTAAATCAAAAGGATTTACTCTGAAATTATTTTAAAAAAAAAGCATAATTGAAATCGGTGTTTTCTGGCCGTGATTTTGGGGATGTCACACACCAAATCCTATATCTTCATTTTCAGATTCTTCAATAGGTGTGGGTGTCTTGTATGATTGTGGTGAATCAGTAGATTGAGAAGAAAACAAGGTAGTGAACGGTTGATTAAGTATTTGAGTAAAAGTGGGTGAGGAAGTGACAAATGGATTGGGTATGATATATAGAGATAGAGTAACAAGAGGATTAGTGACATTTTCGATAGGAAGAATAACAGGAATACCTTGAGTAGATGCTGGTGCTTCTTTATTCGAATCTGGAATTTGTGCCTCCTCATGAAATGGCTTGGCTAACGAAACTTTGGGTGGTATGGTTGTAGTCTTCTCAGCAGATGAAGTTTTTTTGACAAGAGTTCCTTCAGGAGTTTCAGGCACTTCTTCCTCTTTAGATGATTATATTGGTATAACAAGTTGCCGTGCTTTTGTCTTCTTCTTCTTCTTAGAAATCCGTTTTGCCATGTCTTCAACTCTTCGTTTCTTAGATGAAGGAGAAACATGAACTGGAACTTCACGAATAAGAACTCCCTGATGAGTAATGTGGTGTTTTCTAACTACAGGTGAACTTGGAGATTTTCATGAACCAGTAGACATCTTCTTATGACTTCGAAAAACACTAGATTTTGATGGAATAGTAACCTTGGCAGGTTCATCAATAACTGGCTCTGTTGACTCTATCACAACATTCGAAACGGGTACTTTTGGGTTCTTCTGTTTTGTTGGTGACCTTTTTTTCTTTGACTCTATCACAACATTAGAACGTCTTGATTTCTTCGATGGACCAACATCTATACTTGCCAATTATTTCCCAGTTTCAATGCTAGGATGAATAATCTTCAAATAAGCCACCAATACATAATTGTTTGGATCAACACGCTTTAAGATTGCATCAGGAATTCATGCAATGCTTGGGAATGCCTCATCATCATCCTTAACTTCTTTTGGAAAGTTATATTTTAAGAATTCAGCCCGTTGTTCATCTGCAGGTATCTCAATCCCTTCTTTGTCATAAAAAAATGAAGGATCAGACTCCAATACCTCGCACATGAAATTCCTTGAGCAACATTTGTGTTTTCCACACTCTTTTGAAACTCCTTCCAAATTTGTGTAGAGTAATCCACCGGAATATCATAGTACAGTCTAGTAACCATGGCATATACCTCCATTTTCTCCTTATCGAGTCCAACACTACGATCTGCCAAACATCTTAGAAAAATACCGAAGAGAAAATTGCAAATAGTTGGAAGACCTGATTTCTTGAAGTCACTAATATTGCTGAGTTGGGGTTCATGACCCATCTCATTAAACATGTGGATAACTTGTGTAAAATAGAGATCAATGTATGGTGGAACATTTTGAATTTCAAGAATATGAAAAAAAAAAGTTTATTGGACAATCGAACCTTCTTGTCATTCATTAGATTGAATGTGATTACATCAAGGGTTGTAGAGTATGTTGAACTAGATCCTACTTTTGAAAGCCAAGAAATGGGAATATCAGCCGAACTGAACATGGCCATAAATAACATAGAACTCTTCAAGGCAACGACCAACATCTATAATTCTTCCGGATATAGTGATTCATCCTCCTCAACCTGATAATTTTTGCTTTGAATCTTCATGATCGGATGAGAAGTAACCTCTTCAGTAGTTTGTGATGGAACACTAACAGCAGCATGAGTAGCCATGATTAGGGTTTTGAAAGCTTTGAAGAATAGTCAGAAAAATCTTTAATAATTTGGGATTTCTTTTGAAAGCGTAAACTGATAAAGAACCCTTGAATCCCCTTTTATATGTAACCCTGGAATTTGAATTTGAAGCAGGATGTGCATTAAATGAAATCCAACGTGGCACCTTGAAAATCGCACCACTATTCCAATAAAATAGCCATGCATGAAAAAGTAATTGTCACTTTTCCTTGAAAACTGGAAAGAATACAAGAAGTCATATTCAACAGCCTGTATTGAGTCACCCAATGGAATTGCAACCGTCACCAACCTTCGGATGGAAGTAAGGTTCTTTCACTTTTGGGATGAAAAGCGAAGGCATGTGCCAAACATTCAAAATCATCAGCCTGAGTTGGTATTACTCAAAACCTTAAGGATTTCGTGAGTGTAGTGTTCCAAAGAAAGAACATAAGAATCATTAAAAAAAAATGGATTTGTGATGCAAATTTTTTTTTTGACACGAAAGCAGTTAAACCCCAGGAAAAGGTTACTTCGTTAATTATCAATAGAGATAATCAACTGCTTGTGTGTTTTCCCATGAATTACAACCGAAAACTCATAGAGATGTTTCGAAGGGCTTCCTTTTCAAGGCTTCATGGGTGGTTTATAAATTTTGTTGCATATCAAGCAAAACATAAGGCGAGTAATTGTAACAAAAATTACCTATTTGACTAGTGAAGTCAGTGACAAGTATGCTTTGGATTAATTTTAAAATTGACTTAGAAATCAAATAAAACTCACACAAAAATCATATTCATGAAAAACATATTTGTGCTGGATCCTGTTGGGTAACAAACATTGTGGGTTTCGATAGTTTGATAAAGATGACTCATAAGAAATGAATTTGATTTGGAGGTTTGAAAATTGGTACAGAAACAAATGTTTTGTTAAAAATCTAGAAGAAAGTTCCTCGTCAATTCTTTACAAAGTTAGAATTTTGCGTTTCACTTTCATCACGGCCTCATGATGTAAGATCATTAACACATAATTTTGATATGTCTAAGTCTTCGACGGGTATGATCAAATACCTCTTGGATATTTGTCTTCGTGTGTGATCATGTAAGAACTTTTGGATAAAAAAAAGATTGGCTTAAGAAACACAATGTACCTCTGTTGCTTTTCGGACAAAACAATAAACTCTAAACTCGTGTGAGAAGATTCAGGTAGCTCATGAGTCTAATGTGAATACAAGCTTGACTTGGGAAGAAATTTTCGTATGAAATATTTTATTAAGGCTATCGTTAATGACACATTAAGTCAATAGAGGCTTCGGTCAACATGCTGCAGCATGCTTCTAGGGACACCTTAACTAGTACATAGCTTTCGAAATATTTACCTGACCCTATAACTGCAAGCATCAACCAGTAAGATTTATCTTTGACATCTGAAATGAAACACTAAAACAGAACAAAACAAAACAAAATATTTTTGTGATTTTTGATTTTTCGATAATAAAAGATAAAACAAATAAAAATCTTTTTGTTGTTTTATGTATTTTTCGAAAAGAAATGACAAAACAAATGAAAAATAATTTTTTTTGTTGTGTTTTTTAAAAAGAAATGACAAACTAACGAAAATATTTAGAATGTATCAGACACACGAAATTTTCAGCTCCTATTTACGAAAACGAATTGTGTCGAAGCGTTGACGATGAACAGTAACCTTTGACTTTGACTGTCCAATTTTCGCTATTCTTTCGAAACAGACTCCCCTTCAACCATTCCAAGTCCTCCTAAAATTCTCACAAATGATTTTTCATCTAATGGTTTAGTGAAAATATCATCCAATTGATCAGTAGTTTTCACGAAATGCACTTCGATATTACCGTCCTCCACATGATCTTTTATGAAATGGTAATGAAGTGCAATATGCTTGGTCTTCGAATGTTGCATAGGATTATGACAAATACGAATTGCACTTTGAGAATCACAATATAATGTAATTTTCTTCATATTTACTGCATAATCACGCAATTGACTTTGAATCCAAATTATTTATGATGTGCAAGCTGCAGCAGTAACATATTCTGCTTCTACAATCGAAATTTAAACACATGTTTGCTTCTTCAATTGCCAGCTCACCAATTTCCCATTAAGTAATTGACATCCTCCACTTGTGCTTTTTCGGTCCAAATTGCAACCACCTAAGTCAGCATCCAAAAATGCTTTAATGAAAAATCCAGTTGCCGAAGGATACCACAATCCTAAAGAAATTTATCCTTTGAGATAACAAAAAATATTCTTGACTGCAGAGAGATGTGGTTCTCGTGGATTTGACTGGTACCTAGCACAATCACAAACGGAAAACATGATATTAGGTCTACTTTTTGTGTGATAAAATGAATCTGTAAAGAGTTAAATCAACACCAGGCTTATCTAACGAAGGTGTAAGCGTTGTTCCCATTGCCATTGATACTCGTAATTTTGTGTGTTCTTCAATCCAAACTTTTCAAGTAGATTCTTCGTATATTTTTCTTGATTGATAAAAATTCCTTCTCTGCTTTGACGAATATTCAGAACAAGAAAATTATTAAATTTTCCCATTATACTCATCTCAAATTTGCTTTCCATCTGATTTTCGAATTCATTAGACAAAATAGGGTCATTAGAGCCAAAAATAATATCAACATAAATTTGAACAAGCATAAGCTGATTCTTAACTTTCATTCGAAATAATGTGGGGTCAACTGATCCTTATTTAAATTTCCACTGTTTCAAGAAAGAGGTAAGAGTTGCATACCAGGCTCTTGGTGCTTGTTTTAACCCATATACAGTTTCTTCGAGTTCTCCATTCAAAAATGCACACTACACGTTTATTTGTTATACATTGAAATCTTTGTGAGCTGCACAAGCTAGAAATATACGAACAGCCTCGAGTCTTGCGATAGGGGCGAAATTATCTTCATAGTCTATTCCTTCTTGTTGTGAGTAACCTTTTACAAAAAGCATAGCTTTGTTTCAAAAAAAAATTCCATCTTTGTTGGTTTTATTTTTAAAAATGCATTTTAACCCGATAATCGAAATATTTTCAGGTTTAGGAATTAATCTCGAAACCTTGTTTCGTTCAAACTCCGCCAATTCATATTGCATTGCAACAACCCAATCAGAGTGTTCCATTGCATCCTTAACTATCTTTGGTTCTATTTTCGAAATGAAAACATTAAACATACAGTATTGTTAATGAGTATTCATTACCTCATTCTTTGTACGAAGTTGAGCTCTTTCTAAAACTCCACCTTGTGGATTCCCAATAACTTGTTCTTTTGGATCATCTCTTGTGCATTTTTCCAGTCGCGGATAAGCTGGATCAAAATCGAAATGTGCTTCTTCGTATAACTCTTCATTTTCTGGACCTACAATAGAAAGATTATCATTTATTTTGTGAAATTCATCATTTTGATCAAGACTTATTGTATTATTGTCATTATTATTTTGTTGCTCCCCCTCAACATCATCTTTTATTATCGTACTCTCCCCCTCGAAAGAATACTCCGCCTCAATCAGAGTATTCGAATCCAAGTGCTCCCCCTCCAATGGATTATTTTGCATACTTTTGTCAATTCCTGGAGAATTTAATGTTGAATTACTATCAACAATAATTGGAGTCATTCTCGAGTCATCAAAATGCTTTGAAGATTCAGATTGGTAATTATCATTCGCATGATCTTTACCATTAACAGCCATGTCAGGAACACCAGTAATTAAATCATAATCAAATTCAGATGAACTCACAATTTCAGACTCATCGTTGGTTTCTTTCATAATCGGATTTTGTTCAAAAAAATTTGTCAACTTGTTTTGCATAATAGTCATCAAAAGTAAGATTAAATGTCTCTTCGAGTTTTCGTGTGCGCTTATTTAACACTCTGTATGCAACCGAATTGTGTGAATATCCCAAAAATATTCCTTCATCAGCCTTAGCTTGAAATTTCGAAAGATTATCCTTTAGATTCATTATGAAGCACCTACAACCAAACACATGAAAGAATTTAACATTTGGATTTTGGTTATTGATAACTTCATATGGAGTGATATCGAAATTTCGATGAATAAAAGAACGATTCTGAGTAAAACATGATGTTGACACCTCTTCGGCCCAAAAATATTGAGGAAGATTAGCATATGTCAACATTGTTCTGGCTGCTTCACAAAGTGACCTATTCCTGCGTTCAACTACACGAATTTGTTGTGGTGTATATGGTGACGAAAAATTATGCGAAATTCCTTTCTCAATTAAGTACGAATCCAGCATAGTATTTTTGAACTCAGAGCCATTATCACTTTTGATTTTTCGAACATTCTTTTTCAAACTCTTCTCAATTTTCTTGATAAAATCAATCATTGTTTGAGCGACTTCAGATTTTAACCTGAGAAAATACACCCATGTAAATTGAGAAAAATCATCAATAATAACCAAAATGTACCGTTTCTTGTTGAGAGTTTCTATAGTTAATGGTCCACAAAGGTCAATATGAAGAAGTTCCAACGGTTCCACAGTTTTTGAATCTATCACAATTGGATGTCCTTTCCTATGTTGTTTCCCTTGTTCGCAAGCTGCACATAAGGTATCATTATCAAATTTTAAAACCAGTAAGCCTCGAACAAGATCATCAATTACCAACTTATATAAATTTCAAAAATTTAAATATGATAAACGACGATGCCATAACCATCTAAAATCAGATGTAGCTTTCGAAAGTAAACAAATTGAAGGTTTCCAACAATTGGTTTGATATCAAGAGTAAGCATATCGTCAAATTGGAGGTTTCCAACACTTCGTTTGTTGCAACCTTTGAGATAATAGTTCTTGCTTCGTTAAACACAACTTGATTGCAAGTTCCCACAACAAGTTGTGAAACTCTTATCAAATTATGTTTAAGACCTTTGACATAAGCATCATGATTTACGGTGAATCGTCCATTCGTTGCTTTTCCGTATCCTTTGACTTGATATTCGTGATTGTTTCCGAACTTCACAACTCCATCATTTTCCAAACATCGAAAATCTCTTAAATTTTCCTTTTGACTAGTCATGTGACGTGAGCATCCACTATTAATATATCATTTCTCGTCATATTTCTCGTCACATAGTACCTGTGATCAATGAAAGAATTTAGGTAGCCAAGGTCGTTTGGGTCCTTGGAAATTAGTTTTAAAAACATAATGAAATGTAAAGGAACCGAAATGTAAGTTTTCATTAGTTTGGGATTGTGATTGACATATGCCTTCGTTTTCTTAGGTTGTGTTTCAACATTCTTTTCTGGCAAAATCGGTTTCCAAGTCTTTACTAAAACATTCGAATCTTTTGAAGATGAGCTTTCAGTTGACAAAGTATTCACATACTTCTCATAACCTTCTTGGGTTTGTTGTTAAGAGTAGTTCCTTGATTGATACATTCGTCCTTTTCCTTCAAGCTAGTGATCAATGTTTTTCACTCGAGACAACCCTTTTGTGTAAGAAACTATTAAGGGTTGTTTCACCGAAGGATTTGGAAAATTTGGTTTTTGTGGAATGAAATCAACATTGGAATTTGGATGAAATCTTTGACCATATTTACCATGAACCTTGTTCTCATCATTTGTATTTGGAGAAAATCCATTTTGACAATGTTTTGATTGATGTGGAAATGACTTTGGTTTTTAGTTCTGATTTTGAGAAAATCTTTGTTGTGGATGATATGAAAAATGATTTCTAACTTTTTGATTTTGAAATTTCTTTGAAGAATTATTAGCACTTGAATAAAATGATGTGTTCTGAACTTTTGAAAACTTGTTATTTGGATTAAATTCAGACGTTGATGTATTTCTTTGAGAGGGATTTTTCTTTTAGTCTGAATAAGATGATTAATACGCAGACTTGTTCTTAACAAATTGATTCTTTGTGTTTTTTAGAGGTTTTCTATGTCAAACCATTTTGTTTCTTTCGAGAGTCAACAGTTTGCCAGAAAATCTTCTTTCACGCTTGTCTTTTTGAAATTTTATTTTCTTTTGAAAATTTGTCAATTTGCTCTTTAAATTCTTTTGAATTTAATTTGACAACTGGTTCATTCTCCAAAACAACCTCTTTTATAACTTCTTTCACAACTTTTTGTTTCTCAACCCACTTTCGTTGAGGTTTTTGTTTTTGAAAAGTATACAAATTCTTTGTTAATGTGTTTTTGATAGTGTTTTGATTGGCAAAGAATCATTCATCTGCTGTTTTCTTGTTGTCTTCGTCAACTAATTTCTTGAATTCAGGTTTTATATTCTCAACATTACCAGTAGTAAAAAAGACTTGATTAAGGAATATAACATCATCAGTGCACTTGAAATTTGGATACACCACATTGTTCGTTTCCAGAAAATGACAAACTTTTTTTGACAACACTTTGTCAAATTTTTTTGTATCCCCATACACTTGATCAACAACTATTCGTGGAATTGCAGTTTCTTACGAATCTTTGTTTGATGAGACCTTTATGTACGAAGCATCTTCATCATCTTTATCATCACTGCTATTCGTTTGACTATTTCGGATATCCACAAAATCAGGATCACAAACTTTCGAAGTTGAAGGTTTGTCAGTGTCAATCTTAACATTTGAGTCCTTACACATTTCATTTCCTTTAGATTTTGATGCAACATTAATGACAGACAACTGAGAACAATGAACATCTTCAATATCACTAATTTCACTAATATTGCCAGAGTTATCTTAAATATCAGAAAAATTAGATTGAGAATCAGATGTTGAATTCTCAGTCTTTTTCAAAATTTTGATTTGTTTAGATTTAGTTAAAGTATCATTCAGAATGTCAACTAATTCATTTTTATCAAGACATTCATCAATTTTAACAATTCCATATGCGTATCTATCATCAAGAACTTTGTCAAACTCAACAATATTTTTCTCACAATCATACGAAATATTATCAACCTTCTCTCTTTCATATGCTAGAAAAGGGAATATTTTTCTATTTTGCTCCTTGCTAATTTCACATGAATGATCCAATGAAGTCAATTTATCGTAAAGTCATTTAGCAGCATTATAGTAAATATTACGTTGAGCTAAAAAAAGTTTTACATCACTAGTAAGAGAATCCCTATCACACATGATATTTGTAACCTGCAATTCTAAACACTTTATTTTTGTTATTTTCGAGTCTAACATCTTCTGAGCCTCCTTTAAACTTACTTTCATTCTTATCCTCAACTACCTTCCCATCATTCTTATCAAACTTATTTTTCTCTTCTCCAGCAATATTTTTCACGAAACTTACTTTTCCCTCACTTTGCTTCACTTTTGGATTGAACGGTTTCTTGAAAAAGTTTTTAACTCAACTGTTCGAATAAAAAGCTATTGCCTCATCCTTCGAATTCATTATAAACCCCTCTTCATGATCAGAATCACCATTTTCGATTGCTTCCTTTTCAGACACTTTAGAGACAAGTGCTAATGGACCTCCGAGACTGAGCTTTGACTCTTCTACCATATCGTTCACCTCACTTTCGTATGTTTTTAGTTGATTGTAAAAATCATTTAGAGATGATGTGTCGAAACTCTGTTTATTCTTCACCATCATGCGAACGCTCCTCCATTCTTTACGGAGTCCCATAACGATGGTAAGATTAAATTCCATAGCCGACCTCGTGATTCCATATCGATTGCACCAATAAATCAGCTCATTCAGACGATCATAGTAAACTTCAATTGTTTCACTCTCCTTTTTTCTGAATTCTTTCAGTTCCACAAGACATTGCTTAACTGAATTGATTTTAGTCTTCTGGCTTCCCTGATATTTCTCCTTGAG
Source organism: Lactuca saligna (assembly GCF_052625555.1). NCBI lineage: Eukaryota > Viridiplantae > Streptophyta > Magnoliopsida > Asterales > Asteraceae > Lactuca > Lactuca saligna. Next base: position 213,011,327 of record NC_136419.1, read on the forward strand.
AGTATTCCAGATTTCCTATTTACTCTTACAAGCAGCACGTAATTGTAAACCACAGGAGGTAGTGCACCACTCAATTCTCTCATACAACTCTTTTCGTTTTTCTTCAACCTTGTGGATTGTTCATGAACATTAGTAGTAGAATTTGAAGATCCGATGTTTTGAACATTCAATGGAGGTTGAGCAGTTCCTGAGATACAATTCTAGAGTACTCCATCCAAACCATTTAGATATGTAACACTGTAAAATTAAAACAATTTTTCACAATTTCAAAACACATTCATTAATAAAATCTCATTGTATCGTATCATTGTTCACAAAACATTCCCCAAGATCAAATCATAATAAACTCTGCGGGTATGTGTACAGATCATGCCGGCGCCTTCCCACGATCATCACTGGTACCTGAAACACATAACACATTTCACCGTAAGCATAAAGCTTAGTGAGTTCTCCAAAATACCACACATAACACATACTAGCCACTCGAGGCTATAACTCTGTGGGCCCTTGGGACCTAACTTTGTGGACCCTCTGGTCCTAACTCTATGAACCTTCCGGTTCTAACTCTGATATACACATGGCATAAATCACTTAGAAATAATGCAGTGCAACACATCACATAAATAGCATACAATAACTCTGTCACATAACCCTAATTACCACCCATGGTAAAGTATAGTGAGGATACTCACCTCAGATGTCTCTGTAAATACCAGACTCGGTAGTAGTATAGGCTAGCCTCCACCTAATCACATAATGTAAAATACACTCATAAATATAACTCTCGAGACTAGACCCAACCCTCTCTTAGCACCCTCAGATGGGTAAAAGACCATTTTACCCCTCTCTTGACTCAAAGACCCCATTATTGACCAATCCCTAAAAGTCAACAAAGTCTACGGTCAAACTTTTACGTGACTCGTTGAGTGCACTTGGGTGACTCGGCGAGTCTACACGTGTCCACAATCTCTCTAGCCTCTCATGACACGTCGAGCCTTCCCCCTGCTCGACGGGTTACACTTGGCATGAATCACGGGGCCACCCCAACTTAACTCGTCGAGTTCAAATATGAACTCGGTGAGTTCCACCTATAATCCTCTACCCCCTTATGAGTCATCGAGTCATTCCCCCAACTCGACAAGTTAATCACTGAGTGACTTACGGGAAACTCTAGCCCTAATCGCCGACTCTGTTCTTGGGACTCGGCGAGTTCATGCTATGCTTATACAGAAATGACCTCCTGAGGTCAAATCTGTTCCTCTAACCCATAGATCTGCACTCCTTGATTATAATAAACACGTAAAGTTTGGATCTTGATGCCCATGCAAAGACCCTATGGCTCTATTTGAAGAAATGGCATCAATATGCCACCCTAAGCTCATATAACCCAATGACACCCCATAAAGATCAATGGGTTTAGATCTCTCGACCTCTTTGGATCCAGATCTGCAGTCCCAACACAAGAAGGGACCAATTGCACTAACAGTCATACTCTAAATGGGCTAGAAACCCTAACTCTCAAGGATTAACACCCAAAACTGAAGAAGGATCGAATATATACCTCAAGATGAACTCCTTAAGCTCTGAAATCCACAGATTAGCTCCCTTTTCAGTTTCCTCTTGCCTTTGTCACCTTCTTCTTACAAAATTACCCACACACAGATCAAAATGGCTTCCTTTCTCTCTCAAAACGCTCACACACTTTGGGGTCCCTCTCTATCAACTGGTAGATGCAAATGAAGGCCATAAGGGCCTTTAAATAGGTCTCAAACCCCAAAAATTAGGGTTTCATTAAACAACATGGACTCGCCGAGTCCACTAGTCGAATCGCAGAGTCTGGTCATTAACCCGGATGGAAATTCGCGACTCCACTTGGCGAGTCTAAGCATCAACTCTCCAAGTCTCTCTCAAAATCTCCAAAATAATAAATAAATAATGTACCTGGAAATCCGGATGTTACAAGATAATCCTCTCTGCGATCCACCCATTGGTCATAATACTCCAGAATTAACATAGGAATCTTAGTGGAAGATCCTAACAAATGAGAGAAAGAAGTCATTGTGTTCATGTTGAAGTTTTCCATTATCGTACAAATAAGAATTTTTCAAAAAACTTGAAGAAATTTGAATATGATTGAATGAATTGATCAGAAACTCAAAATCAGACACTCGCTTATACAAATCAAATCCAGAATCAAACCAAAACTGAGGATCAGAGATGATTTTCTTAATCTAACAGTGTGGAAACTTTTGAGTGAAATTTTATGAATCAAAAATGAAAGATTCAACTGAAAATTTGATCGCAGTAATGAGTCCTTCTCTAATACGAATTGATGATGTGATAATCGAGTATAAAACAAATAAGAGTAACCAAAAATGTAATATGAACACGACATGTAAATTTAATATGGTTTCAGTTAAATTATGATTTCAACAGTTTTACAAAGAAAAATAGACAAGTCCTATAAAAAGACTTATCTAACTCTAAGTAATGTCCCTGTTTATATGAGACGTGAAATCATACAAAAAATACTAAGGCGTAGAAATTAGGCTTCGTACAAAAGACACCTTAGTAAATACATACGAAATTACAATACAAACATTTCGACTCTTTACAATATTTTGACCCTAACAAAAAGGAGGCATACCAATGCTGGAATGGTGGCTATAATTGTATGAAAACTCAGCCAATGGCAAATAGGTGTCCCAAATTCCTTCAAAATTCATAACACCTGCATCCAACATGTGCTCAAGCATCTAAATCATTTGCTCACTCCGTTGTCCGTATATGGGTGGCAGTACTGAAATGCAACTGGGTACCCAAGTCCTCATGAAACTAATTCTAGAACCTGGAAGTAAAGCGCACATCTCGATCTGACCTTATCGAGGTTGGCACTCAATTCCATGCTACCACTTAGCTCACATAAATCTCGGCCAGTTTCTCTACAGAAGAGCTCTCAGTGAAGAAGACGAAGCGAGCACTCTTCGTTAAGCCGTCTATAATCACCCATATCGCGTCAACCTCACGCACAGTCAGAGGTAGCTTGGTGATAAAATCCATCGAATTATGCTCCCACTTCCACTGGGGAATCTCTAGAGGCTGTAATGGTCCGAGTGGTTGCCACTGCTCTACCTTAACCCGAAGACCATTCAATCACCTCTCAACTACCCATGCCACGTCCCTTTTCATACATGGCCACCAACAATCTCTCTTCAGGTCCAAATACATCTTAGTGGCCCCTGGATGGATCAACAATCTCAATCTATGTGCCTCATCCATAAGTATATGTCGAGCTCCGCCCGTATAGGGCACCCAAATCCACCCTCGGAAAGTCATATGCCCACGACCGTCTGTCTTAAACTCAGAAACCTGCCCAATCACCCGCTCCCTCTTGCGGTTCTCCGGTCTCATGACCTCCACCTGGGGCTCTTGAATGGTATGTAAGATTGGAGTCATCACTATCATCCTCATGCACACATCTCAAATCGGAGCACTGAATGCTCTACGTCTCAGGGTGTTGGCTACCATATTAGGTTTGCCCGGATGATATAAGATCTCGCAGTTATAGTCCTTCACTACATCCAACCACCTCCTTTGTATCAAATTCAGGTTGGGCTGATCTATGAGGTACTTTAGACTCTTGTGGTCTAAATAAATAGTACATCGGACCCCATACAGGTAGTGACACCAGATTTTGAGGGCGAACACCACTACTGCCAGCTTCAGGTCGTCGGTGGGATACCTCGTCTCATGAGGCATCAGTTTCCTTAATGCATATGCTACCACGTGGACCCTCTGCATCAACACTGCACCCATCTCGGATATAGAACCATCACAATAAACTACAAAGTCCTCCACTCCCGCGGGAAGGGATAATATCAGGGCTTGACATAATCTCTGGCGAAGAGTCACAAACGAGGCTTGCTACTCGGACCCCCAAGCAAAAGCAACACCCTTCTGTGTCAACCTGGTGAGAGGAATGGCAATCTTAGAGAAATCTCTAATAAACTAAAAAAATTCCTGATCTCGGCACCTACCATCTCATAATCGCCTCAATCTTGGCCGACTCGACCAATATCCCATTCTGATTGATGAGGTGTCCCAGGAACTAGAACTCTCGTAACCAGAAATCACATTTGGAGAATTTGGCGTAAAGCCTCTCTAACCTCAATACTCAAACGAACTCTCTAAGGTGCTCCCCATGCTTCTCTCTGGATCGCGAATACACCAGAATATCATTAATGAACATGATCACTGATCGATCTAGCATAGGCCTACACACCCGGTTCATGAGATCCATGAACGATGTCGGTGCGTTGGTGAGTCCGAAAGTCATCACCACAAACTTGTAGTACCTGTAACGAGTCCTAAAGTCCGTCTTCTAGATTCCTCCTCGCAGACTCTCATCTGAGGATATCTAGATCTCAAATCAATCTTGGAAAATCAAGACACCCCCTGCAACATATCGAATAGATCATCGATCCTCGGTAGTGGATAACAGTTCTTGACCCCCATCTTGTTCAAATCCCAGTAATCAATACACATCCGGTGTGAACAATTCTTTTTCTTCACAAAAAGGATCGACGCTCCCATGGTGAGCTACTCGGTCTGATAAAACCCTTCCCAACTAGCTCCTGGAGCTATGAGGATAACTCCTGCATCTCTTGTGGCACAAGGCGATAAGGTGCCTTGGCAATAAGTGCCTTTCGCATAACCAAATCAGTCTAGAACTCCACCTACATCTTGGGAGACACACCCTGCAACTCGTCGGGAAAACATCCAGAAACTCACACACTATAGGGACCTCGGTGATAGAACTTGGCCTCTTGGTAGCAACTCGCATATCCATCACGTACACTAAAAAGCACATACAAACTTGCTGTAGACTCTGTCTCCCTTGGGCAGTAGAGTAGAAGGCTGTTCCAGATCGGGTACCCTCATCGTACACCATAAGAACTCCCCCACTAGGGTCTCGTATGGTCACCATCTATCGCTAGCAATCAATCACAGCTCCGAATCGAATCAACCGGTCCATGCCCACGATGGCACAAACATCACCCATCATGATCGCACTATATCTCTTGGAAACTTGACACCAAAGATCTCTAGTACACATCCCCGAAACACATTAGTAGCAAAAACCGCATGCTCATCGGCTATAGAAACTCTCAGAGGTCGACTCAATGCCTCATGTCGGATACTAATGTGATGGCTAAAAGCTAAAGACATGAAAGATCAACTCCCACTCAAGTCGAATAACACCAAAGCAGGTACAAAACTCACAAGAAAATTACCTATATATAACACAGTATAAGCACAATAAATCTCAAAATAATATAGGTAAAGAATACATACCTGCCATGACATTAGGTGTTGAGTGGACGTCCTCCGATGTCAGCTGAAAAGCTCTCCTATGAGCCCTCGGTGTCTCGGCCTTCACCGGATGACTCTCAGTAGCACGTAAAGCAATAGGTGCAGATCCCTATACTGATCCCTGAAGAAGCTGGGGGCACTCGGCCTTTCCAATGGCCGATCTGGTTGTAGTGAAAGCAAACTGTAAATCCCTTGGGGAAATCCATTGCCATGAGCCCCTCCATGCCACATTTATAGAAAATCCAAGCTCGACACGATCCCTCATGACTCTTGCTGCACCTGCCATAAGTATGGACCTTTTGGCCCCAGTCCTCTCATTAGCGGTCTTAGCCCGCTTCACTGCCGGCTGCGACTGCACCGGTCTCTGGTCCCTACCGTGAGATCCCTCCTCCTCCCTATTTTGTAACTCTAGCTCAATCTCACTCCGCTTGACATTGGTCTGAAGCTTAGCCAACATCCTGTGTCAGGAGTTTGCCACAAACTCTCATATGCCTCCTCTATATGCTCAGATATCGGCTCACATGTACCTCCCCAATGGACATGTGTTTAGAACAAAACATCACCCTCTCATGAAACATCCTTGTAATCTCAATCACTAAATCTGTCTTCTACTTTAAAGAAAGAAACTCCTAGGCCAAACGTTCCCTCTCTGTCAGGAGAACATACTCATCTTTGAACATCTATGTGAACCTCACCCATGTCACCGTAGCATGGTCGGCAGGAGTAAAACTGGTAGTCACAAACTTCCACCAGTCCTTGACTCACAAGTGAAGTTGGTTCAGTGCAAACCGAACTCTCAAATGCTCTGGGCATGAACACGTGTAAAAACAACCCTCAATATCATAAATCCATCTTATCGCATCAATCGGATCTCGTTTCCTATCAAACTCTGGTGACTTTGTGTTGCTGAACTCCTATAGCAACGAGTCATCACCCTGTGGCCTAGTAGTGGAATGGTTGTGCTAGCTGTAGCAGCAGCAGCATATTCGGTAACAGAATCATACCTCTCGTCAATCGTCTCAATCAGGGTGGTCTTAATAGACCAAAACATCTCAGTTATTGCCTCTTAGATGGTCATAGCCACCTCCTCGTGAATCATCCTACGAGTCTCATCATCTTTAGTCCAACTGCTCCCTGGCTTGTGGCGCGTACCAACCATGATGTCTCTGAAACACAAAACGAAAATTATCAAATACTTGCTCGATCACAATCACATTCAATCACCCGTCCTTACTTGTTCCTTAGCATCCTAAAGATTCTTAATTGGGCTGCTTACAAATCTGGTGTTTTCAGTAGTACGGGTCCAATACTACCTTCCACACCAACCTGTAGTCCCCCCAAGTCCTCCTCCTAGGATCCCAATTCACAAGCACTCTATCTCCCACAATTAGCAGACTACTCTCTTAATAGAACTCAAAAAAGATCATCTAGGTATCTCTTCCTAGATCATCCCTCAACCCAGAAATTTATCTAAGCGGTTATTGCTAATTATCCTTATTCAGCACATACTCAAGGCACATATCAGATAGTAGCAACTCTTAGGCTAAGGCATCACAAATCAGGAAACTTTATCCCTAACATGAAATACCTAGCCTATTCTCTAACATGCATGACTAACATTACACAAATATCTCATAATACAATTAAGTAAGGGTATTTTGAGAAATCACCGTTCGGGCACTAGCTGATTGTACATACTGCTCCAACTCGTTTCTCTTAAACTCTTTCTTTGTTTATAAAAACCATTTCTCTTGAATTTTTTTCTTAAATCCTCAGTTTAAGTCGAGACACACCCAAAGGTATATCTGAATCCCCTAAACCAACGCTCTAATACCAACTTGTAACACCGTAAACTTTTCTAATAAATTTTTCATTTTAAAAAAAATATCCCATTAACACAAATACGAAAGTCTAGTAAAGTATTAAGTCATGCAAAAACACATGTTCCAAAAATTGTTTATATCACAATCCAGGATCCTCCAAAACATTTCTCAACTCGGGTGTGTGCGTACAATCAAGTTGATGCCTTCCCGTGATCCTGAGAGGTACCTAAAACACATAACACATAACACAGTAAGCACGAAGCTTAGTGAGTTCCCCAAAATACCACATATATCTCATTAGCCTCTCCTGGCTGTATTCAATAAGACCCTCCGGTCAATGTGTCTCTGTGGAACGCTCTAATCCTACAACTCAAGTGAACCCTCTAGCCCTAACTCAGTGAGCTCAGAATAACACATCACAAAACATAATAGATAATATAAATATCACACTATCAATATAAGCATTTAATACCTTCTAGTCGCACACAACTACCAATCTAGGTAAAGTATACTGAGAAGTCTCACCTCGTAAGCAATCAAGTAAACAATCTCGGGCACAAATCACAAACAAGCCTTTTCCTATTCACATAAGATAATTATTTCTAATTAATAACAACTCTCAAAATGATATAGAAATCCTTCCACAAACTCACTGAAGGATAAAAGACCATTTTACCCTTCCGTGGTCCTAATAGTGCACAAATTTGCCAAACCCTAAAAGTCAACGAAAATTCAATCGTAGCGCGTACGCTATGCATACCTGACCTTTACATTTGGTGTAGTCCTTCTCCACACACGCATCAGGGGTTCTCGACCCTACGTTGCGTGTACTGGAATGATGCTCAGCGTACACCCCTGTTTTTGCACTTCTCACTCGTTGCGTTTTAAGACCTTAGCTCAAATCTCAAATCTAGACTTCCTAGAGGCTCATACTCCATAAATTCTATGACTTTAAGCCTTTGCATGGCTGATAAAGTTACAAACACTGAATTTCACTCTCTATTCTCAAAGGTGCTCATAACTCATGCATGGTTTGATTCAAACATCCAAACCTCGATTTTTATGGCTCTACACTACTCAAAAGACTAAATGAAGATGATAATAAACTTTGGAGCTCAATATCTAATAAAGCATCAAACTTTGGGACCAAAACCCTAAAAATGAACTAAAATTATGCACAAGTCAAAAGGGTGAGAAAGCTTTGAGCTTTATACCCTAACTAAAGCTGCAACCATAGTTAAGCTCAAATCCAAAGCTTGTATTCCCACTCCTTCCTCTTTAAGGCTCCTTCTTCACTCCAAAGAAGCATAATAACACTTAGTAGCTCAATAATGCAGACACCAACTCAAGGGACGAGATATTAGGGTTTAAGAGGGTTGGTGTCTGAGAATTCTGGCCAGAAATGAGGTTATCATGTCCTTTTATAGGGTCACACCCTAAATTAGTGTTTTCACTCTGGTCCTAGTACGCCCAACGTACTACGTGGATTATGTGTCATAAACACGAACATGAGTAGGCTGAGTGTACACTTGTGTGTGCCCTGCGTGCTCATTTACCATCTTTTCCCATATAAGGGCCAATCTTGACAATTACAAATAGAACAATAGTTAATAAAGTATACCTGCTCTTGTGATGTTACATACTACCACATAAAAACATAGCATAGCATACTGTCAGGCATATCTAGGTGCCCAACCTACCCTACCGGTATATCTCAACCGGTTCTGGGGCATAACATAGTAGCACAAATAGCATAACAGATATTGGCATACCAGAAAATTATCACAAGCATAATAATCTCTACTATTATCAACTAATAGTGGGCCGACATTGGTGCCTTCGACCCACCCCTACTGGAAGGTAACTCACCTGATTTTCATGAAGTAGCTGAACTATCCTCGTCTCTCGGATCAACTATCCTCAACTTTTACTCATAAAATCTCTTTTAATTAGTCTTTCATACTCATAACCCCTTTAAGGGTCAAATCTGGTCAAGGGTCATAGTCAAAGTCAATATCCTGGTCAAAGTCAACATCCCGATCGACTCAACTCGTCGAGTTGGTCCATCAAGTTGTCGAGTTCCTTGATCCATGAAACTTTAGAAATCTCGATCCTACTCGTCAAGTTATTTCATGAACTCATGGAGTTCCATCATCCATAAAACCAAGGAATCTCGATCCTACTCGTCAAGTTCTTTTATGAACTCGTCGAGTTTAATGATCCATAAAACCTTGGAATCTCGATCTTAATCATCGAGTAGTTTCATGAACCCGCCAAGTTCCACTTCATATAGAGTTGGGACATTTCACTCACAACTCATCGAGTCCTTCCATGAACTCGTCAATTTCATCAACCTTCATAACCTGAAACCATGGCCAAATCACTGAGTCATCTCCTAGACTTAACGAGTTTACTCAGTATGAACAAGTCGTTGAGTACCCCATAGTCTAAGTACATACAATCATTTCTAGTTGGGTTCAATACTTTCAAACCATATATTTGGTCCCCTAGGGTCAATATATCATGTAAAGTTACCAGCTTTATATCCATGCATGAGTTATTTAGCTCAAAAGGCCCTAAAAAGTGGTTCACAAGTTGCATGGGACTCCCATGTCCATAAAGTTGGCACCTTTATGCCATGGAGTCCCTCAAAGGCTCTAGATATTAATTCATGACTCCAAAACGTGGTTGCATCCATGACCTGTTCTAAAATAGGCTACTTAAGGCCATAAACTACTCCATGAAGAGATCTAGTAAATGAATAGTCAAGGTATAGATCTTATACCTCAATAAAGTTGCTTTAACAAAGAACAATTTGGATCCAAAGCTTCGTCCTTCAACCAAGCACCTCTAATTTCCAATACTTCAAGGAAATACCAAGGAATCACTCTCTTTTCACTCACACACACTCAAAAGGCTCAAGATCACGAATTAGGATTTTGTTAGACAGAGGGAGGCGATGAGGGAGGCCACAATAAGGTGTTAAGGTCCTTAAATATGGTGCAAATCCTAAAAATTAGGGTTTCACTCTAGCAACTCTACTCGTCGAGTTGAGGCTTCTCAACTCGTCGAGTAGACTTCAAGTCCCACGTCCAAAAATTCCATTCCCACTCGACGTGTTTAGGGCCTCCAACTCATCGAGTCCTTTTGCAAAAATGAATAATTCTTATTAAAATACATACCAGGAACCGGGCATTACAACAAGCTCTCATTATAATGACTCTATGTTAAGCTTCCTGTCTAAGAAACATAGTCTAAGTCGAGTCAGTTTACTTTCCATTTCTCACTCACTTCTATGGAAGAGTCATAGGCTTTATGGATGATGGCTATATCTAATTGGATATGGCTTAGATATAGTTCACAAATATATAAATCCAAATCATTAGCAATAATCATGGATTTTACCTATTAAATGATGCTTCTACCTGGTGGATCATTGGTTGCCATGTAGCAAAAGTTTGGCTCAACATCTTCATTATCCCCTTCTAAAGCTAATGATCAGTAGACTTCACCACATTCGATCATTTGTCTAGCCATAAGACACATGGTTCTTCCAGTGCTCACATCATCCTCGTATCGTGAAGACAAGTACCCTTCAACATCTGTAGCAATAGTAGTGACAAACACTTTCTCACTTGCATCCGTTTCTTGGGCTATGCAGGTATAGTATACATAATTGTTGATCTTTGGTTTCTGTGTGGCTTCAACGATACAATCATTGGCTGAATGATTTCCATGACCACACTTGTAGCAAAATATCATATAGTTCATAACAAAAGTTCAAAACATAATGTTCATAGGAATTGTATCATGCTTTCCACCCTAAAACATTAAGAGGTAAAATAAGGGTTGTGGATACTCACAATGGAAAGTTTTTGGCTCAGGCTTCGTCATTTGATGTTTACTAGTGCGATTCCTACTAGTGTCCTATGGAAAAAATAGTTTCTAGTGAAATATAATTCACTAAGCTATTTCTAGGAACTATCTATCCAACTAGTTGTGTCGTAAAAGTTCCCAAAGTGTATATGATTCATTATCAGTAACATTTATTCATAATGCATTGTGTTAAAAATTTCACAAAGGCATGGAAATAAATTACAAAATTAAAAAAAAAAAAAAAAGGTTTTTTTGGTTCTAACAAATTGGTGTCTAAAATTTGTTTAGACATTTTTGAAGGTCATTTAATATTTATTTGTAAAATAAAACCCAAATAATAGAGAAAACTCAAAATAAATCGTAAACAATTTCTAAAAATCTCAATTAATTTACACAGGTTCTGATAATATTCCCAAGGTTGAGAAAAATATTGGTTAGGGTCTTTGACTACAATGACCCAGATTTGTAAATTCATGCTCTAAAAGTTTCCAAACCATCTAAAATTTTACATGGAATTATTACTTTGTCAATAAATTAATACTAAATTTTTTCAATTTTTTATCTCTTTTGAAAACTACTATTTTGAATTTATAACCATTAAATCATTATTTATATAGAAAAAAAATAAGGAATTGGTTCTAGCCTTTGGGGCTTTACAAATAATCAATTGTATATATGAGCTTTCATAAAAAAAATTGCTTAAAATATATTTAAAAGAAAATTAAGGGTAGTTATGCCCAACAAGTTAGGCAATGTAGCACAATATAGTGCATGGGTTCTAGATGTAGGGGAATGTTCACAAATTTGTGTAGAAATTTTTATGGGGTTCTAATCCATGAAATTTTAGGAATTATTTTTTTGGATATGTTATGTTTCTAAATTTCTTTCCCTGATTTAAGGTTGGGTTTAAGACCCTTGATCATGTAAAGCAAAACTAATGGTCACAGAAAAAGTGTTGTTTGCGCAACTGTTTTGTAAAAATTGTCAAAAATCATATTTTTAATGTTATATAGTAAGGCCAATTGGGTTCGAAAGATAACTCAAGGAACTAACCCTCAGAAGAAGAATATAGTGATTTTGTTTAGTAATGAGTGAGTTGTGTCCATTCAAATCAAAACAAATTATTCTATCATAATGCATGACATCCTTGGTTGATTTCAGTGCCCCCTTAGGGTCACTTTCACAAAGATAATATGCATACTTTTTTATGGTCGGAAATAAATAACAATAAACTAGTGTTTACAGAAGAACAAGAAACTTTTAGGTTCATGCATCCAAGACATAGATTTTGGGGTTTTCCAAGGCCCTAAAGTGGGTGTTTTAGTCTTGTGATAGAGAACTCCTTGGAACCATCAAATATTACAACAATATTGCCTCACAAATCCGATTTCTAGCACATTCATGTAGTGAAATAAGCATCCAAGGTGTACTCGAAATGATTTAAAGGGTTTTTTGTGTAAGAACACAAAAGGTGTACTCGAAATGATTTAAAGGGTTTTTTGTGTAAGAACACAAAAGAAATGAAGAAGAAGATGTAAAACTCGATTTTGGAAATCATATGAACATAAGTGCTTTCTTTCATTCTTAGCATGGGTTTGATCCCAAATTTTCACCATCTAAAACAAATGTAATATGTTATGGTGACAATGTACAAAGACTATGAGGAAAAACAAGGATTTCTAGCCATAGAAGGCCATAGAATATGAAAAATAAAGAATAACTATGAAGAAGAGGAAATAAAATTGTAAAACGATTAGAATGGTTTGTATTGTTTACCTTGGTTTCGACCTTGACTAAATCAAGAACAATTTTAGGCCTTCAAGAATCCGAAAGTAGGGTAAAGAATGAAGGATTTTTGGAGGTGTATGAGAGGATTTAGGGATAGGACAGTTTTCTTGAAGAGTGAGAGAGAGTTAGAGTGTAGAAATTTGAATGGAGGGAAGAGAGAGGGAAGAGTGTTTTCATGGAAGTTGATCAACTAATAAAAGCATTCTCTTAAATTTTTCTAAAACTAGACTTTTATTTTAATAAAACTCAAGTATTATCATTATTTCCTAGGGTTTTTTTATTGGGTTTTAATGAAATATTTACATTTGGAAATAAGTTGTAAACTTATATTTCTGGAATTAATTTAGAAAAATGATAACCTATGATTTAATATTTATGAAAATCAATTTCTCATATTTCAATAATTGTAACAAGGGTTCGTAATAAGTGGTTGTAGGATCTTGAAATCCTTGGATTTTACTTTTGGTTCACATTTCGAATTACGAATTATATGAATTTTTCATCAACTTTATAGTTGGTTCATATTATGATCTAATTTTGTTCATATTAGCTTAGAATGCATAACCTTGTTAAGCATTAGATTGTTCCAATATGGAAATTTTAGGGTTGATAACTTACCCTTGGGTTGTGGTCTACTAAACTTAGTTTTTTTATTTAGATGTAAGGTTCAACTTTGGCACTTTAACACCCAGTTAATTCATTCACATATCAATGTGATCGTTGAATACAAGCTATGGTACATTAATCGTTCCGAGAGATCTATTAAGTCGCAAACCTAGTTCAACTTGTAACTCTAGAGCCAAGTTAAGTGGACGTAAGGAAATGATAAGGTTCTAGGTGTGTACTGGCCTGAGTTTTGCTGGATGTCACATAGGAGCAAACATTGAATTTAAGATATTAGAGCGGAAGTGGTATATAGAAGAAATTTTATCCTAAACACAGAAATGAATGAAATACCAAGGCAATCTCAAATAAACTATGTTATGTTCTTATAGATTCAAAAGACAACCACTCAAGCTCTGATCCCAATTTTGAGTACAATAATCAATAGGCAAGGACAAGGTTTGAAAACTCAAACCTTGACTTAATATTTAAGATCAAAGTTTGCTCTTAATATAAGGTTCCAATCGAATCTGGGAAACCAGTTAGGATGTGAAGATAAATATTCAACGAAGTATTTAAGTAATAAATGAAGTAAACTTGAGTATATTCAATGCAAAGATATTTAAAGAACAAGAAGAATGGTATGAAAGAACTTGGCCTTGAAAGAAATATGAAAGTGATGTAAAGAGAATAATTTCTATTCTTGGATTGATACTTTGAATCGTTTATATCTAAAATTGTTGAAACATACACTCCTTTAATAGTGAAGAAGGAACATAGTACAAACCATAAAACATTCTAAGGACTGGATAATGATCAGTGTTTAACAAACTAGCATCTAAAAGATACACATAAATAAGTCTTATGAAATGTTACATCAAAGAAAAGACAAAATGCATTTAATGCACGTACAGACTTCAGATACCCGGACATCTTGATCTCTGACTTCATTTAGCTTTGGAAATTCACAGTATGTCGGATTCAACTAACATCAGAACTTGATGGATTGGGATTTCTAGAGGTTCACTTTTCATGATTGAACATTCAGGAGATGTTAACAAATAGAGTAAAATTGTTAAGATTCGGTTAGTAGTTAACAGTTATTTAAAACTTAAGTAAATCATGGTTACGTTTGTAAGGCTCAATGGAGTGTGGTTCGACGCTCCTCAGAACAAATCGATGAACACCTAGGCAGGTCCTCAACGACCTTAGCTCGAAAACCCTATTCAGTGAAATTCTACCGATGTGAGAAAGCCAGTTATGCATTTACCATTTTTTTTTTTTTCATTTACCATTTAATCAATATTTCATTTTAAAAAAAAATACCATATTTTAAAAAAATACCCATTTTTTAACAATATAACCATTTTTTTGAAATATTAAATTTTAAATTCCAATCCTTGACTATAAATATCACCATCCTTCGTCATGCTCTACCACATTCAGATCTTCTGAATTCAATTCTCCTAACTTTCTTATTTTCCATCTTTATAACCTCATCGATAAAAACTAGTTCCTGTTTAGTCAACTGATGTAGAGATCATATTGGCTTGTTGATGGGTTGATGTAATAGAGGACACATTCAACATTAATCTCAATGCGACTAGTTTGTGTAGTTGATTAGCCAAAAGATTAAACGCGAAGCAACTGTACCTGAAAGTAAAGATCAAGTCTTCTCCAAATAGTGACATACAAGCATAGTTTCAACTCAGTTTAACAATGTGGCTCATGCGTTGATGAGTGAAACGGAAACAATGTGAAACTGAAAATACTTTGTTTGTGAATGCTTTCGAGACTTTCCGTGAAGAAACTAACAATCTTTTTAGCTGCTTTAGTTTTCACAAATTGTGAGGCAATCCGCCAAACGACATCAAATTTAAGCTTGTTGTCTTCTAATTTATAGTAGATTGTGTGTTTCAATCCCTAGTGGTTTTTTGTGTGAGTTTAATTTCAAGTGTGTGATTTCCTTTCATGTAATCACATTGAAGTTTTTATTAAAATAATTTTTTTAT
Source organism: Lactuca saligna (assembly GCF_052625555.1). Classification (NCBI taxonomy): domain Eukaryota; kingdom Viridiplantae; phylum Streptophyta; class Magnoliopsida; order Asterales; family Asteraceae; genus Lactuca; species Lactuca saligna. The sequence goes on from NC_136419.1 coordinate 213,026,802, forward strand.
ATTGTGTAACGTCCGAATTTATGAGCCAATTTTTTTTCATTTTTATTTCAATAAAAGGTTAGTATTACAAACCATTATATTACATTTATTCATAAAAATGAGTTCTAGCAGAAGTCATAAAATATTGTTAATTGCCATCGATGCAAGTACAGTCATGCGGGAGTCTTTCCTCAATCTGAAAAACAGCCTGAAAAGCAGTTGTTCAACAACGCTAAGTTGAGGCTTACTGAAGTCCATCAAGATACTATATACCACAATAGATATACAATGATACACATAATGACCTTCAGCAAAATCTAGTCCGCCTGAGTATATAGGCATTCAGCATATAGATGGTCCGCCCTCAACTCCCACACATACCAACACACACACACACGGATATATATATATATATATATATATATATATATATATATATATATATATATATATATATATATATATATAGACACACACACACACACACACAACAGACAAATAGTTCAACGTAATAGGCAACTAACTAAGCAAGTCTGGTGGCCTAATTATATATACTACAGGGTAACTATATCCTAACATACAGATGATACATACCGGAGGAGAACTCACTTTGACAGTTTCTTAGAGCATTTACAACTAACTGGACAATTCATGTAACATCCAGAATCCCAGGTACATCATTTTGATTATTTATTTTTGAACTTTATAGAGTGACTCAATGAGTTGATGTTATGACTCGTCGAGTCGTGTCGCGTGTGGAGACAAGGGTTTAATGACTTACTCGACGAGTCGAAGAGACTACTCGTCGAGTAGGTGCTGGAATGAGAAACCCTAAATCCCTAGGTTTGGGACCTATTTAAAGGAACTTATAGCCTCCTTTGGCGGCCACACTTCACAGAGAAAAACCCTAACCTGCCCTTTTCGTTGTATAGAGAGAGAGAGAGGCCATTTTGTGCATTCTTGTGCATTTTGGAGGATGGATTGGAAGAGCTTGATGGATCTAACTGAGGGAAGGCTATAGATCTTGCATTCATCGGTTATTAGCTACTATTCAAAGGTAAAAAGCTCTCATCTTCGCCACATATTCATTAGATCTCATTTTTTTGGAGTTTTTAGGGTTTTCTCCCAAATCATATTGTGTTCTTGAGTTATTTGAGCATGGTTTGAGGTTAGAACCTCAGATCTGGACTAAAGAAGGCCTTAAGAATCCAAATATTCGAACTTTATTGAGTTAGAGGCAGGTCCACATGCATTTAACCTCCCTTGGAGCTTGTAATTGCATTATGGAACAAATATGCCATGCATGAATGTAAAGATCGAAGCTTTACGTGACATTCGAGCCTAGGGAGCCTAGATCTAGTGTTTGGAGTGATAGATCTGCCCTAAACGTCTGAATGGGAGTATGGACTATATGAAATCACCGAGTCCATGAGCAGACTCGACGAGTCGTTTAGGGTTTACTTGATAAAGCCTGGACATGGTGCAACTCGATGAGTTGACGGGTCTACTCGGCGAGTAGAGTTAGTTTTCATAAGGCCTCTGAGGGAACAAGGGGACTCGACGAGTCCTCCCGATGCACTCAATGAGTTGAGTCAACATCGAATGTTGATGCAAGTTGAATGTCATTGACTTTTGGAGTTTGGACCAAATATGGGTAATGGAGACCATGGAGGGGTAGAATGGTCTTTTACCATTACCAAGAGTTAGATAGGGGTTAGTAGGAGCTTATTGGAATATTGGTCTAATTTGATATAATCACCACATGTATTAGGCGGAGGCTAGTTCAGTGATTGTGTATGAGGCGTATTAGTTTGCTTACTTCGAGGTGAGTCTTCTCAATATACTTTACCTAGAGTGGTAATTAAGTGTGACCAGAGGGTCTTATGTGCTTGCTTGAGTTATGCATGTTTGTGTGATATGTATTGTATGTTATATTATGTGTTACTTAGACCGAACCAGAGGGTCCAACAAACTATGAGACCGAACAGTTCTCAACCAGACCGGATCGGAGGGTCTAACGAGCCATGAGACTAGAGGGTCCCAACCAGACCGGACCAGAGGGTCCAACGAGCTATAGGACTGAAAGGTACCACTAAGACACATTGACCAGAGGGTCTTACAGAGCTATAGCCTCGAGTGGCTAGTTCTTTTTGTGCGTGGTATTTGGGGAACTCATTAAGCTTCGTGCTTACCGTGTTATGTTTTATGTGTTTCAGGTACCTTAAAGGATCACGGAAAGGCACCGGCGTGATTATACACACCTATTCGAGATTATGTTGAGCATTCTGGGATTTGACTTTTGTTTTCAGTTTATGTTGACATTGAGACACTTATGATTTTCATGAAATATAATATATGAGTTTTATGTGTTTTAAAAAAAGAAAAATTTAGTTTGAAAATTTACATCGTTACAATTCAACCGACAAGCAACATGCCAACGAGGATTAACCTATAATACTATAGTTTATTAGTTCCTATGGGAATCTAGTAAAGAAAGCCTAGATCCTTCATTAATCACAATGAACACTGAGAGCTCTATCAAATAATAATTATCTAGGCATGACAGTGAGGAGACAGGACCATTTCGGCATATTAGCTTTCTGAAATCCAACAACTAAGCCAACATGACCATTCTAGAAACCTCTCCCATAAATAGATCAATCAGTATTAGGACTGGAATTAGTGATAAATCTTATTTACACATTTATAGTAACGACTATTAATTGAAATAGAAGTTACACTTAAAAGCCTAGTAAGTGTAGCTTAACTTATAGAGAGTTTATAGCGAGACCCTAGATCTGCATTGGCTGAATTTCGATACTGATAGCTTAATCTGGCCAAGCTTAGATGCCCAAAGCTTCACTAAGACAAGATATAATGAATTCTCAAAGGAATAACTCAAAAGTCAAACTTATAAGTTGAAATAGAGATTAGGAAAAGTATGTGGAAAGAATGAGGGTTTAATGGCCTTTTATAGGTGAATTTTAGGCATGCGTGCCGCTCCCCGACCACCTGCGCACCGCACCCAAGGATGGTCGGCAAGGGTGCCCCCTGAACTTTATACACGTGGCAATTTTTGGTCCATTTATTCCACGTAAAATCACAGATCTTTAAACGTTCATATCTCTCTCATACAATCTCCCTTTTTGACGTTCTTTATGTCCATATGTAATTATTTCCGAGCACTACAACTTTCAGTTACACTGCGTCGATTAATTCTCGTCATCATAGATTTAACAGTATACAAAGATTATATTGCCAACGACCGTGTAAATTTGATATATTCTTCCTACGAATTCTGTTCTCAACTGCCTTTATATAGACAAAATCATATCGATGCAGCCTTCAACTTACATTTAAATTACTTTTCCTAACAATCGACTGATGTTGATTTCCATTTCTATATTGCACAGTCCTGTGCTGAAACTTGGAACGATCATAACCTCTTCATCCAAAGTTAGATTTATACGTTCTCTATATATACACTCTCAGCTTTACGACTAGTATGACTTTCGTTAAATTGCTTAGGCTCATAAGCAATCTATCTACAATTCCCTTCTTACGATATACTGCGCCATGTCGGTTTAATCGCGAGACTTCGAAAAAGGATAACATCTTCTTATGAAATCGGATTTATGCGTTCTATATGTTTATTAAAATCGTATCGATGTTTCATGCTTATTTATGTCGATTAATTTTTCTCATGAGTAATATATATTTATTTCGAATTTTATAGTAATTACAATCGTAGTAAAAATGGGGTGTTATATATTTATTTATTTATATAAATTTTATATTAAAAATAAAATTAGGATTGCATGCATGGAAACCTACACCATTTAAATGTCAAAATTTGGTTGCAGTATGATAAATCTGATATAAGTTCTATATAGACCATAACAAGTGTTGTACCATTCCCTTTAACCTAATCATATAGTTCCTCTATCCTAACCATCTAACCACATAATTAAATGTTATAGTTCCTCTATCCTAACCATCTAACCACATAATTAAATGTTAGACTATTTTTATTCTTTAAAATCTATCGTGTCTAACAATTTTGTTAAATGGATCTAATATGATCAAAAAGTTGGGCTAGCCCACTTGGCTAATATAGATACTTTAATCTAGGGGTGAGCAAACCGTTTTTTTTTTTCAAACCGAAACCGGTTCAGAATACCGGTTCGGTTCAAACCGGTTCCATCATTATTAAACTCGAACATATCTAAACCGGTTACACCGGTTCAATCGGTTCTAAATCGGTTTGAGTACCGGTTCTAAACCGGTTCATGGCTATTAAACCGGTTTCAATGTCTAAATCTCAAACAGGTTCAAACCGGCGGCTCGGTTCTTAAATCGGTTCGGTTTATAATGGATCAGTTCATGGTGAAACGGTTTACCTGTTGAGATCCTGAACCGGTTTTTTTGTGCAAACCTACTCTAATCTAACTACTAATTTGGACGTTTTAGGTTAATCCCAAAGAAGATTTATATTTATTAGCTGTTCATAAAAAAAGATATTAAAAATTCAATTCACCGTTTTCAACTATAAACTCTCTATTTTTTATTTTATTCACATTTATTCTATTAAATATTGGTATAATAACCTTATCTTTTAGTATTGACAAAGGAATGTCGTATATCAAATCATTATTAATATCATATAAAAATTATATGTAATTCAGAAAAAATAAAAAAATAAATAAGATAATATACACTATATGAAATCATTATTAATATCATAAAAATTATATGTAATTCCACAAAAAAAAAAAAAAAAAAAAAAAATTTAAATAAAATACAATGGCATAGCAGTATAGCACCCTACATACAAGTTTAGAGGGGGCGGTGATCCCACACTGTTGGCCCTACTCTTGACCTTTATTTCAAAAAATAAAACTATTTTTTACTTATCTTTATCACTGTGATCATTAAATACTTGAGAAGTACACACTAGAAATTTTTTTCTGGGTCCTCTTTTGAGTATTATTAAGTAGTAATCAATTCAAAATAGATTAATCATTTGCTTAAACGCCAGAAGTGAAGGGAACGCCGGTTCGCGGCAACCAAGATCCACCGCTGATGAAATTCTGGACGTCAAACTTTGACGCCTCGGTGGCGCTAGTGATAACATGGTAGCCTTTCCAATTAACCCTATTAGCAGTGGATGAACCAGGGCCCGTGTTCATATACTCTCCATAATACAACGTATTAAGCGCAAAACTACCACTCCAAGGATACCAACCCGCTGGGTTCACTATACTATCAAGATACGTTTTGAGATAAACAGTTCTCGAATATTGCTTCCATGGTCTACCGAGATACGTTTTCACCCCACTTAGGCTTGAAGCAGCCGCGACTCGAGAATCATGGATCGAAATTCCCGTGTTTTGATTCGGGTCAGTCCGACCCTGTGCTGTCAAAGTGTTTATCTTGTTAGGAGGATTACGTGCATATATGTTGCAGCTTTGTAATACCACAGCAGCGTTGCCAAAAATAAAATCAACAGTGCCATATACGTTACATTCTTTATAAAACTGTCTGTTCGAGAGAACGTAGAGTGTATCTTGGTAACCTTCAAAGCTGCATTGATAGAACACCGATAGATCAGAAGCACTACGAAGGGCAACCGCTTGTTGGTTTTGTGGCCCTGCGGTGTTTCTAATAGTGATACCACGACCGATAAATCCATCTCCTACAATTGCTATATTATTGAAGCAATATTAATTATTAGGTGAAACGTTACCTCAATTAAAGTTGTATAGACTTTTAAACGTGTAAAGAATTGGAAAAATAGATTAAAAAGTTAAATTTTGGTGTGCTTACCGAAGGTAGCTGAACTAAAAGAGGTAGCACCTCCTCCAGCACTTTTACTACCGGTTATGATAGTTTTTCCAATACCATCTCCTACTAGCCTTATGTTGTTCAATTTGGATCCAATCTGAACTATTTCATTGTAAGTGCCTTCTTTAACATATATAACATACCCCGACTTTGCAGCCGCTATAGCAGCTCCGATGGTCTTATAACCAGTAGAACCGTCTTGAGCCACCACAATGTTAGCGTTTGGAGCGGGGTTTGATGATTGTAATAGCTTCCGATCACCGGGCTTTACCCATGTAGGGAAACCATTCCGATATGTAGGCTCGTAGTTCTCTGTAGATCCTCCTTTGTTCATTGCCAACGTATTGCTAATTAAGGCGGATAAATTATTGTTCATTAATGGTAACAAGTATTCACCACTACCCACCTCCTCGAATCCTGTCTTACAGGTCTCGAGATTCGTAAGAGCTGTGCTAAGCCATGTCTGCCTTTCAACCTGGCTACACTTCCTTTGAGGATCAATAGTCATGTTGATCCTATGAACAGTGGTTTCGTAAAGCTCTAGGCAATCTTGCCATGCAACCTTTTCATGCTTGTTGCGACATTTCCCTCCAAGGGATCGAGTATTAACCTCGGCATTTGACGCTTTCTCTAGGGTGAGTTTCAATATCGCGTTGATGAAATCAGGTTTTTGCTTTATCGGACCTAAATTCGGTTTACCCGCGAAGAGGTACTCGCAAGAGTCCGGATGAGGTGTTTGGCTGCACCATGATCTTATTTCAGATTCGGTCAACCCATGCACCCATGAAGAGACAAGAAGGAAGAAAGAAAAAATGAAGGTTGCGAAAAATGAAAATGTTGTCATGCTAAGAAAGTAAGTTCGTAGGGAGAGAAACGCTTAAGGGCGAGTTTTGGTGGTGTGGAGGCTTAGCATGCGAAGGAGTACTTTATATAGAAGTGGTATATAACCTAACGGCTCTACCATCGTAAGTAGTCAGATTCGTTACTTTTTGTAACGTAGTATCTAATCATTTGGCCAAATATGTATATACGGGTTCGAGTACCCATTGTCGAAGAAAATAGAACAAGACAAGGCTTTCACATGCACACAAGTCACATTCATCAGTTAATCAAGTCTAAAATAAGTGGCTCTCCTTTCAATTTGGAAATAAATATCTACTTTATCAAAACCCAACACTAAACAACTGCCTCACATGCATATTTCTCTTACTCACCGATGTTGAACAGTGTAGAAAAATAGCCGACATATCTGTGATAGAATTAGTACATGGCAAACGGATAGGCAATTTCATAAACTTTAAACGAGTATATGTAGTCTACCATTCTGTAACTATTTATATCCACAAGATGAAAAGGTCACAAGACGGCTTGCATGGCAGAGAAATTGGTGTGACCAGATAATTGCATCACATGGAGTTCTATTTAATATTAATGTGAAAGAGATATATGAAAGAATATTTTGGTATTGTTATTTCTGTATGAGTTACAAAAGTACTATTTCTTAAGTTACAAATTATTTGGCATGATTTTGTTCTGTCACATTAATCTGAAGTATCTTATTCCACAAGGAAGGTCTAGAAATAGCCTTTTTACATGTAGCTTCCTTCATTTCGAAGGGTTTGGTGGAAAATTAAAGCTAGTGTTTGGTTTTCAAACGTATTACCATTTGTCAACAAAAGGAAAATGAAATTAATATTATGTCCACTGCCAGATCGATAAATCTTATTAATATTATGTCCACTGCCAGATGATAAAAAAATATTTTATCAAATCAGTATTTAGAGCATCAACGGCCACCATCTAAAATCATTGGATACTTCAAAAAAAAAAAAAAAAAAAAAAAAAAACAAAAAAAAAAAAACAACTATATTTTGAACCATTTTTCCGAAAATTGTAATTATTTCTTTATAACTATAGTAATTTTGGCGATGCATGTTGTTTATTGTTGATAACTATATATTGATTAAACGTCTAGATCCAATGGTTGCTATCTCTTCTCATCTTATAGTATTTATGGTGACCTCAATAGCGGCAATATAGTTTGCTGTTGTAACATACAAATTTTGTAGGTATTATTCCTTCTTTTGAAAACTTGGATTTTGGGAAATGTCCCGTCCGTTGCGTGGAGCATTTGTTACCACGGCGTAGACTTGCCATGTCACCGCGGTGTGGTAACATTATTTTCCGCGGTGCGTGCGTCTTGATATACAAAACTCTAAGTTTCAGGGGTTGGGCCGTATATAAGGAATGTGAAGGCTAGAGTTTCGACAGCCCTTATCCCCCATCACTCCAAAAGCATTCCCGTCAAACCCTAAATCGCTCCTTTGTGGTGTTTTCGGTGTTTTGAAGGAAGAAGAAGAAGTTGTTGTGCAAGAAACCACCAAGCAAACCAATCTCATTCTTCTTGTGAACATTCTCGACATTTGTAAATTTTAATTTCTCATCTTTATAGTTCATGTATTATAGATCTTGATAGATGAGCTTATTTTTCTATCTTTGGTTTTTTCGAGTGTTTGGCTTTGATAAAGTTTGCAACTTTATCATTCCCTAAGGTCCCATGAACAACATATAATATAGATATGGATTTTTAGTCGGTTTTGTAGCGATCCATGAGTTTTGACCCCATTTTCCGACCTTTTAACCTTACTTGGGGTGTCACATGCATTCGAAATGCATCCCTATAAGTCAAGGATTTTTATGGTTCTTTTCTGTGCTTAGAAGCTTCCAAGAAAGTATGAGTGAATGACTTAACAGGTTAGTGGCTTAATCCATTAAGTAATTTTGGACCGTTCCTACAGCATTGAGTTTAGCTCGCTACAATGTGGTGATGGGTTTCACCCCGCGACTGTTTTGCTCGGTAGCTTCCACGACGTGGTCAGCGCTTGGTTACGACATAGTGGTTGACCATTCACTTTTTGACCAGTTTGACTTTTAGTAAAACTTGGAGAGGTTATGAACTATAGACTGAGGGTTGATTATGATTGGTTTAGGAGCTTTATGTAGCTGACCATTCACTTTAGGAGCTTTATGTAGCTGACTTTTAGTAAATCAATTACTAGTTTCTTGGTAACATTGTGACTTTCCCTGATCCAAGCGTGAGTCCTGTGCTTCCGGTAGTATATGCATCTACTACCTTTCACACCTACTCATACTCGTCCCAAGTATTGTCTCGCAGTTTTCCCAAGTCACCATGCATGAAAATCACACAACAGTTTAACACATTAGATAACAAAACGAAGGTTTTATTATTTCTTGAAACTATTACATAGGTGTTCAAGTTCACCCTAGACTATGCCTATAATAGGCTACATCATATGATACTATGGTTACCGCATAACTCTATCTTCGGATATGAAGTCCTCATCCTTGATTCCTTGCACGGTTTTCTGCTTCGTCGAGGATCATGTGAAATGCCCTTGGCCTCGGTGGCGTTTCTGGTCTTGCTGCTTTATTTTTCCCCGGGCAGTCCCTAGAAATATGCCCTTCTTTGTTACATCCATAACACACCTTCTTGTTGGATGCACACTTGCTGGCGTAATGCCCTGTCTTTCCGTATTTGTAGCAAGTCACCTCCTCGCTACATTTCCCGAAGTGCTTCTTTTTACACTTCTCACACCACTTGGTTTCACCTCCTCCTCCTTCTTCAGTCCTTGAGAATTTCCTTTCTTTGTTGGATTTTGATGATCCTTCATGTTTCCTTTTCTCGCCAAGTTCAGCTCTCTCCAGACCTTTTTCCCTAATCTGGGTCTCAACATTCTTGGCTGCCCATATGGCTCCTTTCAAAGTGGTTGCTTGCTTGACCATTGGTCCAAAGTCTGCTGGTAATCCATGAGCAAACTTATTGACCTTGGAGAGCTCAGTTGGAACTAGATAAGGAACAAGCTTCATTTTCTCTGTAAAACTCGCAGCATACTCGATGATACTCATCTTTCCCTTCTTTAGATTCTGAAACTCGTTGTTGATTTCCAGAAGATCCTGCTCAGAGCAGTACTGCATTTTTAACTGCACCAGAAAATCCTCCCATGACATCTTGCTCGCTTCTCCTTTGGGCATCGAATCGGCTAGTAGCTTCCACCAGCTTAGTACTCCAGATTTCAACAAAGGAACCGCGAGAGCGGTCTTTTGCCTGTTGCTACACTCGCAACTCTCAAACATCGTCTCCATCTCGGAGATCCAGTTTATGACTTCCACCGGCGTCGGGCTTCCAGATAGACTCAGTGGTTTGGACGCCATGAAATCCTTGTATTTGCATCCACGTCCATCATTTCCTCCATCCTGGTGGTTTTGCCTAACTATCGGTGGGTTGGCTTGACCAACAGTCCACTGTAGTTTCCCTCCTCAGTCTGCCCTTCGTTCAACTCGGGCTGTTCGATCTGTATGGTTGCTTCTTCTCGATTTTGCTGGAGCAAACGTCTGGTTTCCTCCATTTGACGATCCAACATCACCTGGATCATCGCTTGCACTCCGGCCATTGTTATTGGCTCAGCAGCGGTTACCATAACCGGTATTTGCTGAATCACCGGGGGTTGGTTCCGGTTCCCATTTGCATTCATGTTCCCGCTACGGGCCCTTGCCATCTTGATCTATACACCGTATAAGGTGAATCTAGATCTTTACTTAGGAATGACGGTTAAATCATCCTTATCACTCCGAAACGTTTATATGCTAGTTCTAATATTGTAGTCGTACGTTTAGAATCCTAAACACATAAGGTTTCCAGATCCGGTCGGCAACAGACCATAGATCCGATCAAACTATAGCATAACAAATCATTTAGCACATAAAAGCAATTTAGGCATCATTCCTAAATTAAGCTAGTGCTCACACCTCACAATCATCGCTTAGCATTCTAAGTTTAAGTCTAGAAATAAATCCATATTCCTAGTTCGCTTAAACTAATGCTCTGATACCAACTGTGACATCCCCAAAATCACGGCCAGAAAAGACCGATTTTTGTTTATGCTTTATAAAAATCAAAGTACTTCATTTTATAAAAAGGTTGCGGAATTTGTTCCCAGAAAAACACGATAAATACGTTATTATAACATTTTCGAAGAAACGTATTTTTATTCATCTTAAAACGTTTGGGATGTCATCGTTAATACAGAAACATAAGCATAAACAGAACTTACAATTATTTACACTAGTGATCTACATCTCTTTAAATCTCTCTGTGTAAAGTCACTTCATTTCGTCACCTGTAATATACATAAACTGAGTGGGTCAGGTTGGGAAACCTGGTGAGTACATAGGGTTTTCAACCCACAATAATATAGTTATTATGTTTAAACAATCAAACACTCAACCCAATTACCCATCCCCATTATCTTCTTTTAGTCTTCCCTAAAGATATTATCTCAAGGGTCATCTATATCATATTTACTTCTCATCTCCTTACATCGTATTTCCTTATATGATTGTTCCTACGAACTTTACCTAAGGATCATCACCTATATTGCATAGACAATACTATTCCGGGGATTACTCCCTCAATATGTGTCTAGCAAGATTTAGGGTATCATCGCATGATTACACAGCCAAAACATCACCTGGACTTGTAAATCATGATAAGGGTTAGTCTATCCTCACATGAATACGTAGCCACAACATCGCCTGGACTCGTAATTCGTAATATGGGTTAGACTATCATCGCATGAATACGTAGCCACAACATCGCCTGGGCTCGTAATTCATCACCTACAGGTTACTAGCCTGCTGGTGTTTCCATGGGGTTGTCTATAATAGTCTGCGGTCGCCATCTATACTCTGGTAGATGACTACATCTCCAAATTGTCGGACAAGGTTTTAGTATCCTACATCACCGATTCATAATCACCTATCTATCATCACCTTCCTATCATCACCTATCTCTCATTATTTTATTTCATCACTCACCAACTATTTCATCTACCCATGTTTTATCCCAACATATTTGTAGATATAAAATAAATATACAGTTTAAATCATTTAAAACATGTATAAATCATTCATCCAGCATAGACAGCAAGTATTCAGACAATATGTACACATAGCACGTAATTTATATTAAAATACTTCATATCTATGTGTAAGATGAAAGGGACCATGCACTCACCTGAATAGGTTGTGACTCAGCACTCGGACAGCGTTTCGATACTCTCAAAACGATATTCCTTCGATAAAACCTAGTACCAGTACCACTAGGGTTTAGTCTAACGATAACCGTGACTAATTAATAGTCTGACTATTATTATTATTATATAAGCGTTAAATAACACTCAATATAACTCATAATAATAGCCCAAATACTCATTATAAGTTCCTAATAATGTTACTATATTAAAACATAAGCTATACTAAAGATAGCGTAGGCATAGCTCACTTACAGCGGGTTTTTCGCAAAACCGGGCTTCGCTGGAGCAGCGTTTCCGAGCCGAAAGACCCTTTTTCTCGGGACTCCGGGAGCCGCGGGGCTTCCTTCGGGTGCTAGGGGGTTTACCTAGGCTTTAGGGAGGGTTTGGGAGGCTAGAGAGAGAAACTAGAGAGAGAAAGAAGGGTTTGAAGGTGTGAAGAGAAGTGAATGCCCGACACCTCTATTTATAGGAGGCCTGACTGGTGGACTCGCCGAGTTTGAGTCATGACTCGTCGATTTGGTCTATGTGGTGGCCTTCTGGTGGTGCCATGTGTCCAATTCTGGTGGTGCCACGTCACCCCCTATCGCGTACCAGCCTTCAAACTTAGAAAAATCATAACTTTTGCATACGAGCTCCGTTTTTGACGTTCTTTATATCCACGCGTAGGTAAAATCAAGATCTACAACTTTCGTTTAGACTCCGTCAGCTAATTCTCGACCGATCTCAAATTTAACAGTAGGAGGCGTTTAGAGAGTTCATAACTCCTTCATCCGGACTCCGTTTTCGTCTGTCTTTTTACCATTGAGTTCCTATTAATGAGACCTTCAACTCTCATTTAGGTCGTGTAAGCCAAAAACCGCTCGAACTAAAATTCGAGTTTCGGGCTGTGCACTGCTAAGCCGAATCTTAGAAAAATCATAACTTCTTCATACGAAGTCAGATTTGGGCGTTCTTTTTATCGATGTTCTTAGTTTAACATATTCTACGACTTTTGTTTAGATCACTAAGGCTAAAAAGTCCTCCATCGTAAATTCACTATTTACGCTTCCCGGTGCCGTGCCGGTTTTGCCGTAAAACTTCGGCGGGCCATAACTTCTTCGTTATAACTCGTATTTTGGCGTTCTTTATATGTACGGAAAGCTTGAGACATATTCCACAACTTGGTTAAGATTATTTATTCTAAATAATCTTTTGTCGAAAAGTCATTTTCGACCCCTATTGCCTCTAAATTGACTAGCCCGGATCTGCGGGCGTTACACGTCATGTCAAGTATCATGAGATATGTATACGGTAAGCAAGTAATGAACAACCATTTCCTTTAGAAAGAAAGTGTTTACAATGTATGTGTTCACAAAACATAGAAGTCATAAACAAATAACAAAACAAGACTTGAAGCTATAATGCTCCATCTTCTGAAGTCCCAACACGAGCACCTGTCTCATAGTCTCCTGAGAATACAAGTTAATTGAAAGAGTTGATCAGCAATTAAGCTGGTGAGTTCATAAGATTTTAGTGATGTGAGTAAGCTGTAAAAACGTGGCTGAAAATGTATATGTAAAGTATTGTAAGTTGTAAGGTGTTGTTTTGTAAAGTTTGCCTGTTCCTTTAGAAAACCATATATTTCCTACTTAAAATGGGAGTTGAGTAAAATAACACTACAATCCTTTCTATGCATAATAAGTGGGTACAAGTTATAGATACTTGGAGTAAACAAACAATCGATTGTGCGCATCTGCCCTCAACCCACAACCCAACGGCATATAGTAAGTAAGGCGGATAGCACACATTCCATTGGTTGTTAGATCGTTGTCATATATAAACTTGGTGTATTCACTTGTTACAAATGGATTTATTTGTAATGGTTCCTGTATATCTAATGGAGAGTTCCTTTTAAGAAAACCTATATTTCTTATAGTAAAATATTGACTATGGTGATTACTTTTATAATAGCTTTGTTTATACTGCTATATATAATTTGGTATCGGGTAGATAGTAGATTAGGTGTCACAACTGGAAATTTTGTGTCATGTAACCCATACATTCAACCTAATGTGAATCAAAAACTTCAATCAAATACAATATACGAGTACTACAAATAGTCAACAAACAATTGGAAGACCCTAGAAGTTCTTGTTAAGTCCACTTTGGACTAGGACTCCCTTATTGGATCCAAATGGACCAATAAGCTTCCAATTAGACTATCATGGGCTTAGAACCCTAATTGGGCTCTAATTGGACCCACACTAATGTATTTCAACATTTTGGGCCATATTGGGCCTAGAATAAAATGAATTGAAAGCTTTGATCCATGAATACCCTAAACTAGTTCAACAAAAATGGAAAAATCATACTATATTCTTTTATGATAAAATTCACCCAAATAAACCCCAATATTGGGCTTGGGAGCAAAAAGCCCAAATTTCCTTTTTCCTTCCATGTTTTCGGCCCACATCAAGCCCAAGAGGAGGGTTTGACTTTCCCCATGCCACCTCATCTTTAACCATTGGATATCCATGCAAGCTAGACCATGTATCCATGCAACATCACTTCAAAAATCATTTCCACTCCTCTCTCTTCTTGTTTCGGCCGAGAGCAACACCACACACACACAAAACACTCACAAACTCTCTCTAAAGTTCACTCAAGGCTTCTTCTTCTTCTTCATCCAAAAACTCGAAAATAGGAAGCATTCAAGGAAGTTCTTCCACAAATTCTTCATCTAAGAACCACCTCAAAACTCGAGATCTTCATCAAGGAGTGCAAAAGCCAAAAACCACTTCATCTCTTCCATTCTTTCTTCCAAAAACCGAATCAACACCCCAAGGTGAGTTTCATATCCCCTTATTTTCGATTTTTATGAGTTTTTATGGGGGAGAATACAAGAAAATGTGTAGATCCATCATTATGTGTATGTTGTGGTTGATTTCTATGCTTACATGTATGTTTTGTATGATTTTAGTGATAGATCTAGGGTGATATGCTAAAAACCGAGACATACATTTTATCATAGCACAAAATAAACTATCACATGCAAAGTATACTAAGAAAATGGCTAAATAGCTTAACAACACTTAAATTGGGCTAAAAAAACTCATTTTTTTGACATAAAATGTTGAAAATACAAAGTTGGAGGGCCTAATGCGAAACATTTCGAAATCTGATGGGTGAGATGAGTCAAAACAGTTTACATAATGTATTTTTCTGAAAATATGCTATTTAGAGGGTTCAAAACATAAATTCCAAGCTTATTGGGCTAAATATGACATTTTCGGCCCAATAAGGCCCAATATGCGAAATTTTCTAAATTGAAGGGCCAAAACTGCATTTTTCTGTAAAACAGTGGACTATAAGTGTTCCATATGCTTTTCAAAGGTTTAAAATGCTTTCCAAATTTAAAAGGGACCAAAGTTGCAAAAATTTTCCAAATTGGGTCAAAAATGTAAAAGTTGCGAAAAAAAGGGGCTATAACCGAGAAAACTGTAATTTCAAGGACTTAAGCTGTTTTCTATGAAAAATATGCTGGAAAATATTTATTTCAATAATTTTTGGTGTTAAAATGTCAAGAAAATTGATTTAAGGACTAAACCGGAAAGTTTTTAAATAAAGGGGTGAAAAGGGTAAATTTTACAAATAAGAAAGGACTGAAAACAGAAAATTTTCAAGGCTAGTTCAATACGAGCAATTTGACCAAATGATGGTACAACGCCTATCGACGAAATACAATACATTACAATACCAAAAATCGTTGTCAAACGAATTGGTTCGGTCTCGAACCAATAAAAATCCAAAACTATTAACACGACGATACTATGACATTACGACATTTCGATTCATAACCATAACGATTACGATTACATGCGAGTGTGCACAGACGTCTACGCACCATCTTTGGGCCCCAAAAGTGTAAAATCTTGTCTGTTGAGCCTAGCTAGCCCAACGACCTGATCTTAAGGCCCGAAGGTCTCTCTCTCTTACGAAGTGTTGGGTTTTACCGACCCTACATGACGTAACAGGACTTTCAATGGCAATATGCTGCTGGTCCCCAAGGGTCCTTCAGTGCTGCTAGTAAAGTCTGTAACTCACGATTGCGAGTTGGGCTTCGGGCCCTTCGCAATTGCATTTGGTCTCGGACGACGCGGGAAACCCCGAAGGTTTCGTACCTTTTTCCTTCCCTCCGGTCGTGGGACTTAACAAGTCCGGGAGGATCGAGTCGTGTGAAGATTTACGAGTGACGCCTATAAGGATCGCTTGTAAGGTTGTTGACTTGTCGTTTTCCCTAACGCTTGTCCCAACACTTCACCACCCTTTGCTTTCTCGATGCCTCCGGAATACAATGATACAACGATAGGAAAACGTCGGGTTTTCCTAGGATTTCAATAACGATTACAAATTTCCGATCGAATTTCACAACCCTTACGCTTACATCTATAGAATTCAAACAAGCATACTCATGGATCACCACCTATTTTTAGTACACTATTCTATTTTTAGAAAATATCGGATTTTCTAGTGGTTTTCAAACAACACATTGGATTTCAAACACTACTTATGAACTCACCAACATTTCATATGTTGACGTTTTTCAAAATACTTGTATTCTCAGGTAACAGATAAAGTGAAGATGATTTGTAATCTCTGACGTTTTGCTGTGGTTTAAGTAGCATCAAACAGTTATTTTCTTTGAATGTAATTTTTGAACGATGTAATGAATGTAACCGTTACCAGTTGTATCATTTCCAAATGTTGGTGATGTATAATGTCATGTTTCATGTATATGCATTGTCATGGTATTCAATGAGTCACGATAGCCCCCGGACGTTTCCGCCGTCTGGTTCGGGGGTGTGACAGGTTGGTATCAGAGAATTGTTTATAGTGAACTAGCATATCTCACCACACACGGATATGCAACTATAAACCAAAAAGAGGGACTAACATAACTCTGAACAAAACAAGTAAATAAAAATACGCTTGCTTGTATTAGGAATAAGAACATAACGTCGAATCAAACACAATAATGCTGGTATCTCGGTTAAATTGGGACTGTTCTTAGTGATATCAAGGAGTGAATGTAGCCTGATCAACTACATTCTCTCCAAGGTAGAACTAATACACGTCTCAATGAGGTCGGGATAGCTAGGAAACCCAAAAATTATACCCATCTATCACAAAAACGAGAACGCCTACTTGATCTGTGTGATAATTGTAGCACCCTAGGAATGACGCTAGCATAATTACACACTCTTGCAGACCGCATGGCTGGCTTTCATCACCCTGGAGACCCTTACTTCCCTAACCAGGGGAACAACGGATGGTTAGAGGAGGAATCCGAGGAGGAGCCTGAGGAGGAGCCTGAGGAGGAACCTGAGGAGGAGCTTGAGGAAGACCCCGAAGAGGAATCTGACGGGGAACCGGAGGCCGAAGTTGAGGGCGAGCCTGCAGAATCAGAGGAAGATGAAGGAAACCTCGAGGAGGATGCTGATGACAGTGACAGGGGTGAGTCGGATGCGGAGTCCGAAGTCATCAATCCCCCTTACCCGATCCGGGTGCCTGCATATCGAGTGGGCCCTACTGGTCCTACGCCTCCCTGGGGTATTGACCTTTGGAGATGGAGCAGACAGCAGGGACAGCGACCCCCGTACGGCATGTCACGCGAGTTCTTTGACCTGAGAGATGGAGGACCGGCCGATCGAGCCCTTCCAATCATGGTGAAACGGTTACGGAATACGGGCGATCTTGCCCAGGACACTGCGGATCAGGTACGCCAGTTGAGAACTAGGGTCGAGCGTGCGGAGCAGGAGACGCGTGACGTCCTTCGAGAGTTTCACATGAGGCAGGTTCAGTGGGAGTCTCGACTCCGGGACGCGGAACGCTTAGTGGCTCGTCTTCAGGGAGCATCCACATCCTCAGCACCACCTCCGGACGCAGCTCATCGCGGTTAGGGGTAGACTCATCATAGTAGATCATTAGGAACTATGTTATGTACTCCGACTCTATGTTTAAGTGACTACACTACTCATGGAGCCGTTATGCTGTCAGATTAGTGTCACTTATGTATGCTCTTACGAGCAAATTTTCATGTATCAAATGCGGATAATATTAATAAACTTTTGTGTGCTTTTCTATGATGTTCACAAGTGTTATGTGTTGAGACGTTACGATTGTATGCTCGATGATAGAAATGCTTAGGTTCGTATCATACACCTAGTTAGTAGGGTCGCAACCTCACAGAAACCACGTGCACTCAACATCTTTCCGTTTCCTGACAGAAAGATGCCTCGCCCAACTACTCGCGGAAACCCAGGACCAACCCCACCTGAAGTCGACTCAGCCGCTTTTCAGGCAGCCGTATCAGCAGCAGTCACTGAAGCGATTGCGCAAATTCAACAAGGGAACAATGGAGGAGTTAATGGGCAAGGAGCCGGAAGCTCAAACAATGGAATGAATCAAGGATCCACCAAGGCATGTACCTACAAGGACTTCACCAACGCCAAACCACGAACTTTTAATGGCACCGGAGGAGTGATCACTTTGAAGCGCTGGATCGAGAAGGTGGAATCGATATTCGAGATATGCGACTGCCCTGAGCACATGAAGGTGAAGTTCGCAGCTTGCACTTTTGTGGATCAGGCGCTCACCTGGTGGAATGGACATGTAGAATCCATGACGCTCCCTGTAGCCAACTCTATCCCCTGGACAGAGATGAAAGAAATGTTGATGGCAGAGTACTGCCCACGAGGCGAAATACAGAAGATGGAACAAGAGCTATGGAACCTCACTGTGCAGAACGCGAATATCGACGCCTACATATCGAGATTTAGCGAAGTATCTCTGTTGTGCCCGGGTATGATCACCTCGGAAGGAAAGAAGATCGAGCGATTCATCTGGGGACTCACATCACCAATTCAAGGGAATGTGATAGCTGCAAACCCAGAAACATTTGACAGCGCAAAGAGATTGGCGAAGAGGTTGTACGACCATAATAACAAAAAGGGAGAGAAACCAGTGGAGGCTGAGAAGAAGAAGGAAGGAGATGACAAGAGGGGAAGGAACAACAAGAGGAAGGGGCGTCAAGGCCCCGACACCTCCAAGAAACAGCAGATTGTGGCGGTAAATGCCGTTACTGCATCGGCTCCAGCCGCACCACATGCTCCAACCTCAGTCACTTCAAATACTTCCAAACCTTATTCCGGTAATCTTCCCAAATGCAACAAGTGTGGTTTCCATCATTATGGAGAATGCAAGGATTTTCAGTGTACCAACTGCAACCGAAGGGGTCACACTGCAAGGTACTGCAAAGCTTACCCTCCCCATAACCAAAATCAGGGAATTAACAACAACAACCCTCGCAACAACAACAACACCCATGTCAGCGGCAACAGCGCAGGGCCTAGCTACACCTGCTACGGATGCGGGAAGACTGGACACGTCCGCCGAGACTGTCCCAACAACAACAATTCAAGAAATGGAGGAACAGGAAGGATGATGACCGTGGGTCAGGGGGAAGCTATTCAGGATCCCTCTGTTGTTACCGGTACGTTTCTCTTAAACCACGCTTATGCATGCATCTTATTTGACTCTGGAGCGGAGCGGAGCTTCGTAAGCAATAAGTTTAAGCACTTATTAAAACAACCTCCCCAAAAGCTAAATGAAGCCTATACGGTGGAAATGGCCAATGGGAAAACCGAATCCACTGGGGAAATCTACATCGGATGTACCCTAACTCTTAATCAACACGTCTTCCGAATAGACCTAATGCCAGTATCAATTAGGAGTTTCGACGTGATCATCGGTATGGACTGGTTAAGCCCCCACCATGCCGACATTATGTGCCACGAGAAGGCCGTCCGTCTTCGTCTTCCAAATCACGAAACCCTAGTGGTCTACGGAGACAAATCTAGCATGAACCTTCGCCTCGTTTCGTGTGTCAAGGCACAAAAATATCTACGAAGGAACAATCTGGCGTTCCTGGCACATGTGGTGGACAAAACCAAGGAGGAGATTAACATCCGAGATATTCCAGTGGCGTGTGAATTTCCGGATGTATTTCCTGAAGATCTTCCGGGAGTGCCCCCAGAAAGACAGGTCGAATTTCGAATTGACCTTATCCCAGGAGCAACTCCTCTTGCTAAATCACCCTATCGGTTGGCTCCTGTCGAAATGCAGGAATTATCCAGCCAACTCAGCGAACTTTTGGATAAGGGATTTATTCGACCTAGTTACTCGCCATGGGGAGCTCCGGTGCTCTTTGTCAAAAAGAAAGACGGATCTTTTAGAATGTGTATCGATTACAGAGAGTTAAACAAACTCACAATCAAAAACCGCTACCCACTTCCACGAATCGATGACCTATTTGACCAGCTCCAAGGAGCTAGTTATTTTTCTAAAATAGATTTACGGTCTGGGTATCACCAACTCAGAGTCCGGGAAGAGGATATTCCAAAAACCGCTTTCCGAACTCGTTACGGACATTATGAATTTGTCGTAATGCCCTTCGGTCTAACGAATGCCCCCGCCGCATTTATGGACCTAATGAATCGAATCTGCCGACCGTTTCTCGACAACTTTGTCATTGTTTTTATCGATGACATCCTCGTCTATTCTCGAAACAAGGAAGAGCATGGCCAACATCTCCGACAAGTCTTAGAAACTCTACGATCAGAAAAACTATACGCCAAACTCTCCAAGTGTGAGTTCTGGCTGCGGAGCGTGAACTTCTTAGGCCATGTAGTCAGCCAAGATGGAATCCATGTAGATCCCTCTAAGGTCAAAGCGGTAGAAGGATGGGCAATCCCGACAACGCCCACGGAAATTCGTCAATTCTTGGGATTAGCAGGCTACTATAGGAGATTCATCCAGAACTTCTCTAAGATCGCCAAGCCACTTACCTTGCTTACGCAAAAAGGCGTACCATTCAAATGGACAGACAAACAAGAAATCGCGTTTCGAACCTTGAAGCAAGCTCTCTGTAGCGCACCTGTACTATCCCTACCTGAAGGAACGGAAGACTTTGTAGTCTACTGCGACGCATCGAATCAGGGTTTAGGTTGCGTTCTCATGCAATGTGGGAGAGTGATAGCTTATGCATCCCGCCAGCTAAAGACGCATGAAGTGAACTACACAACCCATGACCTAGAATTGGGAGCTGTAGTCTTTGCCCTAAAAATTTGGAGGCATTACCTTTACGGTACAAAGTGCACCATCTTCACGGATCACAAGAGTCTCCAACATATCTTAAACCAAAAGGAGTTAAACATGAGGCAACGAAGATGGGTTGAGTTGCTAAATGACTATGAGTGCGAGATTAAGTACCACCCAGGCAAGGCCAACGTAGTAGCTGATGCATTAAGCCGGAAGGAGTACTCTAGCCGTCGTACGAAAACTCTCTCAATCACCATTCAATCTAATCTAGTCACCCAAATCGCGTCGGTACAGTCAGAGGCCATGAGAACGGAAAATAGAGCTAGCGAGGCATTGCGCGGAATGGAAAAGAACCTAGAAACAAGGGGGAATGGGGTATACTACTTCATGAACCGTATTTGGGTCCCTAAACTGGGAGGGTTTAGAGATGTTGTCATGAAGGAAGCCCACAAGACGCGATACTCCATTCACCCCGGTTCTGATAAGATGTATTTGGATATTAAACAACACTATTGGTGGCCTAACATGAAGGCGGAAATCGCGACCTACGTCAGCAAGTGCCTTACATGCGCCAAAGTGAAGGTGGAATACCAGAAACCATCAGGATTGCTGCAGCAACCGGAAATTCCCGAGTGGAAATGGGAGGGGATTTCAATGGATTTCGTCACCAAGCTACCCAAGACGTCGGACGGACTGGATACCATATGGGTAATCATCGATCGACTGACGAAATCTGCCCATTTCCTGCCAATCAAAGAATCTTACAAGATGGAGAGACTGATGTGGTTGTACCTACGAGAAATAGTGAGACTCCATGGAGTGCCAAAATCTATTATCTCGGATAGGGACAGTAGGTTTACGTCCCGATTTTGGCAATCACTCCATAAGGCGATGGGAACAACCCTTGATATGAGCACCGCTTATCATCCTCAAACGGATGGTCAAAGTGAGCGAACTATCCAAACACTCGAATATATGCTCCGTGCATGTGTGATAGACTTCGGAAAGTCTTGGGATACTCACCTACCATTAATCGAGTTCTCATACAACAATAGTTACCATTCGAGCATCAAGGTGGCTCCCTTCGAAGCACTTTACGGGCGTAAATGTAGATCACCGTTATTTTGGGCTGAAGTAGGTGACACCCAGCTAGCAAAAGTGCATGCATCGGACACAACACTAACGGGACCGGAGATCATCCGTGAAACCACGGAAAAGATCGTTCAAATCAGAGCTCGATTGCAAGCATCGCGTGACCGACAAAAGAGCTACGCTGACAAACGACGAAAACCCTTAGAATTTCAGGTCGGTGATCGAGTACTGTTAAAAGTCTCGCCCTGGAAAGGGGTTATACATTTCGGGAAAAGGGGAAAACTGAATCCGCGATACATTGGACCTTTCGAAATCATCGCTCGAATTGGTCCGGTAGCATATAGACTACAACTACCCGCAGAGCTAAATGGTGTACACCCCGTGTTTCATGTCTCTAATCTGAAAAAGTGCCTATCAGATGAAACTCTTGTCATTCCTCTTGACGAAATCGAAATCAATGAGAAACTTCTGTTCGTTGAAGAACCAATCGAAATCATGGACAGGGAGGTGAAGCGTACTAAGCAGAGTCGCATCCCGATCGTGAAGGTACGGTGGAACGCAAAGCGTGGGCCAGAATTCACTTGGGAACGTGAAGACCAAATGAAACAAAAGTACCCTCACCTATTCTAGTTTTCTCAAACCTAGCTTTCAAACAGAATTTCGGGACGAAATTCCCTCTAACGGGGGGATGATGTCACAACTGGAAATTTTGTGTCATGTAACCCATACATTCAACCTAATGTGAATCAAAAACTTCAATCAAATACAATATACGAGTACTACAAATAGTCAACAAACAATTGGAAGACCCTAGAAGTTCTTGTTAAGTCCACTTTGGACTAGGACTCCCTTATTGGATCCAAATGGACCAATAAGCTTCCAATTAGACTATCATGGGCTTAGAACCCTAATTGGGCTCTAATTGGACCCACACTAATGTATTTCAACATTTTGGGCCATATTGGGCCTAGAATAAAATGAATTGAAAGCTTTGATCCATGAATACCCTAAACTAGTTCAACAAAAATGGAAAAATCATACTATATTCTTTTATGATAAAATTCACCCAAATAAACCCCAATATTGGGCTTGGGAGCAAAAAGCCCAAATTTCCTTTTTCCTTCCATGTTTTCGGCCCACATCAAGCCCAAGAGGAGGGTTTGACTTTCCCCATGCCACCTCATCTTTAACCATTGGATATCCATGCAAGCTAGACCATGTATCCATGCAACATCACTTCAAAAATCATTTCCACTCCTCTCTCTTCTTGTTTCGGCCGAGAGCAACACCACACACACACAAAACACTCACAAACTCTCTCTAAAGTTCACTCAAGGCTTCTTCTTCTTCTTCATCCAAAAACTCGAAAATAGGAAGCATTCAAGAAAGTTCTTCCACAAATTCTTCATCTAAGAACCACCTCAAAACTCGAGATCTTCATCAAGGAGTGCAAAAGCCAAAAACCACTTCATCTCTTCCATTCTTTCTTCCAAAAACCGAATCAACACCCCAAGGTGAGTTTCATATCCCCTTATTTTCGATTTTTATGAGTTTTTATGGGGGAGAATACAAGAAAATGTGTAGATCCATCATTATGTGTATGTTGTGGTTGATTTCTATGCTTACATGTATGTTTTGTATGATTTTAGTGATAGATCTAGGGTGATATGCTAAAAACCGAGACATACATTTTATCATAGCACAAAATAAACTATCACATGCAAAGTATACTAAGAAAATGGCTAAATAGCTTAACAACACTTAAATTGGGCTAAAAAAACTCATTTTTTTGACATAAAATGTTGAAAATACAAAGTTGGAGGGCCTAATGCGAAACATTTCGAAATCTGATGGGTGAGATGAGTCAAAACAGTTTACATAATGTATTTTTCTGAAAATATGCTATTTAGAGGGTTCAAAACATAAATTCCAAGCTTATTGGGCTAAATATGACATTTTCGGCCCAATAAGGCCCAATATGCGAAATTTTCTAAATTGAAGGGCCAAAACTGCATTTTTCTGTAAAACAGTGGACTATAAGTGTTCCATATGCTTTTCAAAGGTTTAAAATGCTTTCCAAATTTAAAAGGGACCAAAGTTGCAAAATTTTTCCAAATTGGGTCAAAAATGTAAAAGTTGCGAAAAAAGGGGCTATAACCGAGAAAACTGTAATTTCAAGGACTTAAGCTGTTTTCTATGAAAAATATGCTGGAAAATATTTATTTCAATAATTTTTGGTGTTAAAATGTCAAGAAAATTGATTTAAGGACTAAACCGGAAAGTTTTTAAATAAAGGGGTGAAAAGGGTAAATTTTACAAATAAGAAAGGACTGAAAACAGAAAATTTTCAAGGCTAGTTCAATACGAGCAATTTGACCAAATGATGGTACAACGCCTATCGACGAAATACAATACATTACAATACCAAAAATCATTGTCAAACGAATTGGTTCGGTCTCGAACCAATAAAAATCCAAAACTATTAACACGACGATACTATGACATTACGACATTTCGATTCATAACCATAACGATTACGATTACATGCGAGTGTGCACAGACGTCTATGCACCATCTTTGGGCCCCAAAAGTGTAAAATCTTGTCTATTGAGCCTAGCTAGCCCAACGACCTGATCTTATGTCCCGAAGGTCTCTCTCTCTTACGAAGTGTTGGGTTTTACCGACCCTACATGACGTAACAGGACTTTCAATGGCAATATGCTGCTGGTCCCCAAGGGTCCTTCAGTGCTGCTAGTAAAGTCTGTAACTCACGATTGCGAGTTGGGCTTCGGGCCCTTCGCAATTGCATTTGGTCTCGGACGACGCGGGGAAACCCCGAAGGTTTCGTACCTTTTTCCTTCCCTCCGGTCATGGGACTTAACAAGTCCGGGAGGATCGAGTCGCGTGAAGATTTACGAGTGACGCCTATAAGGATCGCTTGTAAGGTTGTTGACTTGTCGTTTTCCCTAACGCTTGTCCCAACACTTCACCACCCTTTGCTTTCTCGATGCCTCCGGAATACAATGATACAACGATAGGAAAACGTCGGGTTTTCCTAGGATTTCAATAACGATTACAAATTTCCGATCAAATTTCACAACCCTTACGCTTACATCTATAGAATTCAAACAAGCATACTCATGGATCACCACCTATTTTTGTTACACTATTCTATTTTTAGAAAATATCGGATTTTCTAGTGGTTTTCAAACAACACATTGGATTTCAAACACTACTTATGAACTCACCAAC
This sequence comes from Lactuca saligna, assembly GCF_052625555.1. Taxonomy (NCBI): domain Eukaryota; kingdom Viridiplantae; phylum Streptophyta; class Magnoliopsida; order Asterales; family Asteraceae; genus Lactuca; species Lactuca saligna. Next base: position 213,052,220 of record NC_136419.1, read on the forward strand.
ATTTCATATGTTGACATTTTTCAAAATACTTGTATTCTCAGGTAACAGATAAAGTGAAGATGATTTGTAATCTCTGACGTTTTGCTGTGGTTTAAGTAGCATCAAACAGTTATTTTCTTTGAATGTAATTTTTGAACGATGTAATGAATGTAACCGTTACCAGTTGTATCATTTCCAAATGTTGGTGATGTATAATGTCATGTTTCATGTATATGCATTGTCATGGTATTCAATGAGTCACGATAGCCCCCGGACGTTTCCGCCGTCTGGTTCGGGGGTGTGACATTAGGTAAGCTCGGTGTAAACCCACATCCAACGGGAACAGGACGTACAGCGAAGAACACACATCCTATTAGCTATCGGATATTAGTTTTATATATAAACATGGTGTATAAACTAAGGTGTTATACAGTTAACTCATTTAAAGTCTTTAAAACTGTACTGGCTTAAATAAAATGGATTAAGCCCTTAACTGGGAAATCGCTAGTTTTGTATACCAAAAGTACTGACTTTGAAATGAAAGTTTTTTACTAGAAAAACTGTGCATTGACTCTAGTGTCCTATGACCTTATCCATACCTGGTACCCTTATGATGACTTAATGTATACTAAGCATAAATATATATAGATTCAGGTAGTTAATAGATTGGGTGACCTCGGTGTAAACCCACATCCAACGGGAATATGACGTACAACGAAGAACATACATCCTATTAGCTGTCAGAATCTACTTAGCATATATGTATCCTATAGTGTATACATTACGGAATCATAAAGTTAGCATCATGGTCCTAACTTTTAAAAGTAGCCTTTTACGAAGAATCGACTGTTTTGAAAGTAGCCTTTTACCAAGACCCTACTGTTTTGAAAGCAGTCTTCTACCAAGACTCTACTGTTATGAAAGTAGTCTTCTACCAAGACTTTACTGTTTAGAAAGCAGTCTTCAACCAAGACTCTACTGTTTTGAAAGCAATCTTCTACTAACACTTTATGAAAGTAATGGGAGAAATGAGTAACCTGATGTCGTTTATAATGACATATGGAGGTACTATCAACCTAAAAACATATTTGTTTTATTACGGTCATAATGTAAAAGTTGGAACCCCTACTAACCGCTCTCATGTATGGAGATTGAGGGAACCAAACGCAACCCAAGCAAATCCATGCAAGTCGTGTAATTCACATTAAAGTTAGATCCTATCTGCGTGTTGTCATGCTATAGCAAATTAACATGTTTGTTATGTTCTGTTCTGGTGTTGTTTTATTCTCTTCTCTGTTTGTTCTGTTCTGGTATTGTTTCTTTGTGTGCTTCATTGTACTAGAGGTAATGAATAGTATTCTCCTAAACTATAGCTATAATAGTTTACTAATGTTCTATCTGTACTGATGATGAAAAGGCTCATTTGTCTACTAAGTTATGCTTATACTTTAAAAACGAAGTTCTGTACAACTATAAAGTAACACAACCTTTAAAAGAGTTTTGAAATGTAAAGATGACTTATAAATGACATAAGTAACATTTTGAAGAATGTTTAACAACAAATAATTACACAATTATCATTATGTTCAACTTGTATTCCCCCGTTAAAACATTACGGGGTATGAACTCACCTGATGTGGGTGATTCAAATGGGTATGCGCGTATGGATGGGAAGTTCCACGAATGAAGTTCCGAGATACAATAAGTCCTAAATGATATTTAAGGATACATAATGACATGAATATAGTGTTTATAAACAACTATATGAAAGATAACACCTTCCGAGACTAGGAAACACCTTGGCTAGGTGTTTGAATCACATGTGATTCAACATTGGAAGGTATAAGGCACACACATGAGTTTACTAACATGAGTTCCCGGCCCAAGGGAGTTTACAGCTGTAAACTAATGGCTACACATGTCGGAATGCAAGTTTGAAAGCTAGGGAATGTTTTAGGGACATTAGCTTTAACCTAGGATGAGAAAAACCACCTACTTTGGAGTTTTTGAGGAGTTCACGGCCCAAATGAGTTTACTACCGTAAACTCATGGCCATTTATGCTTATGAGGGTTCTAAAGGTCATAAGGAAAGATTCTAAATTCGTGCCTAAGCCTTAGGAAGTGTTTGTGGCATCAAAACACTCTTATTTTGAGTTTTCGGTCCTTGGACCATTTTGGCTGGAGCTTGCGGCCGTAATCACCTATGGGTGATGATATTTTCATTGTTTTGAGTCCTAAACACATCTAGGTAAAGTTCTATGCTTGTCTCTTGTAACAGACCGAAATCTAGGTACCTTTTTTAGCCCTTCACCTTTAATTTTGTTGTCATTTAAGGGCTTTTGTGTCGGGCAAGTACGCTGGGCGTACAAGGAGTACGCTACGCGTACTCGCGCGCTTCATTTAAACGCATCCTCCCTCGGGTACGCTGGGCGTACCCAAGGTTACGCTAGGCGTAACTGGTCCAGACCCAAAAATCCTATTTTTTTGTAGTTGGCTATAAAAGGAATCTGATGGCTTGGTTCCTCAGCCACCATCCCTCAGAAAGAAACCCTAGGAGAGTGTTCCTTCGTTCCTAGCTTATTTGTGAGTGTTATAAGCTTGGTGGTGTCATTTCAAGGTAGCAAAGGAGAAGAGTATTCCATTGTGGAGGCTAGAAGTTGGTGTTCAAGTGTAGATTCATGTTTAGCAAGGGTTGGAGCTTCATTCTATGGTAAAAAGTTCGGATCTTGACTTGTAGTTCTTGTGGTATGCTTTATGGATCATTTTCTAGGGTTTTGGTCCCAAAGGTGCAAACTTTATGAGCAAGTAGTCTCCATTAGCTTAGATCCATCATACTTCTGGTCTATTTGAGTTGTAGATTCATAAAAATGTGATCTTGGACATGGATGATTAGCCATGCATGAGATCTAGATCCTTGAGTTGAAATGGAAAGATGTTAAGGAGTGTAGGAGCCTTTACGGCCATGCCAAGGCTTAAGGGTTTCGACTTTATGAGTAAGGAGGCTTATATAAAGCCAGATCTAGAAGTTGAAGAAGTGGCTTAACCGATTAAGACCAGAAATGAAGAATGGCTAGATCTGACTATTACGCTGGGCGTAACTCCCAGCACGCGCAGCATACTGGGTGGAGACCCCGACTTTTGGGTTGGCGATGTACGCCTTGCATACATCAGTCTGTACGCCCCACGTACTAAAGATGTTGACCTTTGTTGACTTTTAGGGTTTTGGTCAACATGTGGACTTTGAGTCAAGGAAGGGTAAGATGGTCTTTTACCCCTCTCAGGAATGTTAATAAGGGGTAAAGTCTAGTTGTGGAAGTCTATATTAATTAAAATGATATTTGTTATGATTAGGTGAGGTTGAGTCTTCGTTTGGGATTCGGAGATAGCGAGCACGTGAGATTCTAGACTTTCCACGAGGTGAGTTTTCTCACTATACTGTACCCGGAAGGGTTTTACTGTGTGACCGAAAGGTTGGATATGTTATGAGCTGTATGCATTGTATATGATAAGTTAATCATTTGTATGTGCTATGTATGCTATGCTTGATATGGGCGGAAGGCATTATGTTATGGTCCGGAAGGCATATATGTTATGGGCCGGAAGGCGTAGTGATGTGGATCGTAAGGTTGACGCAGGTAGGACCAGAAGGTTTACCGAGTCGGGACGGAAGTCCCTTGAGATACATGGACCGGAAGGTCAGGGCCTGGAAAGGTGTATGTGCGTAAGTAGTATTTTGGGGAACTCACTAAGCATTTATGCTTACAGTTGTTATGTTATGTGTTTCAGGTAATAGCGAGGACCGTGGGAAGGCACCGGCGTGATTTGTACACACTGACGAAGGAACTGTTTTATGATCATGGGATGTATTTTGTTACAATGTCATTTGTTACACATGTGATTTCAGAATATTAAATGATGGTTTATGTTGTTTTCAAAAATGAAAAATTGTTTTGAAAATTCACGTTGTTACAAGTTGGTATCAGAGACTTGGTTTGAGGGATTCGGATGCACCTTCGGGCGTAACTGAAATCAAACCGACGATTTTAGGAAAATTTTCAATTAATAAAGGCATAAAAATTTATTAAGAGAGTTTGTAATAACCAATGGAGAAGCAGTGTGTACTGTCAGCCAACGCCCGAACGGTAAAATCCCCAAAATACCCTTACAATATGTGTTATGAGATATGTTATGATATGTTATGCATGCTATAGTAGACTAGGTATTCATATTTCGACTAGAGTGGCCTGATTTGTGATGCCTTAGTCTACGGGAACCTGCTGCTATGAGACACTTTGAGAGCAAGTAAGTAGTCAGTGTATAGCAAGAAAAGAGTACTCGTGATCCGGGGTCCAGGGAGGAGGACTTGGGGTGAATGCTGATGCGGTGTAGTTGGTAGTATTAGGATCCGTACTACTAAAGACACCGGATCAATGGGCAACCCAAGTAAGAATCCTTTAGATATCGGAGGCCGAGTAGGGTTGCGTTATCGAGTGTGATTATGCTCGATTGAGTCTCTGATATTTTTATGTTGTATTTAAGAGGCATTATGGTTGGGCCACGCCACAGACCTAGTACGAGCGGTGTGAGTGACGAGGAGCTTCGTCAGATGATTCACGAAGAGGTGGCTGCGGCGATCCGGGTTTGACGGGACGTAGGATCCGATTGCTGTGATGAGATGGATTGCTGACATTAAGGGATGCTTCTATACATGTTCATGTCCGGAGCATCTGAGGGTACGATTCGCTTTGAACCAGCTCCGCCTAGGAGCAAAGGATAGGTGGAAGTTCGTGAGGGCGAACTTCACTCTTGCGCAGGTTTTGGCCGTGACTTGGGAGAGATTTACTACTATATTCAGAGACGAGTATGTTCTTCCGGTGGAGAGGGAACGGTTGATTCAGGAGTTCTTGACCCTCAAGTAGGGTAATGATTCAGTTGTTGTGATCACCAGGATGTTTCATGAGAGGGCGATGTTCTGCCCTGAGCAGGTGTCCACTGAGCAGGCTCGGATGTGTCGATATTTGGGTGTACTGAGGAGGGACATTCGGGAGTTCGTATCGAACTCGTCATACCGGACATTTGCCGAGCTCCAGGGAAATGCCCCGAAGGGGGAGATCGAGTTGGAGACTCAGGCCAAGGAGGAGACCAAGTCTCAGCGGGTGGATCGGCGGCCGGCTCAGTCGCAACCGGCAGCCAAGCCGACCAAGTCCACCGATTCGAGTACGGGAGGTCAGAAGGGCCGCACTTGCGGAATGTGCGGCAAGGGTCATGAGGGGGCCTGTCGATCAAGTGCTTGCTACAAGTG